>NC_042960.1:11915455-12247955 GCF_901001165.1 Salmo trutta | reverse complement strand
TCCTCTGTGGAGATGGGAGAACCTTCCAGAATCACAACCATCTCTGCAGCACTCCACCAATCAGGCCTTCATTGTGGCCAGACGGCACATTACAGCCCGCTCTGAGTTTGCCAGAAGGCACCAAAAGGGCTCTCAGAACATGAGGAACAAGATTCTCCAGCCTGATGAAACCAATATTGAACTATTTGGCCTAAATGCCAAGTGTCATGTCTGGAGGAAACCTGGCACCATCCCTATGGTGAAGCATGGTGGTGGCAGCAGGGATGGGATGTTTTTCAGCGGCAGGGACTGGGAGACTCGTCAGGATCGAGGGAAAGATGAACAGAGCAAAGAACATAGAGATCCTTGATGAAAACCTGCTCCAGAGCACTCAGGACCTCAGACTGGGGTGAAAGTTCCCTTTCCAACAGGACAACGACCTTAAGCACACAGCCAAGACAACGCAGGTGTGGCTTCCAGACAAGTCTCTGAATGTCCTTGAGTGGCCCAGCCAGAGCCCGGACTTGAACCCAATCGAACATCTCTGAAGAGACCTGAAAATAGCTGTGCAGTGACGCTCCCCATCCAACCTGACAGAGCTTGAGAGGATATGCAGAAACGAATGGGACAAATTCTCCAAATACAGGTGTTTCAAGCTTGTAACGGCATACCTAAGACGACTTGAGGCTGTAATCACTGACAAAGGTGCTTTAAAGCACTGAGTAAAGGGTCTGAATACTTATGTAAATGTGATATTTACTGTTTTTGCTTGTCATTATGGGGTATTGTGTGTAGATTGTTGAGGAAAAAAATTATTTAATCTATTTTAGAATAAGGCTATAACGTAACACAATTTGGAAAAAGTCAAGGGATCTGAATACTTTCCGAATGCACTGTAAATAATGTTTTTGTAAATCTTGTTCCCTCAACTTGATCAAATACATTTTAGAACACTTTGGAAAAGGTTCAACATTACACACATCTTCCCTACTTCATGTCATGTAAAGGTACATAGTTGTCACTCTTCATCAGTGAAACATTTTTACAGACACCATCACACCAACCATCACCATATCATCTACTCTGTCTCATCATACTCATTCTTTCCTCAGTTCACCTCATCCAGTTTCCTACTACATCCAAAACCAACAGAATTAACTACAAACAAACTAAATAGTACTACGTATCACTACACACTGAGTGTACAAAAAATTAAGAACACCTGCTCTTTCCATGACAGACTGACCTGGTGAAAGCTATGATCCCTTATTGATGTCACTTGTTAAATCAATGTCAATCAGTGTAGATGAAGAGGAGAGGTAAAAAAAAAAAAATTTTAAGCCTTGAGACAATGTAGACATGGATTGTGTATGTGTGAATGGGAGAGACAAAATATTGAAGTGCCTTTGAACGGGGTATGGTAGTAGGTGCCAGGCGCACATATTTAAGTGTGTCAAGAACTGCAACGCTGCTGGGTTTTTCATGTTCAACAGTTTCCTGTGTGTATCAAGAATGGTCCACCACCCAAAAGACACCCAGCCAACTTGACACAATTGTGAAAAGCATTTTAGTCCCCTCCAATACTTTTGACATCTTGTAGAGTCAATGCCCCAACGAATCGAGGCTTTTCCGGGGGCAAAAGGGGGTGCAACACAATAATAGGAAGATGTTCCTAATGTTTAGTACACTCAGTGTACATGGCTTGTGTGCATTTTCTGCTGGAGTATTCTGAGGTAGCTCCTTTCTGAGAACCTCTTCCGGCAGTGCATACAGGCAAACAACCTCTCTCCTGTGTGCATCTTCAGGTGCACTCTTCAACTGGTGCTGGTGGGAGAACCTCTTCTCACACTTGGAGAAGCTGTAAGATTTCTCCCGTGTGGACCCTCTGGCGCCTCTTCAGCTTGTACGAGTGGGAGAAAATGGCCCGGCACATGTGTAAGCCGACCACTTTCTCCCCCGTGTGCATCCTCTGGTGGATTTCCACCTGTTCGGGGAAATTTAAGGCTTTCCCACAGAACGGACAAGGGAAGTGCTTTTCTTTGCCACCGGATCTACTAATATAATTTTTTCTACTGTCCTTTGTCAATGGGCTTGTGTAACCATTTAGTGTTGAGGCACTGGCATTGTCTGAGGTCTGGTTTAACATTAGGAGAGTGTGAGGAGGACGAAGGCCAGGGAGTGTCTGTGTTGTCGCAGGGTCCAGTTGATAGATCCTATAGAAGATCCTATAGCAGCACCTGTTAGGGGGTTAACCTGAGGCGCCATCAGTCTCTCTGAATCACAACTATAGGAGCAGGACGGAGCATCACTAACCGAGTCTGTGTCTGTTCTCTCACGCAGCATACAGACACCTCCCTGTCCTCGCGGACCAAATTTACGCCACACCCTGGTCTCAGCCAATCTGTTGTCATGGAGACTAACTTTGGTTGTTGTTTTATGTTCTACTGTCTGTTTCTGGTCATGGTTAACAGTGTTGTTCCCCAGCCCTGAGTTAAGGGAGCTGTCCCATCCACTGACCTCAACTATGTCGCCTCTGGTCCTGGCTTGCTCGGTGATGTTGTCGCCTGGGCCCTTGGCTGCACCGGTCTGGGTTCCAAAATGGCCACCCAGTCTCCTCTGTTAGCCTCCAGCCAACCACCTGCAGGAAGAAGTTACAAAATAGACTTTACAAACATGGCAGAGGTAACTGTAGATATGGAGTTTTGAGTCAATTACCTGGTCAAATTCATACATTATAATGTGTGTTTTTGTATGTAAACATACAGTAAGTTGCTGTATCTTATATGTATATCTCCCTTACCTTTGGTCCACTCAGCAGATCAGTGTTCTCTGGTCTGTCTTCTACTGTCTCCTCTTTGACCAGCAGCAGATCAGGCTTCCCATCCTCCATGTCTACTGACTGTAAGAGATACAGAGTGAGAGGATGTTGGATCAAGAAATCTGATATGAGCAACCTGCTATGGAGCATCTTGTGATTGGGCAAAGAGGGATTGAGTACTATACAAACGTGTTTGTTGATTTGATTACTTGCCACTCTTTAATGGTTTGATCATTCAAAGGTATGGTCTCACACTTAAGACAAAATCAATCAAGACCTGTGCCCCGTATCCACAAAGAGTCTCAAAGAAGAAGTGCTGATCGAGGATCAGGCCCCCCACCTGTCTACATAGTCTTATTCATTATGATCTAAAAGGCAAAACTGATGCTAGCTTAGCACTCCTACTCTGAGATGCATTGGGGATACAGGCCCTGACCTAATACCATACAGACAGTAGTTTACAGTAGGCTCACCTCAGTGAGACTGTATGTGGTCCTGTGCTGCTCAGCTGGTTCCTCTGTGGGTTCAGGAGGAGGTGTAGTCTGGTTGTCCTCCATTACCATGGTCCCCTCAGGGTCCCCCAGATCCCCCTCACACCCCTCCTCCTTCACCAGAAGCACCTCTGGACCCTCCTCCTCCTGGAAGAGAGAGGTGATACAGATTACACAGACATACAGACATACAGACATACAGGTACTTCAACATGGAGTGTTTACCCATCCCCACTACATTTGAGTCTTATACTGCAGTTACATAATGACTTCATTGTTGTTAAATCCATCACGGTGGACATAAATATGTTGTGGGTAAAAATAAGTCAGCTATGATAAGTCAAGTCGTCATCAGACAAACCTGACTAAACTATTTTGACGTGTACAGTAGGTGTTTGTTAGTGTGTGTGTAAGTATATTTATTAAGTTTATATTGGTTATAAAGCGCTGTCATGTTTATGCAGAATAGGGTGAGATCAGATAATAATAAATATAGCTGCGAGCAGCAATTAACAGGGTTCACAGGTAGGATACAAGATCAGTTGAGTAAAAAAAGCAAGTACTCTATCATGTAGGAACTATCTTCCTTTATGTGCAACCAGTGAAAGTACTAACATGTTTATTGCTCAAAACCACAAGGATGACGCAAGTGATGTTTAGTCTAGTGCTGTAAGTTAGTCATCTTTTTTAAATTGCAGCAAGTAATCATTCTTAAAGTAATTACTTAATGTATTGAGTTTGTATACACATTCCTGGGTCAATTTGACTAATGGTATATGTTAAGATATTTTCAAACTTTATTTTCATGTTATTTCACATTGTTTGTCTGCATAATTTAAATCTAACATTCATTTAAATAAGACAAAGTCCACTTGATCAATAGTTTTGCTCTAGTATCATATGGTGCCACTGGTGCCAATGACATCTACAGTGCCACTAACTAGTCTGGTGTAGCCGTCTAAGGTGACACTATATTCACACAGCTTCTAAAGACATATACATAAGGTTTACATTTCAAATTTCATGGCCCCATGTCTGTCGGTTCAGTTCTTATAGTCCTGGTGTGATATGGTACCATCTAGTGGTGTCATGTGGCCGACTTTGAATGCCGCAACTAATCATTCTTAAATTCATACGAGGCTGATTCATGAGAAGATGATTGCAGAAGATTTGCATTACATATGCAAAGAATGGGTGGTTAATAGTTTCCTTGTTCTTTGAGATATCAATACCAAGTTCAATATGGTTCATCTTAGGGATGTCCATGATAGCAATGACAAGTCAAGTTGATAGGCCCCTGTGGAGTGGATTTACAGTAGTTTTTAAAATGGACGTGTAAAAACTGCCAATACCTTAGCTTTTCTCAAACTAAGTTAAGACATGTACCATGGGCCTACATTCATAATTTGGTGTAATTTGAACCTATAGTTCATGAGAAGAAGAAGTATTTGTTTGTGTGCATATTTTAAAATGTTAGCTTATGTGCCAATATGCATCTGCCGGTATAATGTAGCCAACTTTGAATGCATTAACGTTATTTTCTCAAACTCATCAAGTACTATTGTGATGAATCCAAAGACCAAATTTGGAGTGAATCTGACTTAGTCCATGAGAAGTACATTTTCTATGATTATTTTAAAGCTGCAATATGTAATTTTTGGGTGACCTGAACAAATTCACATAGAAATGTGAGTTATATATATATATCACTCATTGAAAGCAAGTCTCAGAAGCAGTAGATCTGTTCTGTGTGCGCTATTTCTATGCTTAACATGCTTAAGTTGAGTTTTGGGATAATTTACTTTGTTTTGTACAACAAATCAAATCGTATTTGTCACATGCGCCAAATACAACAGGTGTAGACTTTACAGTGAAATGCTTACTTACAAGCCCTTAACCAACAATGCAGTCTTAAGAAAATACCACAAAAAAAGTAAGAGATAAGAATAACAATGAATTAAAGAACAGCAGTTGCGGGGCTATATACAGGGGGTACATCTACAGAGTCAATGTCAATGTGCGGGGGCACCGGTGTCGAGGTAATATGTACATGTAGGCAGAGTAAATAAAGTGACTATGCATAGATAATAGAGAGTAGCAGCATCTTCAAACAGCTGAAAAAACAATATTTTTGGTTATTGAAAAGATGGTGAAAATGATTCTCTACATTATTGCTTGTTTTTGCTTGTTTTGTCAGAAACTGAAATTAGGCAAACTATTAGAATTTTAGCAACGAGTAAACGGCAGTGCGATTTCTGCATATTGCATCTTTAAGCATTTTTTATTTATCAACTCAGCCATCTCTTAACCAATCCCTTAACTTAGTTTGATAAAAGCTAAAGTAAAACTCCACTCAAAAACTATCATATTTGTTTCATTAGTCCATGGTTGATATAGTCCCACATTTTTTTGCATGTCAGCAATCAAGTTTTAAAGATGTATAACTTTCAAAAAACAGAAATACAGCTGTTATGATGCATCCTTTAAGAGATGTAATTGATTTATTAAAAACATTATATTGAACCTTTATTTAAAAAGGTACAGATTGTTCTGTCCACTGGTGGATCTAAATATTTTTCCTCATAATCCTGGACCCCAACCAAGGATTGTCAAAAGTTGCGCTACAAATTCTCGGACAACCCAAAGATTCCTAGATGCCCTTCCAGACCCCCTCCACCTACCCAAGGACATCAGAGTACAAAAATCAGTTAACCACCTAACTGAGGATCTAAATTTAACCTTGAATAATGCCCTAGATGCAGGGGCACCTCTAAAAATCAAGAAATTAGCTCCCTGGTATACAGAAAATACACAAGCCCTGAAACAAGCTTCCAGAAAATTATAAAAGAAATGGCGTTCCACCAAACTGGAAGTCTTCCGACTAGCTTGGAAAGACAGTATCGTGCAATATTGAAGAGCCCTCACTGCTGCTCAATCAGCCTACTTTTCCAACCTAATTGAGGAGAATAAAAATAATCCATATTTTATTTTTGATACTGTCGCAAAGCTAACTAAAAAGCAGCATTCCCCAAGAAAGGATGTCCTTCACTTCAGCAGTGATGAATTCATGAACTTCTTCAACGAAAAGATCATGATCATTAGGAAGAAAATTATCGAGTCCTCTTTGAATCTGCGTATTTCTCCAAAACTCAGTTGTCCTCAGTCTGGACAGAACTGCCAGGACCTAGGATCAATGTAGACACAAGTTTTTTTTTTAATCCTGTTTCTTTCGACACATTCACAAAAATAGTCATGGCCTCTAAACCTTCTAGCTGCCTACTGGACCCTATTCCAACTAAACTACTGAGAGAGATACTTCCTTTGCTTGGCCCTCCTATGTTGAACATACTTGCTTTTTTTTGTTGCTTGCGAAAGTATTCACCCACCTTGGCATTTTTCCTACTTTGTTGCTTTACAACCTGTAATTAAAATGTATTTTGGGGGGTTTGTATCATTTGATTTACACAACATGCCTACCACTTTGAAGATGCAAAATCTTTTTCATTGTGAAACAAACAAGAAATAAGACAAAAACTACTTGAACATGCATGACTATTCACCACCCTACAGTCAATACTTTGTAGAGCCACCTTTTGCAGCAATTACAGCTGCAAGTCTCTTGGGGTATGTCTCTTTAATAAGCTTGGCACATCTATCCACTGAGATTTTTGCCCATTCTTCAAGGCAAAACTGCTCCCGCTCCAAGTTGGATGGGTTCCAACCTGATGACTCCTGTCTTTCCTCAGTCCACCTTGTTGTGCTGCTGCTCCAGTTTCAACTGTTCTGCTTGCCGCTATGGAACCCTGACCTGTTCACCGGATGTGCTACCTTGTCCTGGATCTGCTGTTCATTCTCTCTCTCTCTCCCCCTTTGAATGCTCGGCTATGAAAAAGCCAACTGACATTTACTTCTGAGGTGCTGACCTGTTTTACAGAAAATAATAAAGGTTTATTATATAAGTAACTCTTTGCTGTACACACAAACATGACATGATATTATAAAATGTTAACTACTGTCAAGTCCATCTCTAAGTCTGTGATTCAAGTACCTAACGATATGGAGCCATTGGAGTTTATTATAAAAGAAAGTCCATATGTGTTGATTCAAGAATTAAATATGTTTTGGTTCAACTGAGAGAAGGGAAACTCAGTCCCTACAATGACAAAACATAACCAAGTCAGTCAACACTGAGTCCATTTTGTATTTTCAACAAAATGGTCGTACACTCATAACATGAAGGACAGTACTTTTATTGCAAAAAACGTGACAAGTAAAATAACTTCTCACTGTGGTAACACTACATTTTTCTGTAAATCTGGTACCCTCACTTTGATAACATTTTAGAATACTTTAGTTAAGGTCCAACATTACAAAGACCTTCACTACTGTCGTGACTTTACTTCTGATGACTGTTATTTATCTAATCAACTAACTATTTAATTTATTAGGATTTGGGGCACCACGAGAGCGGTTGTTTAAAGAGTTAGCATCTCCTGAATTAAACTCTAAAGGTCTTTACCTATCACATCCATAAAACAGTCAACGTATTAATCATAACCTCGCATCATATCTTCATCCTGAACAGTCGTAACCTCCTGCATCTGCAAAAATCCCAGTGTTATATACGCCTCTTGGAGGAGGGAACGCAACACCCTGCTACATCTCAACTCCCCGTGAAGTGAAAAAGTATGTGATCGTAGGTGCGGGGAAGGACGACAGAGGCAGAGAAAAATACTGTTTACAAGGAATTTATTATTCCTTAACACGGTAATTTGGGGAAAAGGGGCTGGACGGAACCAAAGCAAAGAAAGTAAAAATGAGAGTCCCCTCGCCTACATTACCTGCCTTCCCACTTCTTACCTAACCTTTAGCACCACTTGGCGCGCTAACCAAAATACAGGGGTTGGTCCGCCCAGGTCTTACCTAGTGTGCATACACAGATTAAATACTACGGGTTATGTATGCCTGCAGGCCTCTTGCCTGAACACTCCCAAGGTGCGTTCCCCTTCCCCCCCGGGAACAAATAAAACAGAATAATTTTCCAATAATTTACGTGAACAATTTAAATTAACCAAAAAAACTAAGTCCTATTGGCATACACATACCTCTGAAGGAGCAGCTAAAAAATAATATCAACAAAACTTTCACTGACCAACAAAGGACATAAAAAGAAGCTCTCCTCCCTGACAAAGGAAAACTGGCTTTTATCAAGCTGGAGAAGGAGTTGGCAATTGAAGAGACAGCTGTTTTCCCTGACGAGAGGGAGGGGTCAGAGCTCCAATCAGCTATGGGGCCGACCAATCAGCTGCTTTAGGATTCCAGGAAGCCATTTCCTGAAATACACACACATACAAACCCACAACAACACAGGAACTGGGGAACGTAACACCCAGCCTTACTTATGATTCAGTACTACACAAATTGGTGTAATTATTTATTCACTAGCTAACTAAATGATAACATACACACTTCACACATTAGGAAAAGGTCCCTAGCGGACTGACACAATATGGTGGCTTTTTACAAAAGGAGATGGAGAGGGAGGGAGAGAGAGAAAGATTGGAAAAAGAGACACTTATTGTTGATACATTTTAGAAACTTTTCTCACAGTAATCATAAACTTTGCACACGAACCGCCGCCCATTTGGAGTAAGAAATCATGAATGTATTTACATGTCAATGCCTTGGTTCGCTGTTGGGCCTTTTCGTGGCACGCTTGTTAGGCTCTAATTGTCCAAAAGGGGTCCCCCTTTTCCCGTCTTCTACTGTTGTTCACTCTAGAAGATGCTCCTTGGAAGATAGTCTAGCCAGCCGTGTCGATGGTTCCCATTGGTGATGAGAGTAGTAGAATACGGTGATTTGAGAAGAGTAGTAGATGGTCCCACTTAAATTCCCTTTTCTAGATATTTGACTTAGGACAGCTGCACCAGTGATTGTCTGGTAGGTGAGCTTCTCGCCTCCACCTCGTGTTGCTATTCACAGTTCGAACCACTTTGGATGTGAGCCGCAGCTCAACGCCTTTCTGGTCCAAATGTACATTTCTTTACCAATCCTTTTATGCACTCTGGTCGACAGGGACGGTTCCGTCAGGCTGACACGGTTTCTGACCTCACGCAGGGCGTGGCTACTTACTGTGCAAAGTTTATAGGAGACAAATTCTCTTATGGCTCCAAAAATCACCTTCCTACCTTAACAAAAATACTTTCATAATTGTTCATATACAATGTTAAGGATGGAGACATCGGACAAGTAGTGCATATACTTTTCAGTTACAGTATTTCCTTTATAACACTTTTAATGACATCACAAAATATAAACCAATATGACATTTGTTTTCTATAGCTCACCACTGACCATTCCCCACGTTCTCTGTTAGGAATATTTTTCCAGTATTCACTTTAGAACGTGTTTTGGTTGTTGTTTTGTGTCTCACTGGCTGTTTCTGGCTGTGATTAACAGAGTTGTTCCCCAGTCCAGAGTTGACAGCTCTGTCCCATCCACTGACCTCCACTATGTCATCTCTGGTCCTGGCCTGCTCAGTGATGTTATCCCCTAGGCCCTTGGCTGCACCGGTCTGCGTCTGGGAATCCAAGATGGCCGCCCAGTCTCCTCTGTTAGCCTCCAGCCATCCACCTGCAGGAAGAGTTTAGAAAATAGACTTTACAAACAAATGGATACAAATGGATTTTCCCTGGTCATACATTATAATGTGTTTTTGTATGTAAACATAAGTTATATGTATTTCTCCCTTACCTTGCTCCCACATCTTTCTTCTACTCAGCACCTTCTGATTGGTCAATGAGGGATTGCTGAGTACTATGCAAACATGTAAGTTAATTTGATTACTTGACACTCTTTAATGGTTTGATAATTCAAAGGCACGGTCCCACACTTAAGACAAAATGAATCAAGACCTGAGCCCATATCCACAAAGAGTCTCAGAATAGAAGTGCTGATCAAGGATCAGGTCCTCACCTTGGTGAGACTGTGTGTGGTCCTGTGCTGCTCAGCGGGTTCCTCTGTGGGATCAGGAGGAGTCATAGACTGGTTGTCCTCCATTACCATGTTCCCCTCAGGGTTCCCCAGACCCTCCTCACACCCCTCCTCCTTCACCAGCAGCACCTCTGGACCCTCCTCCTCCTGGAAGATAGATGTGATACAGATTACACAGACATACAGTACACATGCCCACACAGATAATACAAACACTATAAACATGCAGTGTTTACCCATCCCCACTATGTCAACCTGGTCTCAGAGAAAAACGTATATTGTACTCACATCCGTGCCAGTCCATTTAGTTTAATATGTTACTTTACGTTAGGATACATTACATTGGCCTACCAATCTAATAGCAGTCATACAATATAATACGTATTGTAGGACATATATTAACTTACAAATTTATCACACAAGCTTGCTTTGACACGTTTAGTATGCTATATTATGTTTGACTGTTTTAGTATGATATACTACGTTTGACTGCTTTAGAATGATATGCTATTTTTAGAGAGACAGTAAACCTAGGCTAGAACAGGACAGTTTAATATTTACCTTACTGAGGTGATGTAAATGGAATAAAGTAATTGTAATATTTTCTGCTCTATTCTTGTTAACACACTGTTCTTTCTAAACAATTCTGCTCTCAGCTGGGAAAATACTGATCATAGGAAATTTGATGTGTAATGTAATAAGCAGTACGGTATTTCAAAGGACAGCGTGCATACCTTTTTCATTTAACCAAACCCTTTGAGCTAGGACTCCAACCAATAAGATTCTTTCTCTTCAGTGTAAATGGAAGTGGGGTGTCTTGATTTAAATCATAGAGAATGATAGAGGTATCTAGTGGTCAAAAGGCCATTTAGCAGGGGCAACACCATTGAGGGCTTCCGCCATTTTAATGTAGTTAACTTGTTGGGACTTCCAACTTCATTAGCTGATACTTCCTGGTAACCCTGTTGGAGTCATGTCCAACCGGGTCATCGGGAGGGATCAGTCAATCGTGAATAAGACAATGTACTACTTCAAAATGGAGATTGGGTGGCAGGTAACCTAGTGGTTAGAGCGTTGGGCCAGTAACCGAAAGGTTGCTAGGTCGAATCGCAGAGTTGACAAGGTAAAAATCAGTAATTTCACCCCTGAACAAGGCAGTTAACTCACGGTTCCTAGGACGTCATTGTAAATAAGAATTTGTTCTTAATTGACTTGCCTAGTTAAATAAAGGTTAAATAAAAATAATGTAAAAAATTGCCTCAATGGCACTGCCCATGCTATCACTGAAGCTATAATGGCACAGATACAAAGATGAGTCCTCTATCTATCTCTATGATTTGTCTAGTTCCCTCTGACTTATAACACAAACATGGAAGAATGGGAAGGCGCCAGGCTCAAACCTACATCTTCTGAATATATACCTAGTAATGGTGTTAAAGAGTACAAATCAACTACTGAGTGTGAGATCCTGTCTCCTGTTACAACAAGTCACCAACGAGGGTGTGACATGGAGTTTGGAAGTGAGCCAGACCAGGATGAAGTACCTGCGTTGACAGGTGTGGTAGAGACTTCCAACGTTTGACTTGAGAGGTGTATTCTGGCTTTTTGGCCAGCCTGTACATTGTTTCAAGCTGAGTAAAGGCCAAACTGGGAACTGTACATCTGTCTAAGTTTTGAGAAGTGGAATTGTTTAGCTTTTTTGTGCATCCTCCGCCCAGAGGCAGCGGGCAAACCACGTCACGCGCTTCTGGGATCGACATGTGTAGTGATTTGCTCTCTGGAGCAGGGTGCCACTCAAAGGAGTGATCAGTGGGGTAGCATTGAGTGTAGAGGTGGATCCAATGAAAAATAATATTCCTGGTGTTTGTGACACCCACTGTTTGGTGAGACGTAGACCTGGTGGCAATGGCGAGACTGAGAATACAGTCTGTCTTGTTGAGCTTTGACACAGAGTTTCTACCTGATAAGGTCAGGTTAGGTTATATTTGCTAAACTGTGAGCCTATGTTCCAAATCCGCTACGGTGCTTTATGTGCTAAGGATTCAGACATGTTGCAGCAGTGTGTAGAAAGGAGATCGCACAATGTGGGAAATATACAGGAGGGCATAGTCAGAGGTAGTGTAAAGTTGGGATAAAGAAAGCAGTCTCCACTGTGGGGGCGCCCATGCAGCTGGGGATCCAAAGTGCCCTTTGAGAGAGAGAGGTTGAGATTGCCAGAGTTCGAGTGGGGCAGAAAATGTCCTGTTCTGAGGCAGTGAAGAGAGTATAGGATAGCCCAAGGGTGAATGATTAGACTGGGAGCCCCCTTGTGAATAAGAGAGGGATCCAGAGAGGATGTGTTTTACTAAGGTATGATTTATTGTGTTTATTGCTATGCTTATTCATTGTACTGCACGGATGAAGCGTGAATCCCAGAAAATACATGTGGTAGTGGAAGTAACAGAGACATTTTTGGGTGCAAGAGATCTACATGGGGTTTTAAGAGAAGGGGTTCCATGCTCTCGGTCTGTTGGCCTGGAGTAGGATCTGGTTGGGCTAAAGTAGTGGGATAGGGGTGGTGCGTTTTTGGGGTATAGTGGTGTATATGTGTAGGGTTATCAGGGACGGGCAACTCCAGTCCTTGGGGGCCGGAGTGGTGTCACACTTTCCCCAATCACTAGCAAACAGCTGATTAAACTAATTGCATTCTAAACTGAAGGTAATAATTTGTTGACTATTGGAGTCATGTTTGTTAGCTGGGGCAAAGGTCTGACAACAATCAGGTCCCATCCCTGGATTAGATGGTGGTGTGATTTATTCCCCTTTTTGTGTGACAATGTGCAATTCACACTCCAACCTGTGAGAGGCAGTAATACTTGTATGGTCTGCAGGAAACACACAAAGAAGTACACTGAAGTCAACAAGAACAATTTTCACGATAGCGTTTTTATTGTTGTTATTTAGACGTTTATAAACACACTGGAACTTAAAATATGACTAATTTAACTGCACAGCATCACATACTTACCACATGTAGTGTTTAATTCGCGTTAGAGAAAGTATTTGGTTGATAGATGTTTTCTAGGTAACGCTAGCTGCTAACGTTAGCTAACAATGGCTAAGTGTATGGTTTTTCACACTCAAATAGCCTCCATTATGGAGGTGCTAGCGAATGCAGCCGTGGCAGAGATCTGTAAACTCGTAGATGACGACTATGCAGTGTTTCATTTGGAAATAACTCAAAGCCAGAAAGAAAACAGGACATTGCGGAGGAAACTACTGGAACTGAAGGTGGCACGGGAGCGCGCAGAGAGGACAGCGCGAGAGCGCGTTCTCGCCATTCGTCCCAGTCGTGTCAAGATCCTCGACCGATACAGAGGAATGGCAAGAGGTACATTTTGCAGAAGGCCGAGGCTGTGTGGCCTGTTGCCATTCAATCATATATATAGCTGGTCAGTTTTTGGATACAATGCAATAATTCCCATGATTATTTAGCTATCTTGCACGAAGACACTATCATATTCTAACCAGATTATTGACTTACTGTATTTCCTATTATTTAGTCAATTAAAACAGTGTGATTCATTGAACGTAATACATCAATCAATAAATAGTATATCAATAAGTTACGAGAAGTGTTACCTTACAACCTCGCCAATTGTAGACCGTGTCAATATTGTACAATATAGTGTTGAGCATTGACAGTAGCTAACTTAACCACCTATTTTCCCCCAATCACTCTCTCAGGTGAAGGACATCTCACTGGAGGCAACAGGAGCTTTGTGACGCCAACGGGACACAATACATGGAGAGATGACCAACCAATCACTGTTGATGAGAGAAGTGGATTCTCAACCCAGAACATTATCGTGATAGAGGTTAGTGTAATAGTGTTGCATAAAAAATGTGTTACTTTGTAAATCAAATGTGGCCGTTTAGTTCAGAAAGGCTCCCCTTAGCTATTCACTTTCTTACATGTACATCCTTATTTATCTGCCATAGGGGAGCTTGTGAGACTTCCCTACGACATTGTTATCCAATTCAACTCATGTAGCAATAATAACCTCCTCTCTTGTGTCAGTCTGCAGATCCAGAGGCTGTAGGTCCTGGGGTCAAACAGGAGAGGTCTGGAGGAGAGGAAGACCCACAACACAGCAGAGACATCCAGACTGGAGCAGCGTCTGGAGCGCCCCCGGTTGCAACGGAGGACCCCGCCACAGCGCAGCCCAGGACCCGACACAGCATCACAGAGGTCAGTGGAACGCAGAACGCCGTCCTCAAGTCAGAGACCGACACAGAGACTTTAACTGTAACACACAGGTTCTTACACACAGGATCTGACCACAGATCAGACCCAGAGAGACTAGGGCCACTGGGCTGTCCTCCTGCTCCTGGTTCAGAGTATTTACCGGTATTTCACCAGAGCCAGAGGACTGTTAATTCCCGTGGGGATGTTGACGCATTAGACACTGGCGGTGATGATCCATCTTGTTCTTACACTACAGAGATGGACCCTGGCAACATATCCTTGGGTTTAGAGACACAGACTGATCTGTCTAGAGGGGACTGGAACCGGTACAGTAGTAGTGTGTACTCTGAAGGGTGCCTAGATAAGAAAGGGGAGGTTATAGTGGTAGATGAGGGGAAAGTGGAGGGCGATGCTCCTCCCACATGGAATGCAGATAGTCACCTAGGAGATGGACATTCACAGGGCAGAGATTTCTTAAATTACAGGGGAAGCTTAGAGACAAATGCAAATGTCGCCACCCATTCCTCTTTAGATGCGTTCAGGGGTCGTGACCCAGTGTTCATGTCGATGGCACCTTCCGATTCACACGGCCAGATCCTTTTCGATCAGGTATTGAACTCAAACGACAGGGCTAGAGTCCAGGCTCAGGGAGAAGGAGCCACATCAGGCAATAGTAAAGAGAAACGGTTCCTCTGCATGTTCTGTAGGAAAGGCTTCAGCTGCTCCCAGAAGGTGGAGAGGCACCAGAGGGTCCACACAGGGGAGAAACCCTTCAGCTGTACCCAGTGTGAGAAGAGGTTCTCCCGCCAGGACAACCTAAAGATGCACCAGAGAGTCCACACAGGGGAGAAACCCTTCAGCTGTACCCAGTGTCACATGCGCTTCGCCCAGGCTGGTCACCTGAAGATGCACCTGAAGGTCCACACGGGAGAACGGCCGTTCGACTGTACGCACTGCGGGAAGAGGTTCTCAGAGAGGAGAAACCTCAGGATACACCAGCAGAAAAACCATGCCACTCTATGATCTAGAAAGTAACTATTCCATTCGATAGATTCTGACATTTTGATCAAACCCTGCATTAAAGACAAAGATTAATGTATTGTCAGCAGAAAATATCCACTTTTTACTTACCATAGC
The DNA here is from genome assembly GCF_901001165.1 of Salmo trutta. Classification (NCBI taxonomy): domain Eukaryota; kingdom Metazoa; phylum Chordata; class Actinopteri; order Salmoniformes; family Salmonidae; genus Salmo; species Salmo trutta. Next base: position 12,232,309 of record NC_042960.1, on the reverse strand, counting down.
TGAATGTTATTTACCAACAACATAATTTATGTCCAACATGATGGGTTTAGCAACAATTAAGTTATTCAGTAACTACAGTATAGGACTGAAACGATGTGGGGATAGGTAAACTCTCCATGTTGATAGTGTGTTTACTACCTGTGTGTGCATCTATGTCTGTGTAATTTGTATCACCTCTCTCTTCCAAGAGGAGGGTCCAGAGCAATGATTCCTATTTTACACTAGATGACTGATAAGGGGCGCTGTTTTGAAACCGCGCCTTAATCTTGGCACTACCCCACCCTTGTAAAACATATTTGGGAAGCTACCGAAATGCATTTATTAATGTCTATATTTGTTTTTGCCCTGTTTATTATATTACAGACACCTTATTGCATAGTTTTAAATTATATTATGTGAGCTAAACATACATTTAAAAAGGAAAATTAAAAACATTTTCCTTAAGTATTATTTTTTTTTAAGGTTCTAATATTTCTGTCCTTACTACAACAACAAAGAAATACTTGAAGCTGCGACTCAACCAAATTCACATAGAAATGTGAGTTATAGATCTGTCATTCTCATTGAAATCAAGTCTAAGAAGCAATAGTTTTTGTGTCTTCTACTTACAGTTTCTTACACCAGCTTCAAACAACTGAAAATATAAGTTTGGTTTTGGAAAATATATTTCACAGCCGTTTAGATGCTAGAATGATTCTCTACGCTATACTTACTTGTTTTATCACAAACTGAAATTAGGTGAACTATTAGAAATGTAAAAACCACGAAGTGGCGGAGCGATTTCTGCAAAGTACAGCTTTAAATACATGTAATTTTGTCCATGAAACATTTAATCGAAATACTGTAGAATTCCATTAATTCCTATGGAGGACTGCACCTTCTGGGGAGTGCCAATATGGCCTACTGGTGGCTTTGAAGCCTCTCACTGGCCAATAGGTCGTTAACAATAAAATATCCCAATAAGATGCAGAGTGTTCGATTTGCCTGATGGGGGGCAAGGAGACCCCAGCTCCTATAAACCCATTGACAACTGCGTGCCGTTTAAGGGATTGTTAAATAAAGGTTAACTATTTGGATGTAATATCATCGAATCTTGAAGAGCATTGTCAGAACTACAAATGTCCATGCACAAGAATTGCGCACATTTAGCTATATCATCAGAGTTATACAGCAAGTAACGGCATGCTTTTAATGATCAGAAAACGTCAATTGATCATGTAATTTCAGATATGTGAGGGTAGCCCACTATCTCTCAATAGTGGACACTTTTAATTGGATAATTGAGTGATATAAAAGTGAATTATATCTGACAAGTATGAGTGGTTTAGGTTCATTTCCCATTGTTTGTGGGCTCTGCCTGTCAAGCAGCAGAAGGGCACATTTACCGATGTAATGTTAGCTGATAATGTTTACTTTGTAAGTTACCGGTAGAAACTTTGTACAGTTGGCTAAACATAGTGGTAAGTTGACTTAATGTACATTTTTCTCCAACCAACATAGGCCTACCTAGCTAAGTTAGCTAACATTATCCCCTTTTCAACATTGTTTTTCAGTGTGTAATCACGATTGCTGCTGACAGACATAATAGGCTACATTGATTGATGGACCATGTCAAATTGGCTAGCTAACTAATAACAGATCACATCAATATGGTTGGTTAACAAGTTAACTTTTAGGGGATAAACTAGATGGCTATATCCAAATATTGTTTCATTTGCATGCCATCTATAGTGGTGATGACGATAGTCCGACTGACAACTTTTTCAAGACGAGGACTTGCCGATGTCGAGCCTAATCTCCTGATACAGCAAACTAAATTACGCATGTTGTTTGCTAGGCTAGCTAACTACATGCCAAATGGATAGGCTACCATCGCTTATTTGAAAATACAGTGCCTTCAGGAAGTATTCATACCTCTTGACTTATTCCACATGTTGTTGTTTTCCAACCTGATTTCAAAAGGGATTACCCCATAATGACAAAGTGAAAACATGTTTTTAGAAATGTTTAGAAATGTATTGAAAATGAAATACAGATATCACATTTACATAAGTATTCAAACCTCTGAGCCAATACATGTTAGAATCATATTTGGCAGCGGTACGTATCTAAGAGCTTTGCACACCTGGATTGTACAATATTTGCACATTCTTCTTAAAATTCTTCAAGCCCTGTCAAGTTGGTTGTTGGTCATTGCTAGACAGACTTTTCAGGTTTTGACAAAGATTTTCAAGTCAATTTAAGTCACAGCTGTAACTAGGCCACTCAGGAACATTCAATGTAATCTTGGTAAGCAACTCCAGTGTAGATTTGGCCTTGGGTTTTAGGTTATTGACCTGCAGAAAGGTGAATTTGTTTCCCAGTGTCTGTTGGAAAGCAGACTGAACCTGGTTTCCCTCTAGGATTTTGCCTGTGCTTAGCTCAATTCCGTTTCTTTTTATCCTAAAAACTCCCTAGTCCTTGCCAATGACAAGCATACCCATAACATGATGCAGCCACCAACATGCTTGAAAATATGATGAGTGGTACATTTTTTACAATTTACATTTTAATAATTTAGCAGACGCTCTTATCCAGAGCGACTTACAGTAATGAATGCATACATTTCATTTATTTATTTTTAATTTGTTTTCCTCCGTACTGATCCCCGGTGGGAATCGAACCCACAACCCTGGCGTTGCAAACACCATGCTCTACCAACTTAGACTATTGCTCTAATTTAATTAGCCTACCTCCTCTCATTTCACTATCCATGCAGTAATGTAGAATCATGATCGCCTAGTTGATAACTTTAGGCTATTCAAACAGGTGAACATTTTCCCAAATCAGAGGAAAAGGGGAAGCGAGAAGCGAGAGGGTTTACTCTATCCATGTTAAGCAGATCATTAATTATTAAGCAAGTGAGGAGTTTTTGAATATGGGTCAATGGGTGTCGAATTTAGTCAAGATAAAAACTTTTTTTTTTGATACGTGAGGCTTATTTGATCTAATAGAAGTTTCGTAATGCTGAGGTTGTTAAGAGTGTACTATGTGATGCACATGACATCCCGGTAACTTTGAGAAAAAACACTTTATATCATAGTTGTCCCTGTTGATATTCGAAACCGTCTATGCATATTCATTAGGCAAGTATAGCGTCTCACTCTCCATTGAATACAGGCGGTTGATGTCAACACCCTCATTGAATATTTAAAAACAGATTTCAAATAATCCAAATTATCCACCAATCCAAAGAGGAATAGGTGGGAGCTTGACAGTCCACTGTTTTGCTTTGTGTATGACGGGGTAATTATTTTACGCTGGCCCAAGTTGAACCGGGCATTTGGTCATCGGACGAAAGCGTGAAGGGAGTACCACCTTTCTCAAATTAACAGTCATCTTCACTGCTCGGTCATGTCAACAAGGCAGCATGGTGCATGTCCAGAAACATCTCTTTTACATCAAATAAATGTTAGAATTTTCAAACTAGTTTTCATTGTGAAGGCAGATAGTGTTTTTTTTTTATCAAAATAAATAAGTTTTCCCTTTGCATGGGAAACCACAGAATCCTACTAATTACTACATGTGCTTAATTACCTCACTTTTGTTTTCGGACAGAGCTGAGCACCGGACTCACGCTTTGGAGACAGCCCGGTTCCAAATCAAATGCAAAACACGCCTACACCCCCTCATTCTTATGACTGAGACATTATATATCCATTCTCTCTGCCAAAATCGATGCACGAACCGGACCTCCGGACCTTCACTTGTCCGCAGTAGGCATATATTCTATTACAATCGCCGGGGAAGCTATACTGTAGCTTCTCCCAGCTCCTGCCAAGCGCGTAGCCTATGGCTGGCTACTCGCACAGCCGACATCTCTCACCTAAATAGGGGAGAGCGAGGTAAGTTGTCACGCGGTTAAATTGTCAAACTGTTCATACCTCCAACACTAGAGGCGCTATCTCAAAAATCAAATAGCTACTTTGTGTGACTACATGTTCTATGGTCAACTTCCTGTTCACATGTGGTCAAGGTCACTCTAATCTGAGGTGTGCACAAGTTCCTATTTTTCCCCTTCAAAAGTAAAAAATGGTCACTTTACACTTTATGCAATAAAACTTTGTTAGGTATGAATGTCCAAAATTATAATTTTGCACTGAGTAGAGGAGACAGTACCGTTTTTTTTATACTTTAGCTGCAGTCCTATGTTGAGCTAACATTGAGATTTAGGCAACATTAGCACACGTCAGTTTGGGGCAAGTCTACACGTGACAACTTGCCCCAGTATACATAGAACATGCTCAAAAAACATTGTGATATTGTGTAATCAGCTCTTAATGCTTTCTTTGACAATGTAGCAGAAGTGCTACAGAGATATCAGTTTGGACCAGGAGACATATGAAATGTCTATGAAACTGGGGTGACCACTGTACATAAACCTGACAGAGTGGTGGGCAGACGTGGATTCAAACAAGTAGGGTCACTGACCTCTGCTGAAAAGGGAACCCTCGTCACACTGGCCTGTGCTGTCTCAGCCACATGGAATAGTATACCTCCATATTTTAGATTCCCCCGTGTAAACTTCTGCAATCATTTCCTGATCAACAGGCCACCTGGCAGCAAAGGAGGAGCAAATCCCTCTGGGTGAATGAAATATGTGCATTTTGTTGACTTCCTGAAACATTTGGTCGAGCATACGAAGTGCTCAAAGGACAAGCCCTGTTTATTCCTTTTGGACAAAACCACAAGCCTCATCTGTCCATTGATGGACTCAATGTTGCCAAAGAAAATGGCATAATTATGCTGTTATTCCCACCCCATTGCTCTCATCAGCTTCAACAGCTTCTACAGGCCGCTAAAGAGGCACATCAACACCGTGTGTGATGCCTGTATGACGAACAATACCAGGAAGACAATGTCAATTTATGACATTTCTGAGATTGTGGCAATCGCCTATCCTCTGGCTGCAACCCCCTTGAACATTCAGGCTAACTTTAGGGTGGCTGGGGTACAACCTTAAAACAGGCATGTATTTCTGGAAACCGAGTTTGCGCCATCCTACGTTACAGATCGCCCCAGCAACATTCCAGGTCTGCCAGGCCTCAGCACCAACCTGCCAGGCCCCAGCACCATTTCAGTCCTGCCAGGCCCCAGCACCAACCTGCCAGGCCCCAGCACCATTTCAGTCCTGCCAGGCCCCAGCACCAACCTGCCAGGCCCCAGCACCATTCCAGCCCTGCCTAGCACGAGCTCAGACACAGACCTGCCCAGTTCTTATGCTGGCACCAGCTCACCCTTGCCCAGCAATCCCATTTCTGACAGCAGACTACCAACTCTAGAGGACATCCGGCCATATCCAAAAGCTGGCCCCAAAAACCAGCTTGCAATGGAAGAAAACGGCGCAATCTAGCAAAAGGCTGTTTCTGAGGAAAGGGAAGCAAGGGGGAGAGTCAAAATCTGGATCTGCAAAGAACAAGGCAGCTAAAAATCGTAGAAGAGTCATCATCAGATGAAGAGGAGTGCTTCTGCCTCGTCTGTGTGGAGCCATTTTCAAACAGCCTTCCAAAGGAGACTTGTGTGAAGTGTGTGAGATGCAACAAATGGGTTCATGATACTTGCACCTCAGGCCAGGCAATTGATGTGTGCCAGAACTGTGACGCTGAAGATGAGTCTGGTTAGTCAGATACGGATGTATGTCGTATAGGCTGTTACAAAACTGTGCATTAGTGTGTTTAAACACCACGTCTGTTTGTTAAGACTTTAAACATTTAAGCAAGTTATCTGCAGCATTACATTCCATTCTGATTCCAACAATTACAGTGGATCTATGTGCACGCCAGAGAACGTTCGATTTCAAAGTAAAGTGGTCGTACCATTTAATTAATGTGTGCTCTGCCAGCATTATTGTTGTCATGATGTTGCCCTCTTTGGACACTGCGAGCACCATCCCCCGACCTCTATACTTCTGACACCGGGCTCTGTAAGAGCGGTCGTAAATTCCTACGAGGAGACCCTCTCCTCATGGCCCCAATATAGAGAGAACAAAGGAGTTCTTCCACCTCACAGAACTGGAGAACCGGACGATATTCAGGTTCTGGAGAAGGTATAGAAGATCGGTGAAGAATCCAGCTATGAACTGGTCCATTTGGTACAATTTTGTGAAACTCATGAGAGACAATACGGCAACATTACCATAATCATGTTTATACAATAGCCTCAGCTATGAGACTTACATCTAAATGGTTGTATAAAATGAATGAATAAGAATGAAGCTATTTCTGAGATGATGGGATGCTATGTAATGATGTTAATGTGAGAGAGTTGTATTTCTGTTTAAAGTTTCACTAAGTCCTTGGCACGCCCCCAGGGACACAGACAGGACCTGGCGTCATGAGACAGCCTTCTTCTATGTCCCGAATAAAACCCCCACCTATGTTTTCTATCACCAGACCGAGCTTACCTCAATTACGAGATGGCTAAAGGTTGGAGACCATGCATTTCTCTTGATTAACTTTTAACCATACCACGTGGTTAAACTCTTAGACTGTCGATACCGACAGAATAAGAACAAGTGTTTGATATTAATTACTAGTCCGCAGCTAGGAATTCGGTATCATTGAACGCGAAGACCGACAACCGCCGAAACATCTGTCCTATAATGACATTAATGAATGTCACTCTGAACTACCCATTCTAACCACAACAGAGAGAGAGGGCGGACAGACTCTCCAACAGAAACAAACTTTTCAACAGAGATCCCGACGACACACTGAGCGTAAATATATATATTGATTGCAATTGTTCCCGAATGAGTGAGCGTTCATGTGCAAAGGATTAGTATTTCAATTGTTAGAATTATCAACTCTGTAGTGCCTTTTCAGTTGACCCCCCCACTCCCCTTTTGTCTAAGAAGCCGCCATGCCGGTTTAGCCCACTAGGGCACATTCCTCTATCATTTCTTTGTAACGATATCTACTGTTTGTTATGCATTTCTGTGAATTACTTAGTTAGTAAATAAATGATTTTAAGACAATTGATGTGTGGATGACTCATAGTGAAGACTGGGTTTGTGCAGATAACCAACAATTTAAGACGTTTGGAATGAGACTGGGGTGAGGTAAATAATAATTAATTAATTCGAAGACTAATTGATCAGATATTAAAATATCTGAAAGTTATATTAGGAAAATTATAACTTTTGTAATCTGAATATTTTCCTTGGTGCCCCGACTTCCTAGTTAATTACAGTTACATGATTAATCAGGTTAATCGCGTAATAATAATTACAGAGAGTTATTTGATAAACGTCTTCAGTTTTAATGATGCCAAAGACACGACATTGTTTTGATTGAAAGACATGATTTGCCAGATTCTCTAGGCATGATTGTTTTTATTTTGATATTCACAATTAATTAGTTGTGTTCTTATTTGTTGATAATCCAATGTGACAACTTACCCGACATAATGTGACAATTTACCCGCTGATGGGGCAAATAGTCACAAGTGCACACTCTCTATTTAACGGTCTACAAGTCCATACTGAAATAAGATATGAAGATGTAATGAATACAAAATATGTGCCCAAGACTTCCTTCTTTCATTTGGTATGATATTTATACCATTGTGATGTATTGTGCCCAGTAAATGTTAGACAGCGTGAAAAGTGTGACGACACACCTCGCTTTCCCCTATTTCTGTACTTTTGTTTCTCATCACTGCATCGCTGTTGGCATCTTGATTCACTCAGTCCTGTTGCAGTGGTTAGACGTCATCCCACATTGATAGGCTATATATAATATCATTCACTTCAGCTATTAGACCTGGTTGGATTTATTGTAAATGCTCCTTTTATGCATAATCGCTCCTAGTCTTTGATCATGACTCTCAGTTCCATTACATTACACAAAAGTAATTGGATGAAGGTGTCTTCTGTAGGGGGGAGTTTTTGTAGTAGATTACAAGATACTACATATGGCTACGAGGATAAAAGCAGATGAAGTTTAGTAAGCAGTTGAACCAAGTTATTTTTTTCTTCTTGAATTTTTTTTGTTGGACTAAATATAAATGAAACGAGTTCAAAGATTTTACTGAGTTACAGTTCATATAAAGAAATCAGTCAATTGAAATAAATAAATGTCCAAATCTATGGATTTCACATGAATATGCAGGGGTGCAACCATGGGTGGGCCTTAGAGGGCATAGGCCCACCCACTGGGGAGCCAGGCTCAGCCAATCAGAATGAGTTTTTTCCCCCACAAAATGGCTTTATTACAGACAGAAATACTGCTCAGCCAAAAAAGGCAACGTCACGTTAATTTACATTAAAGTCATTCAATCCACTGAGCATTGACTTTTCCAAATCTGGATTATTTATTGAAGTCGAGGAGAAAAGTGAACATGCAATTTATGAACAAGTAACTATAGGTGACATCAGATCTACTTGAGATTGAGTGCTTTCCAGACTCTGGCTTCAGCTCATAGTCTGTCTGCTCTCCAATGGTCCTGCTGACTTTCTGTGCAATGTCAAACTGGACATGGGCCCCTTGAAGTTGGATGAGGTCTTTTGTGAGGTGCACATGGCCTCCGCAGTTCTTACATGAAATACTTTGGTATTGCTCTGTGCCGAATACCTTCTAGACATATACCATTTATTTCCAAAGGATCTGTAAGTATCTGTGACTTTGTACCAGAAGTAGTTGTAACTGACCTTAAAGCTGCAATGTGTAACTTTTTGGGGCGACTGGACCAAATTCACATATAAATGTGAGTTATAGAGTTTTCATTAACATTGAATGATAGTCTAAGAAGCGGTAGATCTGTTCTATGTGCACTATTTATATGCTTCCCTATTTATACCAGCTTCAAACAGATACAATATATTTTAGGTTAGGGAAAATATATTTCAGAGGTTTAGATGGTACAATGATTCTCTAGACAAAGACTGCCATTTTCACCAGAGTAGCTATTTCCCGAGTAAGGGCAGGTAATGTTACTAACCACTGTCTGGGAAAGACATTCCAGTGGGCGAGTTTGTTTTGCATGACCCCGGTGCTCCGAGTGGGTGGGGTTTGCTCATTTTCGATCATTCCATTGGTCCTCCTAAGAAGTGCTCTCCGCTGACCCAGGGCCACGCAAAGCGAACTCACCAAGTATTTTTGTAGAAAACACGTTGCCACCATGTGTTAATGGTCGAGTTCTATTTGCATGGCCCAGTGCCCCAGAGTTTGCTTATTTTAGTCCCTTCCATTGGTCCTTGTGAAAAAAATCTCCACCCACCCGGGGCACCGGCCATACAAAACGAGCTCCACCACTAGGCAAAAGGGGGCATGAATTGTTGACATAATTGTAATCCAAACCCAACCTTAATTTACTTGTTGTGACGTACAGGTTCTATGCCTTTATGACCAAAATGATCCTATTTCCACTTTGTACATTTTGACACTTGATGCCACATAGGCCGCTTTCAAAGGTATTAGTTGGTTTGTAGGGGCAGTTGTTCTTTAAGTGTTTAAATGGAAAATGCAAAAAATGTGGATGAAAGTACTGTATATTCAAGAATCCGTAATATGGGTAGATTTTTTGGGCAATTTTTCAGCACTTTTCTACTAACATTTTAAAGATTACATATACAGTACCTTGCAAAAGTATTCAGACCCGTTGGATTTCTTCACATTTTGTTACAAAGTTTTTAAAAAAAAGAAGAAAAAAAAGATTAATACAAGTTATATAACTCATATATTGTCATTGCATAAGTATTTAGCTCTCTGAGTCAATACGTTAGAAAACACCTTTGGCATCTACAGTTCAGAGACTTCTTGGATAAGTCTCTAAGAGCTTTGCACACCTGGATTGTGCAATATTTGCCCATTATTCTTTTCAAAATTCTTCAAGCGCTGTCAATATTTGCAATATATTTTCAAGCAGATTTAAGTCAAAACTGTAACTTGGCCACTCAAGAACATTCACCGTCTTCTTGGTAAGTTCCTCCAGTGTAGATTTAGCCAACACAAAGATTTGACTTGTGTTGAAAGGTGAATTCCTCTCCCAGACTCTGGTTTTCCTCTAGGATTTTGCCTGTGCTTAGCTCCATCCAGTTTATTTTTATCCTGAAAAACTCCCAGTATTTGCTAAAGTCAGGCATACCCATACCATGATGCAGCCACCACCATGCTTGAAAATAAGGAGGCAGTTAATCAGTGTGGTGTTGGATTTCCCCCAAAAATAAGGCTTTCTTAGGGAAATTGTTTTTATTCCTTTTCAGATTTTTTATTTTTTTATTTATTTATTTATTTATTACTTTAGTGCCTTATTGCACACAAGATGCATGTTTTGGAATATTTTTACTCTGTATATTTGTATTCTTCTTTTCACGCTGTCATTTAGGTCATTATTGTGGAGTCACAACAATGTTATTGATACATTCTCAGTTTTCTCCCATCACAGCCATTGAACTCTAGCTGTTTTAAAATCACCAATGGCCTCAAGGTAACATTTCTTAGCAATTTCATTCCTGTCCTGCAGCTCAATTCAGAAGGACGACTGTATCTTTGTGTCTGGGTGGTTTAATACAAAATCCACAGTATAATTATTAACTTGACCATGCTTAAAGAGATATTCAATGTTTGATTTGTTATTGTTACCCATCTACCAATCACTGGCCTTCTTTGAGGCTTTCGAAAGGATTTGTTAAGCCATACTTTACTCCTGAACTAATTTAGGCTTGCCTAAACAAAGGGGGTGAATACTTATGCAACGAGTATATTTTAGTTAAGCATTTTTTATATCTTAAAAAAATATGATTTGTCTTCCACTTTGACATTAGAGTATTTTGAGTAGATTGTTGACCAAAGAAATTACAATTAAATCTATTTTAATCCCACTTCGTAACAATAAAATGTGATGAAATCCAAGAGGTCTGAATACTTTTGCAATGCACTGTGAATGGCATATTTGGGATGTTTTATTGTGTTCTCCAGACGCCCTCAAGCATTTTAGGAAATCATTGGGCTTTAGGTACCAATTATTTATGTACAGTTGAAGTCGGAAGTTTACATACACCTTAGCCAAATGCATTTAAACTCAGTTTTTCACAATTCCTGACATTTGTTCCTAGTAAAATATTCTCTGTCTTGGGTCAGTTAGGATCAGCACTTTATTTTAAGAATGTGAAATGTCAGAATAATAGTAGAGAGAATGATTTATTTCTTTCATCACATTCCCAGTGGGTCAGAAGTTTACATACACTCAATTAGTATTTGGTAGCATTGCCTTTAATTAGTTTAACTTGGGTCAAACGTTTTGGGTAGCCTTCCACAAGCTTCCCACAATAAGTTGGGTGAATTTTGGCCCATTCTTCCTGACAGAGCTGGTGTAACTGAGTCAGGTTTGTCGACCTCCTTGCTCACACATGCTTTTTCAGTTCTGCCCACAAATTTTCTATTATTGATGTCAGGACTTTGTGATGGCCACTCCAGTACCTTGACTTTGTTGTCCTTAAGCCATTTTGCCACAACTTTGGAAGTATGCTTGGGGTCATTGTCCATTTGGAAGACCCATTTGCGACCAACTTTAACTTCCTGACTGATGTCTTGAGATGTTGCTTCAATATATCCACATAATTTTCCTACCTCATGATGCCATCTATTTTGTGAAGTGCACCAGTTCCTCCTGCAGCAAAGCACCCCCACAACATGATGCTGCCACCCCCGTGTTTCACAGTTGGGATGGTGTTCTTCGGCTTGCAAGCCTCCCTTTTTTCTCTCCAAACATAACGATGGTCATTATGTCCAAACAGTTCTATATCAGACCAGAGGACATTTCTCCAAAAAGTATGCTGTTTGTCCTCATGTGCAGTTGCAAACCGTAGTCTGGCTTTTTTATGGCGGTTTTGGAGCAGTGGCTTCTTCCTTGCCTTCTTCCAGCCTTTCAGGTTATGTCGATATAGGACTCGTTTTACTGTGGATATAGATACTTTTGTACCTGTTTCCTCCAGCATCTTCACAAGGTCCTTTGCTGTTGTTCTGGGATTGATTTGCACTTTTCGCACCAAAGTATGTTCATCTCTAGGAGACAGAACGCATCTCCTTCCTGTACGGTATGATGGCTGCGTGGTCCCATGGTGTTTATACTTGCGCACTATTGTTTGTACAGATGAACGTGGTACCTTCAGGCGTTTGGAAATTGCTCCCAAGGATGAACCAGACTTGTCGAGGTCTACAATTGTTTTTCTGAGGTCTTGGCTGATTTCTTTTGATTTTCCCATGATGTCAAGCAAAGAGGCACTGAGTTTGAAGGTAGGCCTTGAAATACATCCACAGGTACACCTCCAATTGACTCAAATGATGTCAATTAGCCTATCAGAAGCTTCTAAAGCCATGACATCCTTTTCTGGAATTTTCCAAGCTGTTTAAAGGCACAGTCAACTTAGTGTATGTAAACTTCTGGCCCACTGGAATTGTGATACGGTGAATTATAAGTGAAATAATCTCTGTCTGTAAACAATTGTTGGAAAAATGTCTTGTGTCATGCACAACGTAGATGTCCTAACCGACTTGCCAAAACTATAGTTTGTTAACAACAAATTTGTGGAGTGGTTGAAAAAAGGTTTTAATGACTCCAACCTAAGTGTATGTAAACTTCCGAGACTTCAACTGATAGATAGATATGGCCATGTGAATCCTGTCTAATATAGTCCCATGGAGCTGGTTGGCGGCCATATTGGAAATGGCCGCCAAGGGTGTAATATGTCAAATCTGCGATGACACTATAGCTAGTTGTGTGTGAAATTTGGGGCCTCGATCACAAAAGTCACAATTATCCTTAAAACGTTACACTGAGTGTATATTAGGAACACCTTCCTAATATTGAGTTGCACCCCAGAGCATGAACTCTACAAGGTGTCAAAAGCGTTCGACAGGGATGCTGGCACATGTTGGCTCCAATGCTTCCCACAGTTGTCAAGTTGGCTCGATGTCCTTTGGGTGGTGGACCATTCTTGATACACATGGGAAACTGTTGAGTTTGAAAAACCCAGCAGCATTGCAGTACTTGACACAAACCGTTGTGCCTGGCGCCTACTACCATACCCTGTTCAAAGGCACTTAAATATTCTGTCTTACCCATTCACCCTCTGAATGGCACATACACAATCCATGTCTCAATTGTCTTAGGTTAAAGAAGGATTTTTAAGCCTTGTCTCCTTCCCTTCATCTACACCAGTGGTCACCAACAGGTCGATCGCGATCAACTGGCCGATCTTCAAGGCATTTCTAGTCTATCACCAAACATAAAGGCCTGCGCTCCTTTTATTTCGCGCTGTTAGTGGTAGGTGCACTTGATTCAGAAGCAGTGCGCGCTGGGTTGGCAAAGTGTTCCCATTTTGAACCATTTAATTTGTCTGAAAAGACTAACTCTGCCTACCCCGATGGCCTACCTGGCGGACCCAGAGATCTGTGGCTAAATCGAGTGCGCCTACTGCGGTGATCAATCAAATAGTTCAAATTACCAATCGAATAGCTCAAATAACGACCCCGGCCACAGCAAAGTTTGATACAAGAGAATTCATAACTTTTAAAACCATTACCAGAGAGAGACTTTCAAAGAATACAGCAAAGAGCTGCTGTTTTTATGAGTGAGTTCATGTCTAAGATTTTATTCAGCACTGTCAACACTGTTGCGAAACATAAAACACGCTTCTCCCTACTTCCACTCACGCTGCAGCTGCAATGAATGAGTAGCGAAGTGTATCGATAGCCCTGTGTTTTTATTATTATTAGCAGCTCGTCGTGTTTATTTTAATATCAAGGAATATTTCACTTTCTCTGGTCATAGGAACAGTATAAATTTGGGCACGAGGTAGATGAGGGGGGAAACAAGTTTCAGCATCAAGTGGAAGACAGTGCTCCCTCTCTGGACAGTCTCACCGGAGGAACAGAAGGAGAGAGCTGGGATTGCGAGAGGCGGACCCTCTGCTGCTCTCTCCCTCCCTACGCTGAGACTAATGCCTTGTTCAAAACAACTAGGAACTCGGAATCCCTCCTACAACTACATCTATTTTTTTCCAATCGTTTTGGCATCAAGTGGAAGACAGTGTCCCCATCCAACCATGAATTCCAAGCCAGAAACTCGGGCATCTTTCTAAAGCTCTGACTTTTAGACCTGAAGATCACTGAGGTCATGATTTGATCTGTAGTTCCCAGTTGTCTTGAAAGCACTATGACCATCAGATGCCGGTACCATCAGTCCAGGAAAATAATAAATCAAATGATTTGCAAATGATATCCATGATGAACAGTTTAATTGGGTAGGGTTCAACTTTAGACCTACCCTGTCTTTGGTACACACTCCAGTCCAGTTGGTGGCGGTAATGTATCACTGAAGTTCGTTGCCAAACCATTGATGAAGTGTAAACGGAAGTGCACAGTGACCAAGACAAATTTCCACGTTAGCGTTTATATTGTTATTTAGACATTATTAACACCCTGGAACTGAGAATATGACTCATTTAACTGCACAGCATCATATACTTGCCCCTGGTAGTCTTTAATTCGCGCTGTAGACGGGACTTGGTTGATAGAGCTGTTGTCTAGGTAACGCTAACTATCTAGCTGCTAATGTTAGCTAACTGTATGATTTTTCATACTCAGATAGCCTCCATCATGGAGGTGCTAGCGAATGCAGCTGTTGCAGAGGTCTGTAAACTGGTAGACGACGACTATGCAGTGTTTCGTTTGGAAATAACTCAAAGTCAGAAAGAAAACAGTGCGTTGCGAAGGAAACTACAGCTACTCGAACTGAAGATGGCACGAGAGCGCGTCATCGCCAGTCGTTCCAGTAGTGTCAAAATCATTGACCGATACAGAGGAATGGCAAAAGGTACATTTTGTCGAGGTTGAGGGGCCTGTCGCCCCGTTCAAATTTGCACATGTTTGACTTTAGATGTGTTAACCATTATTGGGAGACCTGATGTTGAATTTCATGACATTGGAGTCCACGCCAAATGAGCGTCTGGATCAGGAAAGTTTTCTTTCAGGACCTCTACAAGCCAGAATGCTGAATAAAATAATTGTACTTACTTTGCCGGTTGTCCGTGCAGTTGGTCCTTTTGCAGGTAGGAATGTTAGACAATATATAGGAAATTATGATTACGTCAACTTAAAAAAATATGAATGCACTACCAGCGCTTTTATCACCCAAAGCGGTAAAGTAACTTAAAATATAACTGTATTCAACATACTGTCGTGTAAAGGTCGTGAGAATAAACTTTCCTGATCCAAATGCTCATTTGTGTCTGAAGTAGAATTGAATGAAATTCAAAATCGAGTTTCCAGGCTAGGTTAACTGGAATTGGGTCTTGGTCAGTTTTTAGTTAGTATGCAATAATGATCCTTTAGTTAACTTGCAGAAATATACACTATCATATTCTAGACAGATAAAACATTTACTGCTTAAAAAAACTGATGCATGGACCATAATAAATTGATCTATAAATAGTATATCAAGAAGTTGTTTTACCTTAAATGCTTCCCAATTCTACACAGTGTCAAAACTGTCAGTAGTGTACAGTATAAGCATTGACAGTAGCTAACCTAACCACCTCTTTTCCCCCAATCACTCTCTCAGGTGAAGGACATCTCACTGGAGGCCACAGGAGCTTTGTGAAGCCAACGGGACACAATACATGGAGAGATGACCAACCAATCACTGTTGATGAGGGGAGTGGAACCTCAACCCAGCATGTAATCATGATAGAGGTTAGTGTAATAGTATTACATCAAAATTACAGTACATCAAATGTGCCCAGTTTATTTAAGAAAGGCTCCCTTCAGCTATTCACTAGCTTACATGTAACATCCTCATTTCTCTGCCATAGGGGGAGCGTGTGAGACTTCCCTATGACATTAATATCCAATTATACTCATGTACTGGTAACAACCTACCCTCTTCTTGTGTCAGTCTGCAAATGCAGAAGCTGCAGGTCATGGGGTCAAGCTGGAGAGGTCCGAAGGAGATGAGGACCCACGGCACAGCAGAGACATCCAGACTGGAGCAGCGCATGGAGTGGCGCCCCCTGTAGCCACCGAGGACCTCACCGCCGCGTCCCAGGCCAGGACCCGATGCAGCATCACGGAGGTCAGTGGAACGCCGAACGCCGTCCTCAAGACAGAGACGGAGACAGAGACTTTAACTGTAACACAAAGGCTCTTACATACAGGATCTAACCACCGATCAAACTCCGAGAGACTGGGCTGTGTTCCTGCTCCAGGCTCAGAGTATTTACCAGTATTTCACCAGAGCCAGGGGACAGTTAATTCCTGTGGAGATGAAGATGGTGATGCGTTAGACACTGGCGTTGATGATCCGTCTTGTTCTTACACTACAGAGATGAACCCTGGCAACATGCCCTTGGGTTTAGAGACACAGACTGATCTGTCTAGAGGGGACTGGAATCGGTACAGTAGTAGTGTATACTCTGAAGGGTGCCTAGATAAGAAGGGGGATGTTATAGTCATAGATGAGGTTACTGTGAAAGTGGAGGGCGACGCTCCTCCCACATGGAATGCAGACCTAGGAGACGGACACTCACAGGGCAGAGATTTCTTAGATTACAGGGGAAATCTAAATGTCGCCACCCACTCCCCTTTACACACGTTCAGGGATTGCGATCCAGTGTCCACATCAATGGCACCTTCCGATTCACACGGCCGTGTGATTTTCGATCAGGTATTACATTTAAACGATAGGGCTATAGCCCAGGCTCGTGGAGGGGGAGCAACAACGGTCGGGAAAGAGAAACTGGCTAACTGGAATGCAGACGAGACTCACTTAGGAGAAGGACACTCGCAAGGCAACACTAGTGACTTCTTAGATTACAGGGAAAGTTTAGAGACAAATCTAAATGTTGCAACCCACTCCCCTTTACACCCAGTGTCCACGTCGATGGCACCTTCCGATTCACACGGCCAGGTTCTTTTCGATCAGGTATTGAACTCAAAAGACCAAAGAGCCAAGGCGCGGAGAGGGGAAGCAACACCGGGCGGTAAAGAGAAGCGGTTTCTCTGCATGTTCTGTAACAAAGGCTTCAGCTGCTCCCAGAAGGTGGAGATCCACCAGAGGGTCCACACAGGGGAGAAACCATTCAGCTGTACCCAGTGTCACATGTGCTTCACCCATGCTGGCAACCTAAAGAGGCACCAGAGGGTCCACACAGGGGAGAAACCGTTCAGCTGTGCCCAGTGTCACATGCGCTTCGCCCAGACTGGTGACCTGAAGAGGCACCAGAGAGTACACACGGGAGAGAGGCCGTTCACCTGTACGCACTGCGGGAAGAAGTTCTCAGAGAGGAGCTACCTCAGGATACACCAGCAGAAAAACCATTCCATTCTATAACGTAGAAAGTAACCATTCCACTCGATAGCTTCTGATGTTTAGCTCAAACCCTGCATTAAAGGCAAAGTTGAATTTTCATTGTCATCAGCAGAAAGGATCCACAGATGCATTTGGAAAAACGAGAGTAACAGATTAAAGTGTTGAATTTTCCTGGGTAGAATATTGCATCCAGACATTGTGTAATATATAAGGCATATATACACCTAAAAAGTATGTTACATCTTGTGTTTGTACTGTGTGGGTTATATGTTGACATAACTATTTAATTACTTCCATTCAACTACAAAAAAAAAATCCTAAAACACTTATAATGAGAAAATTATTACATTTTATGCAGTTTATCAAGTTCATGATGATTTCTATTTGAAGCATGTGTATATGTGGTTTTCATATGGTGTATTTAAAACTTGTTCATCTTTAATAAACCCAAAATGGGACTTTTCAGTCTGACTTTTGAGACTCTCTTTAGTATACATCACATCTGATCTCACCATATTCTGCAAACACCAGATAGCGCTTTATAACCAATACACACTTACTAAATATACTTGCACATACCCACACAATAACAAACACCTACTGTGCACGTCAAAATAGTTTAATCAGGTTTGTCTAATGATGACTAAAAGCAACTTTTTTACCCACAACATCATTTTATGTCCACCATGATGGGTTTAACAACAATGAAGTCATTCTGTAACTACAGTATAGGACTCAAACGTAATGGGGATGGGTAAACACTCCATGTTGAAAGTGTGTGTATCTCTGTACCTGAGGGAGTGTATGTCTGTGTAATCTATCACCTGTTTCTTCCAGGAGGAGGGTCCAGAGGTGCTGCTGGTGAAGAAGGAGGGTCTGGCGCACCATGGTCATGGAGGACAACCAGACTACACTTCCTGAACCCACAGAGGAACCAGTTAAGCAGCACAGGACCACATACAGTCTCACTGTGAACTACTGTGAACTACTCACTGTGAACCCACTG
Source organism: Salmo trutta (assembly GCF_901001165.1). Lineage (NCBI taxonomy): Eukaryota > Metazoa > Chordata > Actinopteri > Salmoniformes > Salmonidae > Salmo > Salmo trutta. Next base: position 12,213,954 of record NC_042960.1, on the reverse strand, counting down.
TGAACTACTGTGAACTACTCACTGTGAACCCACTGTGAACTACTGTCTTTAGATATTAGGTCAGGGCCCATATTCACAAAGCCTCTCCAAAGTAGGAGTGCTGATTTAGGATCAGTTTTGCCTTTTAAATCATAATGAATAAGATTATATGGAAAGATATTCGATCTCCACGTTTGCATAGTATCAAATCAACTAACATGTTTGCGTAGTACTCATAGAAATCCCTCATTGCCCAATCAGAAGATGCTCCATAGCAGGGTGCTCATATCATATTTCTTGATCCAACATCCTCTCACTCTGTATCTCTTACAGTCAGTAGACATGGAGGATGGGAAGCCTGATCTGCTGCTGGTCAAAGAGGAGACAATAGAAGATGGACAAGAGAGCATTGACCTGCTGAGTGGACTAAAGATGGGGGAGCAAGGTAAGGGAGAAATACATATAGCCTACATACAGTAATAGATCTTCAATGGGAATAGTGATAATCCTGGCTATTATTTTTTTCTTCATTCATAAAATGGCATCGACATAATATACAACTTAAAGTATGTTTTAAAACAAAAACACGCAATGTATGAATTTGACCAGATAATTGACCCCCCAAAAATTAATATGAAAAGTTCTCTGCCATGTTTTTTAAGTCTATTTTCTAACCTCTTCCTGCTGGTGGTTGGTTGGAGGCTAACAGAGGAGACTGGGCGGCCATCTTGGATTCCCAGACTTGTGCAACCAAGGCCCCTAGGGATTTTATTTATATTTTTTTATTTCACCTTTATTTAACCAGGTAGGCCAGTTGAGAACAAGTTATCGTTTACAACTGCGACCTGGCCAAGATAAAGCAAAGCAGTGCGACAGAAACAACAACACAGAGTTGCACATAAACAAATGTACAGTCAATAACACAAAAGAAAAGAAAAATTGAAAAATCTATGTACAGTGAGTGCAAATGTAGAAGATTAGGGAGGTAGGCAATAAATAGGCCCTAGAGGCGAAAATAATTACAATTTAGCATTAATACTGGAGTGATAGATGTGCAGATGATGATGTGCAAGTAGAGATACTGGGGTGCAAAAGAGCAAGAGGGTAAGTAATACTATGGGGATGAGGTAGTCGGGTGTGCTATTTACAGATTGGCTGAGTACAGGTACAGTGATCGGTAAGCTGCTCAGACAGCTGATGCTTAAAGTTAGAGAGGGAGATATAAGACTCCAGCTTCAGAGATTTTTGATGACATCACCAAGCAGGCCAGGACCAGAGGCGACATCGGAGGTCAGTGGATTAGACAGCTTCCTCAACTCTGGGCTCAGGAACAACACTGTTAACAACAACCAGAAACAGACAGTCAAAACAACAACCAAATTTAGTCTCCATGACAACAGACTGCCTGAGACCAGGGCGAGGCGTAGATTTGGTCTGCGGGGACGGGGAGGTGTCCATATGAGACCAGACAGAGACTCGGCTAGCAATGCTCCGTCCTGCTCCTATAGTTGTGATTCAGAGAGACTGATGGTCCCTCAGGTTAACCTCCTAACAGGTGCTGCCTTCAGCCTGCCTTCTATAGAATCTATCAACTGGAACATGGACCCTGTGACAACACAGACACTCCCTGGCCTTCATCCTCCTCACACTCTCCTCCTGTTAAACCAGACCTCAGACAATACCAATGTCTCAACACTAAATGGCTACACAAGCCCATTGACAAATGACAGTAGTAGTAACGCTATCAGCAGATCTGGTGGCAAAGAGAAGAGCTTCCCATGTTCATTCTGTGGGAAAGCCTTCAGTTTCCCCAAACAGGAGGAGATCCACCAGAGGATGCACACGCGTTTGAAAATCTTTCGGCCGCCAACTGTGAGATGTTATCTCAAAGGCACCAGCTGAAGATGCACCTGAAGGTCCATAAGGGAGAGAGGCCGTTTGCCTGTATAGACAGTGGGAAGAGGTTCTCAGAGAGGAACTACCTCAGGATACACCAGCAGAAAATGCACACGGCCCATGTATAGTGTGATATGTAATGTAGTACTTGTTAGTTTGTAGTTAATTCTATTGGTTTGGGATGTAGTAGTAGGAACGTGGATGAGGTGAACTGAGGTGAACTGAGGAAAGAATGAGTATGATGAAGCAGAGTAGATGATGTGGGGATGGTTGGTGTGATGGTGTCTGTAAAAATGCTTCACTGATGAAAAGTGACAATCTTGTCCAGTTGTTTGATGCTGGTGTTTTATAATGAGGAAATGAGTGCCTATGTTTACTTGACATTAAGTAGTGTGTAATGTAATGACAGTGTTATAAATGTGAATTATCAAAAGTGAGGGTACCATATTTACAGAAAAGGTAAAGTGTTACCATAGTGAGAAGTTATTCTACCTATCGTTTTGTGCAATAAAATTATGGTACTTCATGTTATGTGTGCATATGACCATTTTGTTTAAATACATTTTTTCCTTATCTCAGTCGAACCAAAACATACTTAATTTTTGAGTCAACACATTGACATTATTTTTTATGAACTCCAATGACTATTTTTAGGTACTTGAATCAGTGTTAGAAATGGGCTTGACTGTGGTTAAAGTTTTATATGTTGTTTCTGTGTGTACAGCAAAGAGTTTCTTATATAAACCTTTATGCTTTTCTGTTCAATTTGTCTTTACAGTCTGCAGTCCATGAGGACCTGCTGATATCCGGTGTTGCTGGTGGGAGAGACTTGACCTCTGAAGCGGCTGGTCACAAAACCTGACCCCGGACCAGGACTCTGGATCAGAAACCGTCCCTCTTCCTTCCTAAGTCAGAACCTGGACCGAATCACGAGGGACAGAGACTTCACCACCACACAGAACACAACCAGTGGACAGGTGGACTGAACAACCTCAGTCCTGGTGGTCATCAGAGAGACTGTGGCCCCACCCTGGGCTTCAGCCTTCACAGAGACTGGTGGTAGTCTATCAGCAAGTCTGTCTTCTCCGACAGGGTCTTGTTTAATGCTTGGTGACTGGGTTCATAGAAAGTGAAGCTGGACCTATGTCTAGCCTTCCTCTTTTACCTCATGCTTACCCCACCAATACAGACATGGTCAGGTTGCACGTTCACCAGAAGAGGTGCATAGCCTATAACACAGCACACAATCCAAACAACATCCAGTCAAGGAGGGAGCTCAAAGACTAACCACCTGAACCACCTCTGGTGTTATTGGGTCACAACATGGGAGGCCGAGCATTAGGACGGACGCCGACAAGCCACACGCCTGCCCCATATGTGGAAAGCGCTTCGCTGAGGCGAACTATGTGAAGGACCACCAGACCTTTCACACCAAGGAGAGGCCCTTCAATTGTAAACTGTGTTAAGGCGTCCGCATGCTTCCCAGCCAAAACAGTTTGGAAGAGTTTGTACATATATTATGAGGCAAGCCGAAGTCTACGCCCCTTCGTTGGTGACTGGTCAACAGTAGAGCTTCTTCATTAGTCTTTGTCATTCAACGAGAGAAGACTAGTTGTCGTGCACATTTTTTTCATTGAGATATACAGCACCAAACATCTTAGTTAGCTGTGAAATTGCGCGACTAAGATCTCGGCAAAAGCGTCCAATTTAATGACAGATTTCTTGAGTTATCTTAGATTAACTAACTATTTTGAGATTGTATACTGGCTACAGCGTCTCAAAATGGACAAACAGTACTATTGCCGTTTTTTTTCTAGTTTTTAAAGCGAAGGTCTTAAGGGAGTATGCGAGCACACTTGTTCGGTTAGGCGCCACTCGAACTGAAGAATGCTGACGCCTTTACAAGAGCTTCTCCTTCGGGAGTAACCTTATCTGACACAGGGGTGTCCACAATGGGGAGACATTGTAGCAGTGTGGCTTGCGATGTACACAGGGGTTTTCTGGGAACCATTCTTTAGCTGAATTATTATAGTTATCATGTGAAGTGTCTTGGGGTAAGAGGGTAATTAACCACATACCCCTCATTAACCCTTATTTACCTTACTGAGGTAATTTAGATGGAAAAAATGAATTATATTATTTTCGACTGTATTCTTGCTAACACACTTCTTTCAAATCAAATCAGCTCCGAGCTTGAAAAATGGTGATCAAAGGAGATTTGATGAACGTAATAAGCTGTACCGTAATTCAAAGAACAGTGCGCAATACCTTTTTCATTTAACCCCGCCCTTGAGCTATGACGCCAACAAATAAAATGCTTTGTCTTCAGTGTAATTACATGTTTCTCTCCTGAAAACCCTGAGCAGTCGACAGATGAACTCTCAGAAATTGAACCTGAGGAATGTGAATAGGAAGAACCTGCGCCAACAGGTGAGGTGAAGGCTTCCAAGCCTCACCCAAATTATCAGGAAAATGCCAGAGATGACTTGGACCCAGTGGGAGAACAATTCGTGGAGAGCATGCTAGCAGATACAGAGGCTTCCAGTCATCGTGCTAAAGCTAGTTAGCATTGGCTTGCAAAACTACTTTAATTGCCTTCATACTGGACACAGACATAAAAATGGTATCCACTAGTTAATCTGACTCTGGGGAAGTAGTATCCTGAAGTATCCCTTTAATTGTACTGCACAGATGGAATGGAAATCCCTGAAGATTGAATTGGTAGTAGCAGCAGAGAAGTTTAAAATGTACTTTTTGGGTCACCAGCCACTGTCGGGTCGAGAAAAAAACTACCAGCCACTCAGATTTATTTTTACCAGTCAAAATATTTTGTAATGTTTTTAAAACAAGAAATGTATTAGTAAGAAGTAATGTGGCATATTGCTCAATTTCATAAATTTGACTTCAGTCTTTTAACCAAAATATCAGATGTGACAAAATGTTCAGCTGCCTCTTTAATGTTGGGAGGTTACGGTGGTAATGGTCACTTGTGTCTGAGATTTAGGATCTGACTAGGGCGTCTCTTCGCTATCAGTTCAAGCAGCAGACTCAAACTAGCGTTGAAAAACAACCGAGCTTATGAACAAAACGATGTGAACTGCCAAGAACATGAGGACAAAGTCTCACTTTGTAGACTTTAGAGTAAATTAGATCAACTTTTGTGCCTGCGGATAGCGCCTCCAAAAATGAATCTATCATAGCGCACAGCTCTATTGCCAGGCAGTGTTGCGTCTTGATGTGGGATATAGGATTCGTATTTCTTTGTGCGATTAACATCTTTGACACAAAACAGCAGAAATACTTTGAACCGCTAGTGCAGCATTTTTCTACAATAAATCGCCACTCGCACATATGCTCATACTTTTTACAATTTTTTATTCGCAAATGTAATGCTCGCAACGTAGCTGGTAAAATAAGACATTCTTATCTAAATCTAATTTTATACCTTGCCTAACATCACTATTTGTGAATTTTTAAGCACTTATGTAATAAAAAAAAAGGCACAAAGGCTTCATACTTCAAAGGCTTCATAATTCATAAAGGTCATGTTAACTAACTGACATTACCTCCGAGAACAAAACCTCCTAAGCCTTTCCCCATAGGAATGGCTGAATGAACCAGAGGTAACTCGTTCCGTTTTTTAGGACTACGAACTGGAGAGCTCTATACATCGAGGTATAATGAGGGCGCTCTAACACGAAATAAATGGTGGTGCAATTGCCTCGACCCTGCTCCCCCCAATTTTTTTTATACAAATGTGCAATGCACTTTCCGAACTGTGAAAGGCAGCAAAAGCGTCTAGTCTGCCGGGAAACCACACGAAGAAGTAGTAAACGGAAGTGAACAGTGACCAAAAACTATTTCCACGTTAGCGTTTCTTTTGTTATTTAGACATTTATTAACACCTTGGAACTCAAAATATGACTAATTTAACTGCACAGCATTACTTATGTACCCCGGGTAATGTTTAAGTAGCGTTGAAGACAGGACTTGGTTGATATAGGTGATATAGTTAACGCTAGCTAGCGGCTAACGTTAGCTAACAATGGCTACCTGTAACTCTAACGTTTTGGTTTTTCACACTCAAATAGCCTCCGTTATGGAGGTGCTAGCAAATGCAGCCGTTGCAGAAATCTGTAAACTCGTAGACGATGATTATGCAGTGTTTCGTTTGGAAATGACTCAAAGCCAGAAAGAAAACAGGGCATTGCGGAGGAAACTACAGCTACTTGAACTGAAGGTGACACGGGAGCGCGCAGAGAGGACAACGCGAGAGCGCGTCCTCGCCAGTCGTCCTAGTAGTGTCAAGATCCTCGACCGATACAGAGGAATTACAAGAGGTAAGCTACATCTTGAAGAAGGCCGAAGCTGCGGGGTCTGTCGTCCCGTTCCCTTCTGCGCATGTGTTCAGATTTCTTACCCAGAGTTGGGTCTTGGTCAGTTTTTGGATAGCGTGCCATTCTTCCCCTGATTACTTAACTTGCTATCGTGAATTTCTTTCCATGTTACGTTTATTTTACTAGGCAGGTCAATTAATAAGAAATACTTCTCGCACAAAGACTATTCTAACCATATTTTTGATTTACTGAATTTTATTTACAGATTTAAAAAAAGAAATGTTTAGGGTTGTTGGCCCCATGTGATCGGGCTCCCCCAGATAGCATATGAAATAGTCAGCATTGAGCAAATTTTAACATGCAGCTGGCCAAGAACAGAGCAGCACATTTTTCTCTTCACTGTAATCAGAGGGCTCATTTCAATAATATGCATGCTAGTCTCTCTTGGCTAAAAGTTGAGGAGAGACCGACTGCATCGCTTCTCGTTTTAATAAGAAACAGTGTGTTAAATTCCAAATTGCTTGCATAGTCAACTTACACACAGCACTGACACCGACACTTACCCCACCAGACATGTCACCAGGGGTCTTTTCACAGTCCCAAGATCCAGAACAAATTCAAGGAAATGTACAGAATTATACAGAGCCATGATTGCATGGAACTCCCATCTCATATAGCGGAAGTGAACAGCAAACCTGGTTAAAAAAATTAAATAAAAAATTAAGCAACGCCTCAAATGTTTTGGCTCACTGAGCAAATTTTTTGACTTTTGAGGGGAAACTTGGAACGTTTTGAGACTTTTTGTCCAACTTACAACGTGCGTTTACAGTGAACACTGAGGCTTTACCCTTAGTTTTAGACAGCAGCCAATAGGCTTTTGTGGCTATTTGAGCATAATGTAGGCCTACCAACAAAGACAAAAGGAGCAAATCCCATAACATTTTCACATGGGAAGAGCATTTTTTATTTTGTTGGTATGCTTTTTTCATTATTTATATATTTTTTTCAATTTCGTGATATCCATTTGGTAGTTAGTCTTGTCCCATCGCTGCAATTCCTGTACGGACTCGGGAGAGGTGAAAGTTGAGAGCCGTGTGTCCTCCGAAACACGACCCGCCAAACCGCACTGCTTCTTGACACACTGCACGCTTAAACCGGAAGCCAGCCGCACCAATATGTCAGAGGAAACACCGTACAGCTGGCGAACTGAAGTCAACGTGCATGCTCCCGGCCACAAGGAGTCGCTAGCGCGCGATGCGACAAGGACATCCCAACCGGCCAAACCCACCCCTAACCCGGATGGCGCTAGGCCAATTGTGCGCCGTCTCATGGGTCTCCCGGTTGCGGCCGGCTACGACACAGCCTGGGATCGAACCCGGATCTCAAGTGAATTCTCTAGCACTGGGATGCAATGCCTTAAACCGCTGTGCCACTCGGGAGACCCCGGAAATAGCTTTTGATTTTTATGATACAGCCTACAGTAGCCTATATGTGGTGTTCAATGCAAGCCTACATATATAGTTGAAGTCGGAAGTTTACATACACCTTAGCCAAATACATTTAAACTCAGTCTTTCACAATTCCTGACATTTAATCCTAGTAAAAATTCCCTGTCGTAGGTCAGTTAGGATCACCACTTTATTTGAAGAATGTGAAATGTCAGAATAATAGTAGAGAGAATGATTTATTTCAGCTTTTGTTTCTTTCATCACATTCCCAGTGGGTCAGAGGTTTACATACTCTCAATTAGTATTTGGTAGCATTGCCTTTAAATTGTTTAACTTGGGTCAAATGTTTTGGGTAGCCCTCCGCAATAAGTTGGGTGAATTTTGGCCCATTCCTCCTGACAGAGCTGGTGTAACTGAGTCAGGTTTGTAGGCCTCCTTGCTCGCACACGCTTTTTCCGTTGTGCCCACAAATTTTCTATAGGATTGAAGTCAGGGCTTTGTGATGGCCACTCCAGTACCTTGACTTTGTTGTCCTTAAGCCATTGTGCCACAACTTTGGAAATCTGCTTGGGGGTCATTGTCCATTTGGAAGACCCATTTGTGACCAAGCTTTAACTTCCTGACTGATGTCTTGAGATGTTGCTTCAATATATCCATCATTTTCCTACCTCACGATGCCATTTATTTTGTGAAGTGCACCAGTTCCTCCTGCAGCAAAGCACCCCCACAACATGATGCTGCCACCCCCATGCTTTATTGTTGGGATGGTGTTCTTCGGCTTGCAAGCCACCCTTTTTCCCCTCCAAACATAACGATGGTCATTATGTCCAACCAGTTCTATATCAGATCTGAGGACATTTCTCCAAAAAGTATGCTGTTTGTCCCCATGTGCAGTTGCAAACCGTAGTCTGGCTTTTTTATGGCGATTTTGGAGCAGTGGCTTCTTCCTTGCTGAGCAGCCTTTCTGGTTATGTTGATATAGGACTCGTTTTACTGTGGATGTAGATACTTTTGTAACTGTTTCCTCCAGCATCTTCGCAAGGTACTTTGCTGCTGTTCCGGGATTGATTTGCACTTTTCGCACTAAAGTACGTTCATCTCTAGGAGACAGAACGCGTCTGCTTCCTGAGCGGTATGACGGCTGCGTGGTACCATGGCGTATATACTTGCGTACTATTGTTTGTACAGATGAACGTGGTACCTTCAGGCGTTTGTAAATTGCTCCCAAGGATGAACCAGACTTGTGGAGGTCTACAATTTTTTTTCTGAGGTCTTGGCTGATTTCTTTTGATTTTCCCATGATGTCAAGCAAAGAGGCACTGAGTTTGAAGGTAGGCCTTCAAACTCAGTTTACATCCACAGGTACACCTCCAATTGACTCAAATTATGTCAATTAGCCTATCAGAAGCTTCTAAAACAATGACATCATTTTCTGGAATTTTCCAAGCGGTTTAAAGGCACAGTCAACTTAGTGTATGTAAACTTCTGACCTGCTGGAATTGTGATACAGTGAATTATAAGTGAAAAATAATCTGTCTGTAAACAATTGTTGGAAAAATTACTTGTGTCATGCACAAAGTAGATGTCCTAACCGACTTGCCAAAACTATAGTTTGTTAACAAGAAATTTGTGGAGTGGTTGAAAAACGAGTTTTAATGACTCCAACCTAAGTGTATGTAAACTTTCGACTTCAACTGTATATACAGTTGTGGCCAAAAGTTTTGAGAATGACACAAATATTAATTTCCACAAAGTTTGCTGCTTCAGTGTCTTTAGATATTTTTGTCAGATGTTACTATGGAATACTGAAGTATAATTACAAGCATTTTGTAAGTGTCATAGGCTTTTATTGACAATTACATGAAGTTGATGCAAAGAGTCAATTTTTGCAGTGTTGACCCTTCTTTTTCAAGACCTCTGCAATCCGCCCTGGCATGCTGTCAATTAACTTCTGGGCCACATCCTGACTGATGGCAGCCCATTCTTGCATAATTAATGCTTGGAGTTTGTCAGAATTTGTGGGTTTTTGTTTGTCCACCTGCCTCTTGAGGATTGACCACAAGTTCTCAATGGGATTAAGGTCTGGGGAGTATCCTGGCCATGGACCCAAAATATCAATGTTTTGTTCCACAAGCCACTTAGTTATCACTTTTGCCTTATGGCAAGGTGCGCCATCATGCTGGAAAAGGCATTGTTCGTCACCAAACTGTTCCTGGATGGTTGGGAGAAGTTGCTTTCGGATGATGTTGGTACCATTCTTTATTCATGGCTGTGTTCTTAGGCAAAATTGTGAGTGAGCCCACTCCCTTGGCTGAGAAGCAACCCCACACTTGAATGGTCTCGGGATGCTTTACTGTTGGCATGACACAGGACTGATGGTAGCGCTCACCTTGTCTTCTCCGGACAAGCTTTTTTCCGGATGCCCCAAACAATCGGAAAGGGGATTCATCAGAGAAAATGGCTTTACCCCAGTCCTCAGCAGTCCAATCCCTGTACCTTTTACAGAAGATCAGTCTGTCCCTGGACTTTCTGGACTTTCTTGGGCGCCCTGAAGCCTTTTTCACAACAATTGAACCGCTCTCCTTGAAGTTCTTGATGATCTGATAAATGATACAATCTTACTGGCGGCAATATCCTTGCCTGTGAAGCCCTTTTTGTGCAAAGCAATAATGACGGCATGTGTTTCCTTGCAGGTAACCATGGTTGACAGAGGAAGAATAATGATTCCAAGCACCACCCTTCTTTTGAAGCTTCCAGTCTGTTATTCGAACTCAGAATGACAGAGTGATCTCCAGCCTTGTCCTCGTCAACACTCACACCTGTGTTAACGAGAGAATCACTGACATGATGTCAGCTGGTCCTTTTGTGGCAGGGCTGAAATGCAGTGGAAATGTTTTTTGGGGGATTCAGTTAATTTGCATGGCAAAGAGGGACTTTGCAATTAATTGCAATTCATCTGATCACTCTTCATAACATTCTGGAGTATATGCAAATTGCCATCATACAAACTGAGGCAGCAGACTTTGTGAAAATTAATATTTGTGTCATTCTCAAATCTTTTGGCCATGACTGTATATCCTCCAAAAATGGATGTAGCAACTACAGATTGCCCCGTTAATTCTATCAAAAGTGTGCAAGTTTGAGCATGTGTCCATTAGGCCTATGGATATATTTTTTTTAATCATAATTTATTAGATTGAGCAATAAAAGCCCCACTTTTATTCCATAGGTTGGGATTTGCATTATGCAGCTGTTGCAAGAGCGCATTTTTTACTGTCTGTCCACTGGTTTAAAAAACTGAAACTGCTTGAATTCAACTATTATTGGGAGAGCAGCAGTGGGATTCACATCAGTGCACTATGTAGATATCAATAGTAAGTAATATACGTATTGCCGTAGACTACACCACCGCTATCATCCTTACCTTCAAGTTGGATAATCTTTGGATGCCGACAGCAGTCGCACCATTGGAAGCCTACAAGCCTATTTCTGCTCTTTTCCCGCAATCCATCAAACACATTTGGTGTGTCATCATAGTGGTCTCTGATTTGTGGTCAGACTCGCTCAGGTGGAACAAAGTTAAACTTGCGACTTTTTCAATGCTGATTTGAATGGCAGTGAGAAAGCAGAAATGTCTTTTTTTTTTCGCAATCATCCTTTCTGAATTTAAAAGTAATCCTCGAAGTAATCATCTAGCTTTTCAAAAGTATCTAATCTGATTTACAATATTTTTGCTGGTAATGTAACAGATTAGTTACCGATTTTTGTAATCCCTTACTCCCAGCCCTGTATATAACTGGGCTAATAACTCGCTAACGAGCAACGAATATCAAATAATGTGCACGCACACTGCAATGCTCTCTGATCTGAAAAGTGCATTCACTCATATGTTTGAAAGACCGCTCGTAAGCTAGCTACCCCGTCAATAGAATTCTACTCCGTTGCGCTCTGGCTCTGCCTACAAGAAAATCACAAACTCAGTCTTGCAAAATTAGATTTGTTTTGGTTTGTTGCATTGAAAAAGGGCTGATTTTTTTATAATGTTGATTCGATCACAGAAAAAACACTGATCTATATAGTGCAAACTAATGGGGCGAACTCAGTGAAGTTGCATCTCTTGGTCTCTGCAGAGGCCTGGCATTTCTTCTGAGCAGCAGTGATTCTTCGATGAGGTTTAACGGCTGTTGGCATCCAATCAATGTTGCATTGCTGCCACCTACTAGACTGAAGTACAACTCCCTTATACAGTGCTTGAATAAATAAATAATAACCCTACCTTCTAACACTACACTCACAAAAAAACACCACCCTACTCCACTATTTAAAACTATTTAGTGCTACCTCAGGCCAACAACCTGAAAGGATGGGACACCACCACTCAACACACCCTGTAACTCTTCTGATGTCAAGTCTCACACACCCAAATACCTCTCTGCAGTTGCCACCACAACCTCAATTTTCTGTGACTTATGTTCCATCCGTGCAGTACAGTTGATAACCATAACCTGTGCTATAAAGGCTAAAAATCAAATCTTACTGAAACATATCACTTCTTGGCCTATCCCTCTGTACTGGTAAATATCTACTACTCACACCACTCCTCTCAGGATCCCTCCCCTTGACCCATCTTCCTCTACTTTCTTCACTGCCTCAGCATATGACAACTTCTGCACTACTCTAACCCTGGAAACCTCAACCTGCCTCTCTCACACTGGACATTTCTGATCCCCAGCCCCATGGGCACCCCTACAATTAACACATACCACTAATTTCCCCAATGCTACACATTCCTTTGTCTCATGCCCTTCTGCACACTTCTCACACCTAGAGGAACCTCCCTCCTACACACTGCTGCCACATGCCCAGAGCAGCATTCCTGGAGGAGGTGCACAGCTTAGAGGGAACATTGGTTGTGGGTCCCCTGGAGGTCAGCCCCCCCCCCCCCCCCCCCCCCCCAGATAGCATATGAACAGGTCATAAACCATAGCAAATGGGTAGAATTGCAGGAAATTAGCTTGAAATTAGCTAAATGTGTAAAATACCATGAGATTAGCTCATTAGATTAGCTCATTAGCTCAGCTATAAAACTGCAGTCCGATATTATTGAAACCCTTGATAAAGAGGAGAAAAATGACTGTGTAAAATAAATAATTCAAATACTGAGCTATATGGTATGACCTTTTTTGGGGGGGGAATTTATATTATTTTCACCACCACTAGTGGTCTAGTCATCTGACCAAAGCACCGCTTCCAATCCAATTTATAATGCTGTTTAGCAAACTCCAGGTGTTTACATTTTTTGGACGACATTAAAATGGTGGGTTTAGCGTTGAAATGAGGATACACGAGCAAAAAATAACCCCAAACCTACTGTAATATAGGGTGGTGGATCTTTGATGTTATCGCTCTATTTTGCTTCCACTGGTCCTGGGGCCCTTGTTATGGTCAATGGCATAATGAACTTTACTCAGTATCAGGATATTTTTGCCAAAAACCTGGTTGCCTCCGCCAGGAGACAAAAACTTGACCGCAAATGTATCTTCCAGCAAGACAATAACCACAAGCACACATCAAAATCCACAAAGAAATGGTTAATTGCAATGTCAATCTCAGTCTCCAGACTTAAAACCTATTAAAAACATAGTTTGAATTGAAGTTGGCAGTCCATCTGCGCAGACAAAGGATATCAAGAATATGGAAGGATTCCGTATGGAGGAATGGTCTACAGCCTTGTTCACATTGGCAGTTTGAAGTGGTGCAATTTTTTGGGGGGGGGGCATATCTAATTTGAATCGGTTCTTTTTCCTGCAGTCTGAACAGCCAAAAAGCACATGGAATCAGATATTTCAAGCCATACAAATCTGATTCCTGTCCATGCGACTTGTCTGAACAGTCAAATCTGATTTATTTTCCCTCAAGTGGTTTTTAGACTTATTTAGCATATCTTGTTGCCTGCTAGCTACTCTGTTGACAGTTTTGGCAATAACATGTGTTAGCTAACTAGCTTGTTCATTGTTTACAAACAAATGACTGAATATGCTAGAAAGCAAAACAGCTTCCTAGCTAGCTAGTTGACTGCTGTGACTAGCGAAAAAGGACTCGTTTTGAAAGTTGGATCTTTTAAAGTGTTCTTACACTATGATTTTGAACATTCAAAGCAACTAGGAAATGTCCATAGCAGACATTGTTGTCACCTTAGCTTGCTACATAACTTCTGAGTGATAGGAACCATGTGCACCACCACCAATCAGCCTACACAACTGTGCACACACCTGTCGTTACTATGACAACTAGCATAGCCATGTCAGTAAATGACTGCTGTCTGAATTTGGTCATTTGTAACTTGCTGTTTGGACAGTCAGTATTCCAAAACAGATTTGAAAAACTAAACTGATTTGAGCATTAAGGCCTGCAGTGTTAACAGGGCTTTAGATCCTTTCCAATGTGTTCTCCAACTCATAAAACGTTAGAAAAAGGCCCCTTGACATTATCCTCACAAGGTGAGGTATCGAAAGGTATTGCAAACAGGAGTATCAATAATTTGGACCCCTACCCTTTTTGAGAATTGTATTTATTACTTGTTAAACAAAATCTATTTCTCTGAGCAATTGTATTATTATAAAACATAACCACTCATTTTCCCCCAATAATTCTCTTAGGTGAAGGACATCTCACTGGAGGCCACAGGAGCTTTGTGAAGCATGCAGGACACAAAACATGGAGAGATGACCAACCTATAGCTATAGATGAGGGGAGTGGAACCTCAAACCAGCATGTTATCGTGATAGAGGTTAGTGTCATAGTGTAACATAAAAAATGACAGTACATCAAATGTGGCCCGTTTTATTTCAGAAATGCTCCCCTCAGCTATTCACTTGCTTACATGTACATCCTTATTTATCTGCCATAGGGGAGCTTGTGAGACTTCCCTACGACATTGTTATCCAATTCAACTCGTGTACCTGTAATCCTCTTCTTGTGTCAGTCTGCAGATGCAGAGGCTGTAGGTCCTGGAGGATCGTCTTTGGTCAAGCAGGAGAGGACTGAAGGAGAGCACCGACGACACAGCAGAGACATCCAGATTGGAGTGGCTGGAGTGGCACCCCCTCTAGCCACAGAGGACCTCGCCACCGCGCCCCAGCCCGGGGCCCTATGCAGCATCACGGAGGTCAGTGGAACGCTGAATGCCGTCCTCAAGTCAGAGAAAGACACAGAGACTTTAATTTTAACACAAAGGTTCTTACGCACAGGACCTGACCACAGATCAGACCCAGAGAGACTGGGACCACTGCGCTGTCCTCCTGCTCCTGGCTCAGAGTATTTACTTTACGGTAACCCGAGCCTGAGGATGGTTCATTCCCATCGGGACTCGGGTGACGCGTTAGAGACTGGCAATGATCTGTCATGTTCTTACACTACAGAGATGGACCCTGGCAACATGCCCTTGGGTTTAGAGACACAGACTGATCTGTCTAGAGGGGACTGGAACCAGTACAGTAGTAGTGTGTACTCTGAAGGCTGCCTAGATAAGAAAGGGGAGATTATAGTCGATGAGAGGACTGTCAAAGTGAAGGGCGAGGCTCCTCTGACATGGAATGTAGACGATACTCACTTAGGAGAAGGACACTCACAAGGCAGAGACTTCTTAGACTACAGGGAAAGCTTAGAGACAAATCCAAATGTCGCGACCCACTCCCCTTTACACACGTTCAGGGATCGCGACCCAGTGTCCACCTCGATGGGGCCTTCTGATTCACAGAGCCGGGACCTTTTCGATCAGGTTTTGAACTCAAAGGACCAAAGGGCCAAGGTTTTGGGAGGGGGAGCAAAATCAGGCGATAGTAAAGAGAAACGGTTCCTTTGCATGTTCTGTAACGAAGGCTTCAGCTGCCTCCAGAAGGTGGAGATCCACCAGAGGGTCCACATAGGGGTGAAACCCTTCAGCTGTACCCAGTGTCATATGCACTTTGCTGAGGCTGGCAACCTGAAGAGGCACCAGAGGGTCCACACAGGAGAGAAACCCTTCAGCTGTGTCCAGTGTCACATGCGCTTCACCCAGGCTGGTGACCTGAAGAGGCACCAGAGGGTCCACACAGGGGAGAAACCTTTCAGCTGTACCCAGTGTCACATGCGCTTCGCCCAGGCTGGCAACCTAAAGATGCACCTGAAGGTCCACACGGGAGAAAGGCCATTTGCCTGTACGCACTGTGTGAAAAGGTTCTCAGAGAGGAGATGCCTCAGGATACACCAGCAGAAAAAACATTCCACTCTATAACATAGAAAGTAACTATTCCACACGATAGCTTCTGACACTTAGATCTAACCCTGCATTAAAGACAAAAATACATTTTCATTAATGTCAGCAGATGCATTTAGAGTAACGAGAGTAACATATTTCAGTGTTGAATATTCCAGTGTAAATATTACATCCAGACATTATGTGATACAATGCATTTGGAAAGTATTCAGACCCCTTGACTTATTCCAGATTTTGTTACTTTAGAGCCTTATTCTAAAATTGATTAAATATATTTTTTTCCTCATCAATCTACACAAATACCCCATAATTACAAAGCAAAAATAGTTTTTTGATAATTTTGTCAAACTTATAAAAAATAACAAACTGAAATATGACATTTACATAAGTATTCAGACCCTTTACTCAGTACTTTGTTGAAGCACCTTTGGCAGCGATTACATCCTTGAGTCTTCCTGGATATGACGCTACAAGCTTGGCACACATGTATTTGGGGAGATTCTTCCATTCTTCTTTACAGATCCTCTCAAGTGCAGTAAGGTTGGATGGGAGTGTCGCTGCACAGCTATTTTCAGGTCTCTCCAGGGATGTTCGATTGGGTTCAACTTCCCTGTGGCTCTGTTGTGGGGTTGTGGGTTTGATTCCCACGGGGGACCAGTACAAAAAACAAAAACAAATGCATGAAATGAAATGTATGCAAGTCGCTCTGGATAAGAGCGTCTGCTAAATGACTAAAATGTAAAAAAAATGTAAATGTTCAAGTCTGGGCTCTGGCTGGGTTACTCAAAGGCATTCAAAGACTTGTCCTGAAGCCACTCTTGGCTGTGTGCTTAGGGTCGTTGACCTGTTGGAAGGTGAACCTTCGCCCCAGTCTGAGGACCTGAGTGCTCTGGAGCAGGTTTTCATCAAGAATCTCTCTGTACTTTGCTCTGTTCATCTTTCCCTCGATCCTGACTAGTCTCCCAGTCCCTACCTGCCGCTGAAAAACATCCCCACAGCATGATGCTTCCACCACCATGCTTCACCGTAGGGATGGTGACAGGTTTCCTCCAGGCGTGACACTTTGCATTCAGGCCAAAGAGTTCAATCTTGGTTTCATCAGACCAGAGAATCTTGTTTCTCATGGTCAGAGTCCTTTAGGTGCCTCTTGGCAAACTCAAAGTGGGCTGTCATGTGCTTTTTTACTGAGGATTGGCTTCAGTCTGGCCACTCTACTATAAAAGCCTGATTGGTGGAGTGCTGCAGAGATGGTTGTCCTTCTGGAAGGTTCTCCCATCTCCACAGAGGAACTCTCGAGCTCTGTCAGAGTTACCATAGGGTTCTTGGTCACCTCCCTGACCAAGGCCCTTCTCCCCCGATTGCTCAGTTTGGCCGGGTGGCCAGCTTTAGGAGGAGTCTTGGTGGTTACAAACTTCTTCCATTTAAGAATTATGGAGGCCACTGTGTTCTTGGGGACCTTCAACACTGCAGACATGTTTTGGTCCCCTTCCCCAGATCTGTGCAATCCTGTCTCGGAGTTCTATGGACAATTCTTTCAACCTCATGGCCTTTATATAGACAGGTGGGTGCCTTTACAAATCATGTCTAATCAATTGAATTTACCACAGGTGGACTCCAATAAATTTGTAGAAACATCTCAAGGGTGATCAATGGAAACAGGATGCACCCAAGCTCAATTTCGAGTCTCATAGCAAAGGGTCTGAATTTGCAAGCATTCTAAAAACCTGTTTTCACTTTGTCATTATGGGGTATTGTGTGTAGATTGAGGGATTTTTTTTTTTTTGTAATCAATTTTAAAATAAGGCTGTAATGTAACAAAGTGGAAAAAGTTGAGGGGTCTGAATACTTTCCGAATGCACTGTATATAAGGCATATAGACACTGAACAAAAATATAAATGCAACATGTAAAGTGTTGGTCCCATGTTTCATGAGCTGAAGCTGCCAGAACTTTACCATATGCACACTAACATCACTAACATCCCTGTTAGTGAGTATTTATTTTCTGCCAAGAGAACCCATCCACCTGACAAGTATGGCATATCAAGAAACTGATTAAACAGCATGATCATTACACAGGTGCACCTCGTACTGGGGACAATAAAAGGTCACTCTAAAATGTGCTGTTTTGTCACAACACAATGTCACAGATGTCTCAATGCCACAGATGTCTTCTTCTTTTTTTACCCCCCTTTTTCCTCACCAATTTTGATCTCATCGTTGCAACTCCCCAGCGGGCTCAGGAGGTGAAGGTCGAGTCATGCGTCCTCTGAAACATGACCCACCTAACCGCACTCCTTAACACCCGCCAGCTTAACCCGGAAGCCAGCCGCACCAATGTGTCAGAAGAAACACTGTTCAACTGTCAGCCTGCAGGCACCCGTTCCACCACATGGAGTTGCTAAAGCGCGATGAGCCAAGTAAAGCCTCCCTGGCCAAACCCTCCCCTAACCCCGACGACGCTGGGCCAATTGTGCGCTGTCCTATGGGACTCGCGCCGGTTGTGGCACAGCCTGGGAATGAACCCGAGTCTGTAATAACACCTTTAGCACTTCGATCCAGTGCCTTAAACCGCTGCGCCACTCGGGAAGCCCAGATGTCTCAAGTTTTGAGGGAGTGTGCAATTGGCATGCTGACTACAGGAATGTCTACCTGAGCTGTTACCAATTGAATGTTCACTTCTCTACCAACAGCTGCCTCAGCTGTTTGCTGATATTGTGATTGTGAACAGAATGCCCCATGGTGGCGGTGGGCTGATGGTATGGGCAGGCATAAGCTACGGACAACAAACACAATTGCATTTTATCGATGGCAATTTGAATGCACAGAGATACCATGACAAGATCCTGAGGCCAATTGTCTTGCCATTCATTTGCCGCCATAATTTCATATTTCAATATTTCAGCATGATAATGCACGGCCCCATGTCACAATGATCTGAACACAATTCCTGGAAGCTGAACATTTCCCAGTTTTTCCATGGCCTGCATACTCACCAGACATGTCAACCATTGAGCATGTTTGGGATGCTCTGGATCAACGTGTACGTACGACAGCTTGTTCCAGTTCCCGCTAATATCCTGCAACTTCGCACAGCCATTGAAGAGCAGTGGGACAACATTCCACAGTCAACAGCCTGATCAACTCTATGCGAAGGAGATGTGTCACGCTGCATGAGGCAAATGGTGGTCACACCAAATACTGACTGGTTTTCTGATCCACACTCATCTTTAAAAAAAGCAATCTTTGACCAACAGATGCATATCTGTATTCCCAGTCATGTGAAATCCATAGATTAGGGCCTAATTAATTTATTTTCATTTGACTGATTTCCTTTTATGAACTGTTGCATGTTGCGTTCATATTTTTGTTCAGTATATAAGCCTAAAATGTCTGTTATATATTGTTTGTACTGTGTAGGCTATATGTTCACATACCTATTTTATTACTTCCATTCAACTACTTTATTTCTTTCCCAAGACACTTTTAATGAGAGAATGAATGCAGTTTATCAAGTTCATGCAGATTTTTTTGTTGATGTGTGTGATTTTCATATGGTGTATTTAAAACTTGTTTGTTTAATAAATACAAAATGGGACTTTTCATTCTGACTTTCATTGAATCTCTCTTTAATATACATCACATTTGATATCACCCTATTCTGCATACACCCAACAATGCTTTATAACCATTATAGACTTACTAAATATACCTACACATACCCACACACTAACAAACACCTACTGTACACGTCAACATAGGTTAGTAAGGTTTGTCTGACTTATCATAGCTGACTCATTTATCCACAATATCATATTCATGTCCACCATGATGAGTTTAACAATGAAGTCATTCTGTAACTACAGTATAGGACTCAAACATAGTGGGGAGTAAACACTCCATGTTGAAAGTGTGTTTATTATCTGTGTGTACATACCTGATGGAGTGTATGTCAGTGTAATCTGTATCACCTGTCTCTTCCAGGAGGAGGAGGAGGGTCCAGAGGTTCTGCTGGTGAAGGAGGAGGGCTGTGAGGAGGGTCTGGGGAACCCTGAGGGGACCATGGTCATGGAGGACAACCAGACTACACCTCCTCCTGAACCCACAGAGGAACCAGCTGAGCAGCACAAGACCACACACAGTCTCACTGAGGTGAACCCACTGAAATACTGTCTGAATGGTGTACGGTCAGGGTCCGTATCCACAAAGCCACTCAGAGTATTAGTGCTGATCTAGGATCATTTTAGCCTTTTCAATCATACTGAATAAGATTATATAGACAGGTTGGGACTTGATCCTCAATCAGCAATTCTATTTTGAGACTCTTTATGGATATGGGCCTAGGTCTTGATAAATGTTGTCTTAAGTTTAGGACCATTCCTTGCAATTATCAAACCATTTAAAGAGTGTAATAGCATTACATTTACATGTTACATAGCAATCCCTCATTGTCCAATCAGAAGATGCTCATATCATATTTCTTGATCCAACATCCTCTCACTCTGTATCTCTTACAGTCAGTAGACATGGAGGATGGGAAGCCTGATCTGTTGCTGGTCAAAGATGAGACAATAGAAGACGGGCCAGAGAGCATTGATCTGCTGAGTGGACTAAAGATGGGGGAGCAAGGTAAGGGAGAAATCCATATAGCCTACATACAGTAATAGATCTTCAATGGGAAGAGTGATAAGCCTGGCTATAATTTTTTTCTTCATTCATAAAATGAAATCAATACAAGTTATGCTTACCTTCAAGTTTCAAGTTGCATTTGTCGAATGCACAAGTACAGTGAAATGCTTAACTTGCAAGCCCAACCAAACAGTGTAGTATTCAATATCAAATAGTATAACTAATTAAAAAAAGTATAAAAAAAACGAGAAATAAGAGAGGAAGCTGTATACAGAGTCAGTGCAGGTACCAAATGTACAATGTGAACGGATACTGGAGTATTTGAGGTAGATACAGTGCCTTCGGTAAGTATTCACAACAGTGGCGGTCAGTGCCGTTTAAGATGAGGGAGGATTATTTTTTTATTGAGCATGGCCTTAACACCTTATTACAGCATATTGGATGACTGTCATTCATAGTCCATTCATCCAGCACAATGTAACATCGACAGGTTTAGGATACTACATGATACTCGAATTTTCCCTATACCCATCATGAGGTTGCTACAAAAGGTCAAGAGAAAAATGAGTCATCCAGACAGTTGACACATTCAATACCACCTTGCACACTCTTGCCTGCATCTAGCTGATCTAGGGTGTAGTCATTAGTCCTACATTTGCAAATGAGAGAGTCTATTTGCCAAATTTAGTTATGTTTATCTCCGTTCCGTTTAAGAAATGTTTTTCAACAGAATCAACTGAATGAATGCACTCGTTTTCACCACAAACACAGTTCACTTTCATAGCAGCCACATACAAAAAGCATGATCATTTCCTCGTATAATTCCTACTCACATCTATGCGCTCTCCTCCTGTCACCTTTTCCCTTGGCTTGTGGACTTTCCAAGCCAAACCTTCATTCCATAACTGCTAACCGCTACACACAGCCTACATCGTTGTCACCTAACGTCATAGTCAACATATTTAGCTACTAGCATTACTAAACCAGCCACAAACGTGTACAGCAGGCAGTTTAGCATTTACACCGGCGGACCCTGGTGGCAATAAATGTATAAAACCAAAAGCTTACCTTGGGAGAGTTTCAGTGTTAGCTAGCCATATCCAGCTAGCTAACATAGCATCTCTCTCTGTTTGAGCCGGGTGTTTGAGTAGGCTAAACTAGCTCGCGTTCGCTAGCAAGATGATTGAAAGTTAAAGTAAAAAAATACATGTATAGCTAGCTCTCTTTCTTAATCCCCCATTTTTTTAAAATTGTGTTTGCCCATAACTGTTCAACTACTCACCACATTTTATGCACTGCAGTTCCAGCTAGCTGTAGCTTATGCTACTAGATGCATTCTCTGATCCTTTGATTTGGTCGACAACAGGTCATACTGCAAGAGCTCTGATAGGTTAGAGGACGTCCTCTGGACATGGTCATAATTACTGTGAAAGTCTATGTAAGGGGGTGAGAACCATGAGCCTTTTGTATTGAAATCAATATACCCAGAGGAAGACGGAAACTAGCTGTTCTCCGGCTACACCATGGTGCTACCCCAGAGAGTGCTGTTAAAGCTACTGTAGACCTTTATTGCAAAAGTGTGTTTTTAAATCAGTTATTTGGTAACATAAATATGTTTAGTATAGTTTTATCTAAAAATGATAACTTTTTAAATGTTTTACAATTTTTATTTTATTCACTGAGGTCCCTTCCTCCTCTGAGGAGCTTTTCCACGGTTTGTTTTATTACAGCCTGAATTTAAGATGAATTAAATCGAGTTTTTTTTTGGTCACTGGCCTACACACAATACCCCATAATGTCATAGTGGAATTGTGTTTTACATTTTTTTTTTACAAATTCATTAAAAATGAAAAGTTGAAATATCATGAGTCAATAAGTATTCAACCCCTTTGTTATGGCAAGCCTAAATAAGTTCAGGAGTGAACATTTGCTTAACAAGTCACATAAGTTGCATGGACTCACTCTATGTGCAATAAGTGTGTAACATACATTTTTTTATGACTACCTCATCTCTGTACCCCACACATAGAATTATCTGTAAGGTCCCTCAGTCAAGAAGTGAATTTCAAACACAGATTCAACCAGGGAGGTTTTCCAATGTCTCACAAAGAAGAGCACCTATTGGTAAAAAATAAAAATAAATTGACATTGAATATCCCTTTGAGCGTGGTGAAGTTATTAATTACACTTTATGTGTGTGTGTGTGTGTGTGTGTGTACACACACACACACACACACACACACACACACACACACACACACACACACACACACACACACACAGTTACTACAAAGGTATAGATGTCTTTCCTAACTCAGTTGCGGAGGGGAAAGAAACCGCTCAGGGGTTTCACCATGAGGCCAATGGTGAATTTAAAACAGTTACAAAGTTTAATGGCTGTGATAGGAGAAAACTGAGGATGTATCAACAACATTGTAGTTATTCCACAATACTAACCTAAATGACAGAGTAAAAAGCCTGTACAGAATAAAATATTCCAAAACATGCATCCTGTTTGCAATGAGGCACTAAAGTAATACTGCAAAAAAATTGGCAAAGCAATTCACTTTTTCTCATGTATACAAAGTGTTATGTTTGGGGCAAATCCAATACAACACATTACTGACTACCATTCTCCATATTTTCAAGCATTGTGATGGCTGCATCATGTTATGGGTATGCTTATAATCGTTAAGGACTGTATAGTTTTTCAGGAAAAAAAGAAACGGAAGGGAGCTTAGCCCAGGCAAAACCCTAGACGAAAACCTGGTTTAGTCTGCTTTCCACCAGACACTGGGAGATTAATTTGCCTTTAGGCAGGACAATAACCTAAAACACAAGGCCAAATCTACACTGGAGTTGCTTACCAAGAAGTCAGTGAATGTTCCTGAGTGGCCAAGTTACAGTTTTTACTTAAATCTACTTTAAAATCTATGATAAGACCTGAAAATGGTTGTCTAGCAATGATCAACAACCCATTTGACAGAGCTTGAATAATTTTGCAAATATGTTGCACAATTGTTACACAATCCAGGTGTGGAAAACTCTAATTAGAGACTTACTCAGAAAGACTCCCAGCTGTAATCGCTGCCAATGGTGCTTCTACAAAGTATTGACTCAAGGGGTGAATACTTATGTAAATGAGATATTTCTATATTTCATTTTCAATACATTTGCTAATACATTTTTTAAACATGTTTTCACATTATGCGGTATTGTGTGTGGATGGGTGAGATTTTAGATTTTTTTTCATCCATTTTGAATTCAGGCTGTAACAACAAAATGTGTAATAAGTCAAGGGTTATGAATACTTTCATGTAGACAGGGATTAGGAGAAAATCCTAAAACAAAAATTCACAAAACACACATAATGTATGAATTTGACCAGGTAATTGACAACAAAAAACCTCCATATGTAGAGTTCTCTGCCATGTTTGTAAAGTCTATTTTGTAACCTCTTCCTGCAGGTGGTTGGCTGGAGGCTAACAGAGGAGACTGGGGAGCCATCTTGAATTCCCAGAACCAGACGGGTGCAGCCAAGGACCCAGGGGACAACATCACTGAGCAGGGCAGAACCGGAGGCGACATAGTGGAGGCCAGTGGATGGGACAGCGTCTTCAACTCTGGACTTGGGAACAACCCTGTTAACTACAACCAGAAACAGACATTTGAACACAAAACAACAGCTGAACTTAGTCTCTCTGACAACAGACTGTCTGAGACCAGGGAGAGGCGTAGATTTGGTCTGCAAGGACGGGGACATGTCCGTATGCAGCGGGAGAGAACAGACACAGACTCGGCTAGCGATGCTCCGTCCTGCTCCTATAGTTGTGATTCAGAGAGACTGATGGTGCCTCAGGTTAACCCCCTAACAGGTGCTGCCTTCAGCCTGCCTTCTATAGGATCTATCAACTGGAACATGGACCCTGCGACAACACAGACACTTCCTGGCCTTCATCCTCCTCACACACTCCTAATGTTAAACCAGACCTCAGACAATGCCAGTGCCTCAACACTAAATGGCTACACAAGCCCATTGACAAATGACATTAGTGGTGACGCTATCATCATATCCGGTGGCAAAGAGAAGCACTTCTCATGTTCGTTCTGTGGGAAAGCCTTCAATTTCCGCAAACAGCTGGAGATCCACCAGAGGACGCACACGGGGGAGAAACCTTTCGGCTGTCACCTGTGCAGAGCCAGTTTCTCCCACTCCTTCACCCTGAAGAGGCATCAGAGAGTCCACACAGGGGAGAAACCCTACACCTGCCCTCACTGTGAGAAGAGGTTCTCCCACCAGCACCATCTGAAGAGGCATTTGAAGGTCCATACGGGAGAGAGGCCGTTCGCCTGCACTCATTGTGGGAAGAGGTTCTCAGACAGGAGCTACCTCAGGATACACCAGCAGAAAAACCATTCCCATCTATAACATAGAAAGTAACTATTCCACTCGATAGCTACTGACGTTTAGATCAGACCATGCATTAAATACAAAGATACATTTTTTTTTATTGTCAGCAGAAAAGATCCACAAATGCATTTGGAATAACAAGAGTAATAGATTTCAGATTTTCATCTAGACTTGTACAGTGCCTTTAGAAAGTATTCACACCCCTTGACTTATTCCACATTTTGTTATGTTACAAAGTGGGATTAAAGTGGATTTAATTGTACTGTTTATGTTAATCTACACAAATGCTCTTTAATGTCAAAGTGTAAGAAGAATTCTAACATTTGTTAAACATTTATGAAAAATAAAACACTGATTAGTATTCATACAGTGCATTCAGAAAGTATTCAGACCCCTTGACTTTTTCCACATTTTGTTACATTAAAGCTTTATTCTAAAATGGATTAAATATTTTTTCCCCCTCATCAATCTACACACAATACCCAATAATGACAATGCAAAAACAGTTTTTTTTAAAAATTTTAGCACATGTATAAACCCTTTTTTAACTGAAATATCACATTTACATAAGTATTCAGACCCTTTACACAGTACTTTGCTGAAGCACCTTTGGCAGCGATTACAGCCTCGAGTCTTCTTGGGTATGACACTACAAGCATGGCAAACCTGTATTTGGAGTGCTTCTCCCATGCTTCGCTGCAGATCCCCTCAAGCTCTGTCAGGTTGGATGGGGAGCGTCACTGCACATCTATTTTCAGGTCTCTCCAGAGATGTTCGATCGAGTTCAAGCCCGGGCTCTAGCTTGGCCACTCAAGGACATTCAGAGACTGAATTAATAAAATAGAAAGGATATTTTCTCCAAACGATTTGAGGGAGTGTGCACATGCAGCTATTCTTCGTTGAGCGGTTAACAAATAAATAGGTATTCCCATATGCTTAATTTATAGTTATTAATGTAGCTTTAGTTGTTCTACAAATGTTGGGCTATATGTTTTGATTTTTAATACATTGTAAGGCTGCATGATGCGACTCTAATGATGATTTGAAAAAAGTCACTTGGAAAGGCATAAGCTCTGCTTTTTTGCGCAGGCTGTACACACATCATTCACAATTTGACAAGCACTTGAAAATGCCTAGAATTTTACAGCGGCATCCCATTTGTGTGGCCGTAATGCACCCTAAAAAAATCCATGTCTTTTGCGGCCTTTGGCCGTTATGCCCTTCTCCCCGAGTGCTGCGTGCTCCGAATCACCTCACTCTCATGGCTCACCATCATGTGATCAGGTCTTTCTCACGTTTATAAGTGAAGACAGACACATCGGGGACGCAGCTGCGAGGTGCATGTTGAAGATATTGGAAGAACTGTCCACATTTTACTTTTCGTCAGACAGAAAGATGAGTAGGTCTAACAAACAGCAAAAGCACTAGCCTATGTCAATCTACTATCCCACATAGTACAAAAGTCGACCTATTCTGTTCGAGAAATAAATATTCCTAACAGTCTGGGACAGTTGTGGGATGCGATAGATCACAAAATAATACAACCACTATCATCAACAAAAATGTTTTACACGATGTGGCTGACGCAACAGATCAGAACGTTTAGCTTAAAATGTTGATAAACTATTAGGCTATTTCCTCACATTATAAGCGCAGCAATGCGCACACGGTAGTAGGCTATACGCGCGAATGTTCCATTAGCGGAAAACACCATTATCAAAAGTGACCGAAAATGCAATTATGCATCTAAGGCTGTTATTATAAAGGTGCATTTTTATGGTGAAAATGATCTAACCCAAACTTGAAACTCACGCACTGCTTATGTATGCCAGTTAAGCTTCCTCCGACACATTGGTGTGGCTGGCTTCCGGGTTAAGTGGGCATTGTGTCAAGAAGCAGTGCGGCTTGGTTGGGTTGTGTTTCGGAGGACGCGGGCTCACGACCTTCGCCTCTCCCGAGTCCGTACGGGAGTTGCAGCGATGAGACAAGACTGTAACTACCAATTGGATAACACAAAATTGGGGAGAAAAGTGGTAAAAATAACATATAGGCCTATGGGCTAGGCTACAGGATGTGTGTGACTGTGATTTGAAAAAGTCGAAAAAAGGCATTGTTTCTTATGCTGGGCATCATTCACAAGTGATAATATATCATTCACAAGTGATAGTCTGATGGGTGACAATATTAACCTATTCTTGATTTAATCTTGTCTTTACATATACTAAATAATATGTGAGAAATGTGTTTTGATTTAGAATGGACATTTATCATGCACCTGTATCGAAACAGGGGCAGCGGGAAAAAATACATGTCATCTATGCAATTAAATAGTGAATGGAGGATGCTTTCCCCGTGGTTCATTTTCATGCCAGCCAGGTAGGCTATACACCTGTTGTAAATCTAAGCAATGTGCTTAATATTAGGAAAGTTGATAAATAAATATAATAGGCCTAGCCTGTAGAAAGCTGATGGGATTCTCCTCTATTTAGTAGAGGCCATCACTCTATTTTCTTGCGCAATTCCATAGCCTATAGAAATCTTGCTCAACATGAGCTCATGGGCTCTCATGAAGTGTTTGATTGCGCCCCCTCGGGCTCGTGCGATGGAGATCTTCGTGGGCTATACTCCGCCTTGTCTCAGGGTAGTAAGTTGGTGGTCTGTTGAACACAGTTGGCCACAGTGTCCCCCGACCCACCCCTGTCTCAGTCTTCAGTATCTATGCTGCAATAGTCTATGTGCTAGGGTCAGTCTGTCTTATCTGGTGTCCTGTGTGAATTTAAGTATGCTCCCTCTAATTCTCTCTTTCTCCCTCTTTCCCTCTCCTCTTGAAGGACCTGAGCACTAGGATCATGTCTCAGGAATACTTGGCCTGATGACTCCTGGCTGTCCGCACTCCACCTGGTCGTGCTGCTGCTCCAGTTTCAACTGTTCTGCCTGCGGCTAGGGAACCCTGACCTGTTCACCGGACGTGCTACCTTGTCTCGGACCTGCTGTTTTCAACTCTCTCTCTCTCTTTACCGCACCTGCGGTCTCTACCTCTGAATGCTCCGCTATGAAAAGGCAACTGACATATACTCCTGAGGTACTGACCTGTTGCACCCTCTACAACCACTGTGATTATTATTTGACCCTGCTGGTCATCTATGAACATTTGAACATCTTGAAGAACAGTCTGTTCTTAAATGGCCTTGTACTCTTATAATCTCCACCTGGCACAGCCAGAAGAGGACTGGCCACCCCTCAGAGCCTGGTTCCTCTCTAGGTTTCTTCCTAGTTTCCTGCCTTTCTAGGGAGTTTTTCCTAGCCACCATGATTTTACATCTGCATTGTTTGCTGTTTGGGGTTTTAGGCTGGGTTTCTGTATAGCACTTTGTGACATCCGCTGATGTAAAAAGGGCTTTATAAAATACATTTGATTGATTGATTACATTTGCATTGATGTCAGAGGGATTAGAGGGACAATAGAGTGCTGAGTACCAGGCAGTTAGCAAGTTTGGTAGGCTACTAATGACCATCAGCAGCATCAGAGCTTGGAGAAGCCTAATTACCGTGGCTAAACAGTCACATGGAATTTGACTGCCTTCATGACTCGTGATCGGTGTGGCGGTAATACGGTCACCTCAACATCCCAAGCTGTCATGTGCTTTTTACTGAGGAGTGGCATCCGTCTGGCCACTTTACCATAAAGGCCTGATTGGTGGAGTGCTGCAGAAATGGTTGTCCTTCTGGAAGGTTTTCCCATCTCCACAGAGGAACTCTGGAGCTCTGTCAGAGTGACCATAGGGTTCTTGGTCACCACCCTGACCAAGGCCCGTCTCCCCCGACGTCTTGGTAGTTCCAAACTTCTTCCATTTAAGAATGATGGAGGCCACTGTGTTCTTGGGGATCTTCATTTCTGCAAAAATGTTTTGGTACCCTTCCCCAGATCTGTGCCTCAATACAACCCTGTCTCTGAGCTGTACGGGCAATTCCTTCGGCCTCATGGCTTGGTTTTTGCTCTGACACGCATTGTCAAACGTGGGACCTTTATATAGACAGGTGTGTGCCTTTCCAAATCATGTCCAATCAATTGAATTTACCAGAGGTGGACTCCAATCAAGTTGTAGAAACATCTCAAGGATGATCAATGGAAACAGGATGCACCTGAGCTCAATTTTGAGTCTCATAGCAAAGAGTCTGAATACTTATGTAAATAAGGTATCTGTTTTTATTTTGAATAAATTGCCTAACATTTCTAAAAACCTGTTCACTTTGTCATTATGGGGTATTGTGTGTAGATTGAGGTAGAAATTGTATTTAATCAATTTTAGAATAAGGCTGTAATGTAACAAAATATGGGAAAAAGGAGTATATATATATATATATAAATAAATAAATAAATGGTGTGTGTACATTGCATTGGGAAAGTATTCAGACCCCTTACATATATATATACACACACACACATATATTTATTTATTTATTTATTTTTTATTTCACCTTTATTTAACCAGGTAGGCAAGTTGAGAACAAGTTCTCATTTACAATTGCGACCTGGCCAAGATAAAGCAAAGCAGTTCGACACATACAACAACACAGAGTTACACATGGAGTAAAACAAACATACAGTCAATAATACAGTAGCAAAATAAGTCTATATACAATGTGAGCAAATGAGGTGAGATAAGGGAGGTAAAGGCAAAAAAGGCCATGGTGGCAAAGTAAATACAATATAGCAAGTAAAACACTGGAATGGTAGATTTGTAGAGTTGGTGCTTAAAGCTAGTGAGGGAGATAAATGTTTCCAGTTTCAGAGATTTTTGTAGTTCGTTCCAGTCATTGGCAGCAGAGAACTGGAAGGAGAGACGGCCAAAGGAGGAATTGGCTTTTGGGGTGACTAGAGAGATATACCTGCTGGAGCGCGTGCTACAGGTGGGTGCTGCTATGTTGACCAGTGAGCTGAGATAAGGGGGGACTTTACCTAGCAGGGTCTTGTAGATGACCTGGAGCCAGTGGGTTTGGCGACGAGTATGAAGCGAGGGCCAGCCAACGAGAGCGTACAGGTCGCAATGGTGGGTAGTATATGGGGCTTTGGTGACAAAACGGATGGCACTGTGATAGACTGCATCCAGTTTATTGAGTAGGGTATTGGAGGCTATTTTGTAAATGACATCGCCGAAGTCGAGGATCGGTAGGATGGTCAGTTTTACGAGGGTATGTTTGGCAGCATGAGTGAAGGATGCTTTGTTGTGAAATAGGAAGCCAATTCTAGATTTAACTTTGGATTGGAGATGTTTGATGTGAGTCTGAAAGGAGAGCTTACAGTCTAACCAGACACACACACATATATATATACATACATATATATATATATATATATATATATATATATATATATATATATATACACACACACACACACACACACACACACACACACATATATATAAGGAAAACATTTTTTTAAATGTATGCACTCTGGATAATGTATGCACTCTGGTAAGTCGCTCTGGATAATGACTAAAATGTAAAAAATTTAAATATATATATATATATACACATATAGATGTGTATATATGTATATATAGATGTGTATATATATGTATATAGACGTATATATGTGTATATATATATATATATATATATATATATATATATATGTGTGTATAGTGTAGTGCCTTGCGGTCGAAGGCCGAGCAGTTGCCGTACCAAGCAGTGATGAAACCACTCAGGATGCTCTCTATGTTGCAGCTGTAGAACCTTTTGAGGATCTGAGGACCCATGCCAAATCTTTTTAGTTTCCCGAGGGGGAATAGGCTTTGTCGTGCCCTCTTCACGACTGTCTTGGTGTGTTTGGACCATTCTAGTTTGTTGGTGATGTGGACACCAAGGAACTTGAAGCTCTCAACCTGCTCCACTACAGCCCTGTCGATGAGAATGGGGGCGTGCTCGGTCCTCCTTTTCCTGTAGTCCGCAATCATCTCCTTTGTCTTGATTATGTTGAGGGATAGGTTGTTATTCTGGCACCACCTGGCCAGGTCTTTGACCTCCTCCCTATAGGTTGTCTCTTTGTTGTCGGTGATCAGGTGACACTGTTGTGTCATCTGCAAACTTAATGATGGTGTTGGAGTTGTGCCTGGCCACGCAGTCGTGGGTGAATAGGGAGTACAGGAGGGGAGTGAGCACGCACCCCTGAGGGGCTCCAATGTTGAGGATCGGCTATGGAGAGCTACAGAGAGCGTGATCACACAGTCGTCCGGAACAGCTGATGCCCTCATGCATGCCTCAGGGTTCCTTGCCTCGAAGCCACCATCGAAGTAATTTAGCTCGTCTGGTAGGCTCGTGTCAGTGGGCAGCTCGCGGCTGTGCTTCCCTTTGTAGTCTGTAATAGTTTGCAAGCCCTGCCACGTAAGACGAGCCTCTAATCCATGGCTTCTGGTTGGGGTATGTACGTACAGACACTGTGGGGATGACATCCTCGATGCACTTATTAATAAAGCCAGTGACTGATGTGGTGTACTCCTCAATGCCGGAAGAATCCCGGAACATGTTCCAGTCTCTGCTAGCAAAACAGTCCTGTAGTTTAGCATCTGCTTCATCATCATCACCACTTTTTTTTAATAGACCGAGTCACTGGTGCTTCCTGCTTTAATTTTAGCTTGTGAGCAGCAGTCAGGAGGATAGAATTGTGGCTAGATTTACCAAATGGAGGGCAAGGGAGAGCTTTGTGTGTGTCTCTGTGTGTGTCTCTGTGTGATCTAGAATTGTTTACCCTCTGGTTGTGCATTTAACATGTTGATAGAAATTAGGTAAAACTGATTTAAGTTTCCCTGCATTAAATTCCCTGGCCACTAGGAGCACCGCCTCTGGGTGAGCGGTTTCCTGTTTGCTTATTTCCTTATACAGCTGACTGAGTGCAGTCTTACTGCCAGCAGCTGTCTGTGGGGTAAATAAACAGCCACAAAATGTATTGATGAAAACTCTCTTGGCAAATAGTGTGGTCTACAGTTTATCATAAGATACTCTACTTCAGGCGAGCAAAATCTAGAGGCTTCCTTAGATTTCATGCACCAGCTGTTGTTTATGCACAGACCTCCCCCCGTCTTACCGGAGTGTGCTGTTCTATCTTGCCGGTGCAGCGTATATCCCTCTAGCTGAATATCCATGTCATCATTCAGCCACGATTCCATGAAACATAAGATGTTACCGTTTCTGATGTCCCATTGGTAGGATATTCGTGATCGTACCTTGTCTAATTTATTGTCCAGTGATTACACGTTGGCAAGTAATATTGACGGTAACGGCAGCTTTCCCACTCACCGTCTGCGGATCCTTACGAGGCACCCCGCTCTGTGTCCTCTGTACCTGCATCTCTTTCTCTTGCTAATGATGGGGATGTTGGCTTTGTCAGGTGTTCGAAGTACATCCTGTGTATCCTGCTTGTTGAAGAAAAAATCTTTGTCTAATCCGAGGTGAGTGATCGCTGTCCTGATATCCAGAAGCTCTTTTTTGGCCGTAAGATATGGTTGCAGAAACATTATGTACAAAATAAGTTACAAATAACACGAAAAAAACCCACATAATAGCACAATTGGTTAGGCGCTCGTAAAACTGCTGCCATTTCTTCCGGCGCCATTTTACAATGTTTGGAAGCACTTGGTTGGAGTCATTGGAGCTAAAGGTGGCACAACCAGTTATTGAGTGTAAGGGGGCAATAACTTTTTTACACAGGTGCATTGGGTGTTGCATAACTTTGTTTATGAAATAAGTATGTAATTCTTGTTATTTGTTCATTCAGGTTCTCTTTATCTAATATTAGGTTTTGGTTGAAGATCTAACATTCAGTATAAAAAATATACAAAAGTAGAGAAAATTAGAAAGGGGCAAATACTTTTTCACAGCACTGTACAGAAATGACTTTGTGTCTTCTGTACAATTTGTGTTTACACTACAGTCCATGAGGACCTGCTGATATCCGGTGTTGCTGGTGGGAGAGACTGGACCTCTGAAGCGGCTGGTCATAAACTCTGACCCCGGATTAGGAGTAGTCTCTTTTCCTTCCCAAGTCGGAACCGGAACCGAACAGGGAGGGAAAGAGACTCCAATACCACCACTACACAGCACACAACCACTGAGCCAGTGGACAGGTGTACTGAACAACCTCAGTCCTGGTGGTCATCAGAGAGACCAAGGCTGAATCCCAAATCACCCCCTTCCCCAGGGCCCAGGGAATTTGTTAATTAGAGTTTCATGCTCGTTTTGTTTAAAAGTGGAAAATGAATTGCATCATTCAAGTCACGAGTGTGTCCTGAAGTTGATGGGTTTATTGATCCCCTCGCCACTCTTTGAAAGTCACCCTTGGAGTTTCGTCAGCAACACGTGACAACGGAGGGCCGTCCGAGCGAGTTGGAAGGGGCAAAGGGGTGGTTTGGGATTCACCTAGAGGATCCAGTCTGGGATCCAGTCTGCAGCACAGATCCTTCTCTTCAGTCTCAATGCAGGGATGGAGCAGGACCTGGGGCTGATAGAGATAGACCCTCCTGTTCCTATGATACAAACACCACAGAATCCATGATGAACAGAGCAGGTCATCCTGGGCTTCAGCTTTTAGACAGAGTGGTGGGAGACCCCCCTGGTGGAAGTCTGTCAGCAAGTCTGTATTCTCCTTCAGGATCTCATCTAATGCCTAGTGACTGGGTTCATATAAGGTCTTAGACCTGGGTCTAGCCTTCCTCAGTTACCTCAGGGTTACCCCACAAATACAGACAGGGTCAGGGTGGGCTTTCACCACGAGAGGTACCTAGCCTATAACACAGAACACAATCCCAACAACACCCAAACAATGGCTAGAGGAGGGAGCTCAAAGACTAACCACCTGAGGGTGGTGGCTCCTGCTCCTACCCCCTCTGGTGTCATTGGGTCACAATGTGGGAGGTCGAGCGTTAGGATGGACGGAGACAAGACGTACGCCTGCCCCACATTTGGGAAGCGCTTTTCTAAGGTGAACTATGTGAAGAGGCACCAGACTGTTCACACCAAGGAGAGGCCCTTCAAGTGTAAGCTATGTTACAAGAGCTTCTCCTTCCTGAGTGACCTTCAGACAAAGGAATGTCCACAAAAGGGGAAAATTGTATTAGTGTGGCTTGCATCTTGCTGCACCTGCGATAACATTCTTTGAAGTGTCCTAGGGGTAAGAGTTTTTTTTCTCATTATTACTACGTCCATCAGTTGAGCATCTGGATATGATCACATTCTCACATGATATAGACTTGTTGTTTGGTGTGCTGGCATGGCCAAAACACTGTCATGTTATTGAATTGTAACACTATATTTCCCCTCCGAATGTAGTTTTGCCTACGGCCTATTCATAAAATACACCTTTTTATAACACCTTTAGAACAAGTCAGGTCTGCTGAGAAGACGTATCCAGTGTAAAGCATAGCAGGAGAATTTGCGACAAACCTTTACTTGGCGATACTTCCTTAATTCCCAACTTGGAAGACAACCCATGTCTTCTAAACTTCCATGGCTAGTTGCAGGTGGTTCATTGGAATTTAGAAAACCGTTTTTAAATTAAATCAATTTGAAAACCCTGAGCAGTCGACAGATGGTGAACTCTCAGAAATTGAACATGACAAAAGTGAAGATGCCAACCAATAATATCCTTTCTCTTCAGTAAAGCAGAGGCCAAGGGATTAATAAAAGCAGTGGTAAAAAACAAAATGGCAAGAGTTGTGGAATAGGGACGGAAAGGGAAGACACCTGCATAAGATCCAGGAAAACATGAGGGCAGGGAGTTCCTCGGTTTGAGAGGGAAACGTAATCACAAGGCTGAGACTGGGACTCATGAGGCTCAACAGTACTTTGAAATTAGTAGGGAAACATCCAACTGGGAAGTGTGATCACTGCCAGGAGGAGATTGAGACAGAAGAACAAATTATATTTCAATGCCATCGGTATTGGAGGGAAAGGGACTATTTGTTATTAGGAATAATGGTATTGAAGAGCCAAGTTTAATTGAATTGTTAGGAAACCCTTAAGGTGATATTGTATTTGAATTATGTATTCAATTTTCTTAGGGAGAAGGCCGGGTTTAATTGGGTAAAGTTAAACTTGAGACATTCCCTGTCTCTGTTCCACACTCCAGTCCAGTTGGTGGCGGTAAGGCGTCACTAAAAGTTGGTTGCCAACCGCCATTTAAGAACCAGTGACGAATAAGTGTAAACGGAAGTGACCATAAACAACTTCCATGTTAGCGGTTTTATTGTTGTTATTTAGACGTTTATTAACACATTGGAACTCAAAATATGACTCTTAACTGCACATTATAACATAATTATCCCGGGTAGTCTTTAAGTCGCGTTGGAGACGGGACTTGGTTGATATTTTATCAAGGTAACATTAGCTAGCTGCTAATGTTAGCTAACAATGGCTAACTGTATGGTTTTTCACACTCAAATAGCCTCCATTATGGAGGTGCTAGCGAATGCCGCCGTGGTAGAGGTCTGTAAACTTGTAGACGACGACTATGCAGTGTTTCGTTTGGAAATATCTCAAAGCCAGAAAGAAAACAGGACATTACGGAGGAAACTACAGCTACTGGAACTGAAGGTGGCACGGGAGCGGGCAGAGAGGACAACGCCAGACCGCGTCCTCGCCAGTTTCCCCAGTAGTGTCAAGTCCCTCGACCGATACAGAGGAATGTCAAGAGGTACAT
Source organism: Salmo trutta (assembly GCF_901001165.1). Classification (NCBI taxonomy): domain Eukaryota; kingdom Metazoa; phylum Chordata; class Actinopteri; order Salmoniformes; family Salmonidae; genus Salmo; species Salmo trutta. The sequence goes on along the minus strand of NC_042960.1, from coordinate 12,178,303 downwards.
TTTGCAGAAGGCCTGTCGCACCGTTCACATCTACACATGTGACTTTAGATGTGTTAAACAGAATTGGGTCTTAGTCAGTTTTTGGATAGAATGCCATTACTTAACTAACTTGCAGAAAGACACTATCATATTGTAATCAGATTATTGATTTACTCATTGAAAACAATAAGATGCCTGGAACATAATCAATCGATCTGTAAGTAGTATATTAAGAAATTATGTGAAGCGTTACCTTACATTCTTGCCAATTCTAGACAGTGTCAAAACTGTCAATATTGTACAATGTAGTGTTGAGCATTGACGGTACCTAACCATCTCTTTTCCCCCAATCACTCTCAGGTGAAGGACATCTCACTGGAAGCCACAGCAGTTTTGTAAAGCCAGCGGGACACAATACATGGAGAGATGACCAACCAATCACTGTTGATGACGAGAGTGGAACCGCAACCCAGCATGTTATCGTAATAGAGGTTAGATTACAGTACATATACTGGGCGCATTATATTTCAGAAAGGCTCCCCTCAGCAATTTATTTGCTTACATACCGGGACACTATCAGTATCGCGATACTCATTAGTATTTAACTTATTTAGGAAAACAGCCCTAATTTTGGAAACAAACAATGTCATCCAGTCATATCTATTTATTTTTCTAGCAATGGCAGACAATATTTTACATACAGCAGGTTTTTAAAGGACCAAAGAGTTTAGTCTGCTTGGTGTTTTAATTTTTCCCTTGGGAAAAATATTGCTATACTGGTATCCTCACAGGCCAGTGTTAAGGTAATATACATAGAATTTGTGCATTGTGTAACAAATAAAGTCATTTGAGCGCATACAAAATCGCATTCTAAAATGCAGAATTTATATTTGACAACAAAATGGGAAAGCTGTTTTGACTTTGGCTGTGTTATTTATTGGAAACCGGCGCAATCGTCCAATGGAGAAACCACTCTGTCATTTCCTGTTTGCTAAAATTCTACACTGTTAATTCATTGTGTGGGAAAAAAGCACTGAATAGTTTTTACAGTTGTTTGAAGCTAGTGGACCAAAACCGAAAGGCTCAAGCTCAAGGAGTCTCCATCATGTTACACAGAAATGGGATGTGGGGGAGGGGAGAGATTTTGATTTGAATGTAGCCTAGTGCTGTTGCAATTCATCTAGCTTCCACATGGGGGAGAGGAATTCATGTGTAGCACCTTTAATTTTGTCACCTATTTTATATTTTGTTTGAGTCTTTAAGGTGATGATATTAAAACCAAACACTTAACATTTATTTAACAATCCCTTAAATGGCACGCAGTTGTCAATGGTTTTAGCAGAGCTGGGGGTCTCCTTGCCACCCAGCAGGTAAATCGAATTCTCTGCACCTTATTTTATTGATAATGACCTATTAAATGTCTAGTTTCAGTCAGTCATTTGTCCTATTTTAGTCACTGTAGTTTTATTTTGTTTTATTTAACAGTTCATACAAACCTCTAACATAACTTCCATCATGCACATAATAAACTCAGCAAAAAAAGTAACGTCCTCTCACTGTCAACTGCATTTATTTTCAGCAAACTTAACTTGTGTAAATATTTGTATGAACATAACAAGATTCAACAACTGAGACATAAACTGAACAAGTTCCAGAGACATGTGACTAACAGAAATTGAATAATGTGACCCTGAACAAAGGGGGGGTCAAAATCAAAAGTAAGTCAGTATCTGGTGTGGCCACCAGCTGCATTAAGTACTGCAGTGCATCTCTCTCTCATGGACTGCACCAGACTAGCCAGTTCTTGCTGAGAGATGTTACCCCATTCTTCTACTAAGGCACCTGCAAGTTCCAGGACATTTCTGGGGGGAATGGACCTAGCCCTCACTCTCCAATCCAACAGGTCCTAGACGTGCTCAATGGGATTGAGATCCGGGCTCTTCGCTGGCCATGGCAGAACACTGACATTCCTGCCTTGCAGGAAATCCCACACAGAACGAGCAGTATGGCTGGTGGCATTGTCATGCTGGAGGGTCATGTCAGGATGAGCCTGCAGGAAGGGTACCACATGAGGGAGGAGGCTGTCTTTCCTGTAACGCACAGCGTTGAGATTGCCTGTAATGACAACAAGTGCAGTCCGATGATGCTGTGACACACCGCCCCAGACCATGACGGACCCGCCACCTCCAAATCGAACCCGCTCCAGAGTACAGGCCTCGGTGTAACGCTCATTCCTTTGACGATACACGCAAATCCGACCATCACACCTGGTGAGACAAAACCGCGACTCGTCAGTGAAGAGCACTTTTTGCCAGTTCTGTCTGGTCCAGCGTCCGTGGGTTTCTGCCCATAGGTGACGTTGTTGCCGGTGATGTCTGGTGAGGACCTGCCTTACAACAGGCCTACCAGCCCTCAATCCAGCCTCTCTCAGCCTATTGCGGACAGTCTAAGCACTGATTGAGGGATTGTGTGTTCCTGGTGTAACTCAGGCAGTTGTTGTTGCCATCTTGTGATGTACCGATCCTGTGCAGGTGTTACGTCGTTTATCACTGCGAGGACAATCAGCTGTCCGTTCTGTCTCCCTGTAGCACTGTCTTAGGAATCTGCAATTTATTGCCCTGGTCACATCTGCAGTCCTCATGCCTCCTTGCATAAGGCACGTTCACAGAGATAAGCAGGGACCCTGGGCATATTTCTTTTTGTGTTTTTCAGAGTCAGTAGAAAGGCCTCTTTTAGTTTCCTAAGTTTTCATAACTGTGACCTTAATTGCCTACCGTCTGTAAGCTGTGAGTGTTAACGACCGTTCCACAGGTGTATGTTCATTAATTGTTTATGGTTCATTGAACAAGCATGGGTGTTTAAACCCTTTACAATGAAGATCTGTGAAGTTATTTAGATTTTTACGAATTATCTTTGAAAGACAGGGTCCTGAAAAAGGGACGTTTCTTTTTTTGCTGAGTTTAGCTTCCACTCCCTTAGTCACAGCCATTTTAGTCACGTAAGTCAGTACGTTATTTTCTATTAAATAATGAATATTTTGGCTACCTCTAACTTCCGTCATGTGCACATTCAGATAGCCTTATACAACTACGTATACTATCCCCTTCTATACCTTAGCTGGCAACATTGATATTGTAGCAGATTGTAACCAATGCTAGCCATAATCAACCATATACTATACAGCCTTGGCTACAGGTTAAACAATTTACAGCTCTGATTTTCTCCCCATCATAACTGTCAAGGGGGTAAATAACAGTGGTTTCCTTAAAGCTGAGAATTGGAGCTTTCCAGAAATGCCAGAAGTATTACTGTACTCCTAATATTCAACAAATAGCATTTGTTTTTCCCATAGGAAAAAAGCAACCGCAACTCACATTTGCGGACAATGCGAGACCACATCCAACAGATGAATGAATAACAGTGTACATGGGGAAATAGAGCTTTTGATGAGATCATAGCGAAATAGCCTACATGAAAGTAAGAGAGAGTGTAAACATTATTGTTTCTAGTTGAGGTTAGTTACAAGTGAAGTGTCCAAAGATTGACGAGTGACTGAAGAGGCCGCCTGGGAGCTGTGTGGGAGAGATCAGCTCGCGCAACTGAAAGATGTCAATACTTATAATGAGAGGATTGCATTAAATATTCTGCTTGCATGCTTATTGCTTATGATTGGACAAAACGGATGAAAAAGAGCTTCATGTCAAATTAAATTAGCCTCATATGGAATTCTCGTCTGGTCACATTTTCGTAAACTAAAATGAAAAGTAATTTGTAATAGTTCAAGTTTTTTTCCAGGGCCTCTTGTCTCGTTATGGCATAGTTTTAGTATTGTCACAGCCCTACTTACATGTACATCACAGGAGGTTGGTGGCACCTTAATTGGGGAGGACGGGCTCATGGTAATGGCTGTAGTGGAATGTTATTGAACACGTGTTTGATGGCATTCCATTTGCTCCATTCCAGCCATTATTATGAGCCGTCCTCCCCTCAGCAGCCTCAACTGATGTACATCGTAATTTATTTGCCATAGGGGAGCTTGTGAGACATCCTTACGACATTGTTATCGATTTCTACTCATGTACCTGTAATAACCTCCTCTCTTCTTGTTAGTCTGCAGATGCAGAGGCTGCAGGTCCTGGAGGATTGTCTCTGGTCAAGCAGGAGAGGACTGAAGAAGACGACCCGCAACACAGCAGAGACATTCAGACTGGAGCAGCGGCTGGAGTGGCACCCCCTGTAGCTACGGACGACCACGCCACCACGCCCCAGCCCAGGACCCGACGCAGCATTACGGAGGTCAGTGGAACACCGAAGGCCATCCTCAAGTCAGAGACAGACACCGAGACTTTAACTGTAACACAAAGGCTCTTACGCACAGGATCTGACCACAGATCAGACCCAGAGAGACTGGGACTGGGGCCACTGGGCTCTCCTCCTGCTTCAGGCTCAGAGTATTTACCGGTATTTCACCAGAGCCAGGGGACTGTTAATTCCCTTGGAGATGGTGATACGTTAGACACTGGTGGTGATGATCTGTCTTGTTCTTACACTACAGAGACGGAACCTGTCAACATGCCCTTGGGTTTAGAGACCCAGACTGATCTGTCTAGAGGGGACTGGAACCGGTACAGTAGTAGTGTATACTCTGAAGGGTGCCTAGATAAGAAAGGGGAGGGTCTGGTTGTAGATGAAGTGACTGTGAAAGTGGAGGGTGACGTTCCTCCCACATGGAATGCAGATCATCACGTAGGAGACGGACACTCACAGGGCAGAGATTTCTTAGACTACAGGGAAAGCTTCGAGACAAATCCAAATGTTGCGACCCACTCCCCTTTACACATGTTCAGGGATCGCGACCCAGTGTCCACGTCGATGGGGCCTTCCAATTCACACGGCCACATCCTTTTCGATCAGGTATTGAACTCAAACGACAGGGCTAGAGCCCAGACTCAGGGAGGGGGAGCCACATCAGGCAATAGTAAAGAGAAACGGTTCCTCTGCATGTTCTGTAATAAAGGCTTCAGCTGCCCCCAGAAGGTGGAGATCCACCAGAGGGTCCACACAGGGGAGAAGCCCTTCAGCTGTACCCAGTGTCACATGCGCTTTGCGGAGGCTGGCACCCTAAAGAGGCACCAGAGGGTCCACACAGGGGAGAAACCCTTCAGCTGCCCCCAGTGTGAGAAGAGGTTCTCCCACCAGCACCATCTGAAGAGGCACTTGAAGGTCCACACGGGAGAGAGGCCATTCGCCTGTACGCACTGCGAGAAGAGGTTCTCAGAGAGGAGCTACCTCAGGATACACCAGCAGAAAAACCATTCCACTCTATAACATAGTTACTTTCTATTTCATTCGATAGCTTCTGACATTTAGATCAAATCTTGCATTAAAGACAATTCATTGTCAGCAGAATGGATCCATAGATGCATTTGGAATAACGAGAGTAACAGATTTCAGTGTTAAATATTCCTGGGTAGAATATTGCATCCAGACATTGTGTGATTTCTTAGGCTTATATATGCCTTATATAGTCTGTTATATTGTGTTTGTACTATGTAGGCTACAGTGCCTTCAAAGTACTCAGACCCCTTTACCTTTTCCACATTCTGTTGCGTTACAGCCTTATTCTAAAATGGATTAAAAAAATCCTCAGCAATCTATACACAATACCCCATAACGACAACAGGTTTTAGACATTTTTGCAAATGTATTAAAAATAAAGAACAGAAACCTTATTTACATAATTTTTCAGAACCTTTGCTATGAGACTTGAAATTGAGCTCAGGTGCATCGTGTTTCCATTGATCATCCTTGACGGTCCTACAATTTAATTGGAGTCTACCTGTGGTAAATTCAATTGATTGGACATGATTTGGAAAGGCACACACCTGTCTATGTAAGGTCCCACAGTTGACAGTGTATGTCAGAGCAAAAACCAAGCCACGAGGTCGAAGGAATTGTCCGTAGAGCTCCGAGACAGCATTGTGTCGAGGTACAGATCTGTGGAAGGGTATCAAAAAATGTCTGCAGCGTTGAAGGTTCCCAAGAGCACAGCGGCCTCCATCATTCTTAAATGGAAGAAGTTTGGAACCACCAAGACTCTTTCTAGAGCAATCGGGGAAGTGGGAGGTGACTCAGGGAGATGACCAAGAACCTGATGGTCACTCTGCCAGAGCTCTAGAGTTCCTGTGTGGAGATGTGATGAAATCAAGATTGAACTCTTTGGCCTGAATGCTAAGCATCACATCTGGAGGGAATCTGGCACCATCCCTACGGTGAAGCATGATGGTGGCAGCATCATGCTGTTGGGATGTTTTTCAGCGGCAGGGACTGGGAGACTAGTAAGGATTGAGGGAAAGATGAACGAAGCAGAGTACAAAGAGATTCTTGATGAAAACCTGCTCCAGGGCACTCAGGACCTCAGACTGGGGCGAAGGTTCACCATCCTACAGGACAACGACCATAAGCACACAGTCAAGACAAAGCAGGAGTGGCTTCGGGACAAGTCTCTGAATGTCCTTGAGTGGTCCAGCCAGAGCCCGGACTTGAACCCGATCAAACATCTCTGGAGAGACCTGAAAATAGCTGTGCAGTGACGCTCCCCATCCAACCTGACAGCGCTTGAGGGTCTGCAAAGAATGGGAGAAACTCCCCAAATACAGGTGTGCCAAACTTGTAGCGTCATACCCAAGAATACTTGGATGTAATTGCTGCCAAAGGTGCTCAGCAAAAATGTTTAAACTATTTTTGCTTTGTCATTATGGGGTATTGTGTGTAGATTGAGGGAAAAATACAATTGAATACATTTTAGAATAAGGCTGTAACGTAACAAAATGTGGAAAAAGTCAAGGGGTCTGAATACTTTACGAAGGCACTGTATATGATGTTCAAATGCCTATTTCATTACCTCCAGCAAAAAAAAAATTCTCCCTAAGACACTTTTAATGAGAAAGGGAAAGCAGTTTATCACTGAGATTTGTAGTTGAGACCTGTATATGTGTGGGTTACATATGGCGTATTTAAAGCTTGTTTATGTTTAATGAACAGAAAATGTAACTTTTCATTCTAAGCCCTTGTTCAAACACTCATCACCCACCAAACCAAAAAAATGTCACTGTCTTTGGAAGAACGGGGATAGAGTGCCGTCTGAAACCATCAAGTACGCCTCGTCTAAATGTTGCCGATAGTTCAGCAGCCTCTGCCACTCTTTCGGCGTGGTGCAGGTGAAGCACGCCTCCGTTTCATGCAGAGGGCGCCAGAGTGCAGTTCTTCCACTCAGGAGAAATGGTATTGCATATTAAGATATGTTAATTACATGCTATTGAAGGTTTCTTCACTACCACACCCACAACGGAAGCGCAATCATGCACAGGAGGTTGGTGGCACCTTAATTGGGGAGGCTGGGCTTGTGGTAATGGCTGGAGCGGAATCAAATACATGTGGTTGATGCCATTCCATTTGCTCCGTTCCAGCCTCCTGTGTAATCATGGTCTCGGATCTGCAGGTGGAGGACTTGTGTGAGAGGTCACTGTTAAGCCTGAATTTGACCCAAAACCAACAAGGAAATTTACTGCAGTGTTGAAAGCGGTTGTATGAAACCCATCGGTACATCAAGCAAAGCGCTTAACCATGTCAGCCTGCTCTTCATTTCTATTCAGTTCAACTCACCAAACCATTTTTCTCATTGAGACTCTCTTTAGTATACATCTCACCCTATTCTGCATGAATACGACAGTGTGTTATAATCAATATACACTTCATTAATGAGAATGTTGCCAGAGGGGGATGGCCACCGTTTTATGGGCTCCTGACCAATTGTGCATTTGCATTGTTTAACTTTTTTTGTACGTAATGTTTCCGCTATCGTTTCCTATGACCGAAAAGAGCTTCTTTACCTCAGAACAGTGATTACTCAGCTCAATCTGGACAAGGATTTTTCTTTAAGGAGTCAGACACGAAGGATATACTGTTCTTCCTGGACCAGGCCAAAATCCCGATCATTCGTAATTAGAGGGGTTCTAGGGGTTGGCGAGCCAGATGCCTGGTGAGACTGCGTCGACGAGTGGATAATCTGCCTTTACTCTACTTGCGAACGTGCAATCACTGGAGAATAAACTGGATGAGCTCCGTTCGAGACTACTATCAACAGGACATTAAAAACTATAATATCCTATGTTTCACAGAGTCGTAGCTGAACAAGGACATGGATAATATACAGTTAGCTGGATTTTCTGTGCATCGGCAAGACAGAACAGCAGCTTCCGGTAAGATCAGCTGGGTGGTCTGTGTCTCTTTATAAATAAAGAGAATTGCACACATATATATATATATATATATATAACACACACATTCCTGCAGTCACCATGCCAATTGCATGCTCCCTCAACTTGAGACATGTGGCATTGTGTTGTGTAACACAACTGCACATTTTAATGGCCTTTTGTCCCCAGCAGAAGGTGCACCTGTGTAATTATGCTGTTTAATCAGCTTCTTGATATGCCACACCTGTCAGATGGATGGATTGGCAAAGGAGAAATGCTCACTAACAGGGATTTGTGCACAAAATTTAAGAGAAATAAGCTGTTAAGGTGCGTGCTTAGTCCTCTCCTGTACTCCCTGTTCACCCACAACTGCGTGGCCACGCACAACTACAACACCATTGTAGGCCTGATCACAGACGACGATTAAACAGCATATAGCAGTGTTACTCACAATTGTTTTGGTTGAGACAATCATTGAGGGCCGCACAGATCTTTTAATTTGTACTTTTTCTAACAATATCAATTGAGAGCAAATTCAGAGCAATAGAGCACATGCAATTGATTTGATGTACAGCACATCAAATGTATACATACACACATCAAATAGGCTACATCACATGTACAGTGGGGGAAAAAAGTATTTGATCCCCTGCTGATTTTGTACATTTGCCCACTGACAAAGAAAGGATCAGTCTATAATTTTAATGGTAGGTTTATTTGAACAGTGAGAGACAGAATAACAAAAATATCCAGAAAAATGCATGTCAGAAATGTTATAAATTGATTTGCATTTTAATGAGGGAAATAAGTATTTGACCCCCTCTCAATCAGAAAGATTTCTGGCTCCCAGGTGTCTGTTATACAGGTAACGAGCTGAGATTAGGAGCACACTCTTAAAGAGAGTGCTCCTAACCGCATCTTGTTACTTGTAAAAAAAAGACACCTGTCCACAGAAGCAATCAATCATTCAGATTCCAAACTCTCCACCATGGCCAAGACCAAAGAGCTCTCCAAGGATGTCAAGGACAAGATTGTAGACCTACACAAGGCTGGAATGGGTTACAAGACCATTGCCAAGCAGCTTGGTGAGAAGGTGACAACATTTGGTGCGATTATTCGCAAATGGAAGAAACACAAAATAACTGTCAATATCCCTCGGCCTGGGGCTCCATGCAAGATCTCACCTCGTGGAGTTGCAATGATCATGAGAACGGTGAGGAATCAGCCCAGAACTACACGGGAGGATCTTGTCAATGATCTCAAGGCAGCTGGGACCATAGTCACCAAGAAAACAATTGGTAACACGCTACGCCGTGAAGGACTGAAATCCTGCAGAGCCCGCAAGGTCCCCCTGCTCAAGAATACATATACATGCCCGTCTGAAGTTTGCCAATGAACATCTGAATGACTCAGAGGACAACAGGGTGAAAGTGTTGTGGTCAGATGAGACCAAAATGGAGCTCTTTGACATCAACTCAACTCGCCGTGTTTGGAGGAGGACCCCCAAGAACACCATGACCCCCAAGAACACCATCTCCACCGTCAAACATGGAGGTGGAAACATTATGCTTTGGGGGTGTTTTTCTGCTAAGGGGACAGGACAACTTCACCGCATCAAAGGGACGATGGACGGGGCCATGTACCGTCAAATCTTGGGTGAGAACCTCCTTCCCTCTGTCAGGGCATTGAAAATGGGTGGTGGATGGGTATTCCAGCATGACAATGACCCAAAACACACGGCCAAGGCAACAAAGGAGTGGCTCAAGAAGAAGCACATTAAGGTCCTGGAGTGGTCTAGCCAGTCTCCAGACCATAATCCCATAGAAAATCTGTGGAGGGAGCGGAAGGTTCGAGTTGCCAAACATCAGCCTCGAAACCTTAATGACTTGGAGAAGATCTGCAAAGAGGAGTGGGACAAAATCCCTCCTGAGATGTGTGCAAACCTGCTGGCCAACTACAAGAAACGTCTGACTTTTGTGATTGCCAACAAGTACTAAGTCATGTTTTACGGAGGGGTGAAATACTTATTTCTCTCATTAAAATGCAAATCATTTTTTTGTTGTTATTCTGTCTCTCACTGTTCAAATAAACCTACTATTAAAATTATAGACTGATCATTTCTTTGTAAGTGGGCAAACGTACAAAATCAGCAGGGGATCAAATACTTTTTTCCCCCACTGTATATGACCCATATTAAGGGTTACCTCAGTAGTTGGATGAGTGAAAATGTCCCTTCTGCTCCTTGACTGAATTCATTCTGAATGTATAGTCTGTTGTTGCTATCCTTGTGAGGCAATCCAGGTGTGCATTGGTCAGTCTGTTTCTCTGTGTTTGTTTCACAATGTTCTTTGTTGAAAATGTTGCTTCACATGAATAAGTGCTGACAAAAAATGTCACCTTTTGCACACACTGCTTCAGAAGTGGATACTCTGTCTGACACAAGGCTCCAGAAATGGGTAACACCTGATCTTAGTTCACCTTGCAATGTGTCATTTGCCTGCAGCTCCACTATCTCACTCTCTATTCCAGCACGGTCAGGGCAGAGGGCTGTGATGACTGGGGTCAGAGATAACACTGGCACATGAAAGGGGTTCTCAATGAAGTTGAAAAACTCCATGATATCCTTGAATCCTGGCTCAAACTCCAACTTCAGCTCTTCCAACACATGCACAAATCTGGGTTGGATGTGGTGACTGTTCATTTCCCAAAACTCAGAGCAAACTGTCAGGTATGAACAGTGTGGTGATTTTATTTTGAAACGCTGTGACCACACACAGCATCTTGCCAGAAGTTTTAGCTTTCGCTTGGAGCTGGGGATTAACGGTGTTTAGTTGGCAGGTGATGTCAGTTAAAAAAAGGCAGCTTTAATATCCACTGTGGATCATTCATCTCTGGCTCCTCTCTCTCCTTGCAACAAATTCACAGATTTGAGGGAAGAGAGAGAGAAATCTTTCCAAAACTCTGCCACGAGACAGCCATCTCGCCTCACTGAAATATCAAGTCGCCTTATTCTGTCTGGTATTCCTCCAGCAACTCGCGGAATTGCCGGAGCTTCAGTGCCCTCGCAATAATAATGTTCACCATGCGCACAACTTGCTGCATCACATTCTGTAAGTCAGTGTTTGAGTTTAGCCACAAGTGCTTCACGATGAATGATACAATGAAACGTAACAAATTCGGGAATATCCTCTCTTTCTCATCAGGCCTATGAGTCCCTTCTCCTTCCCTCGCATATTTGGGGTGCCGTCATTGCACACAAATGCCAGATTTGACCAGTAATATTATTATCAAAAAATGTAACAAGGGCTTTCAGAATATCCTCTCCTCGTTTGTCCCAGAAGGGGCAGTAAACATAAAAGTTCCTCTCTGAACGACTCGTTTTGAGGGAAGCGGACCCACAATTGGGCAATGCGCTTTCGTCAAGCGCAATACTAAAACACGACGCCACTGATATGTCAGTAATCAGTTGCATACCGATGTCTTCTATGCGTCTTGTTATGGTCGAGTATGAGAGTTGCAGGCCCTTAATTTGCTTTAAAATAGCTCCCTTGTTTGTGAAATCGGCATACAATATTTCGGCTGAGGCCAAAAAACATTTTGACAATCTCCGCCGCCTTGTTTCTCCAAGCAATCGCATATGTTTTCTCTGCAACAGTGCTAGATCTGTCGATCATTTGCTGTTGTGCTATTTTGTTGTTTCTAAGGTTGCTTTGTGGCGGATATGTTTTGTCAAAGTGGGCATGGTGTGACTGGAAATGTCGCTCTAAAATTGCTCATTTAAAACAATTGACTGCCTTCTGGCAAAGAAGACAAAGTGAGCTAGTTCCATCATGCAGTACAAAAAAATACTTGTCTGTCCATTTCTCTTGGAACTTTGTTTTTCTTGAATCGACCGTATCCTTCTCTAAGCCACCGGAGCCACGTTAGCTAGCTGCATTTCCCCGCCGCCATCTTCCCGATTTTCCTGGTTGTTCATTAAATAGCTGTCACATTCTCCAGCTCTTCCTCCTCATTTTCAATACATTTAAGTTTCTTTTTTACAATAAATCGATCCATGTCAACCAGACTGCAAAATTAGCTAGAACAAACTGTCGGTTGCTGTAGCTGAGCAGTTGCCTTCTATTTCGGGCTTTCTGTTCAACAGCTGCACTATACTCCCATCTATCTGCCGTCCAGGGAACACTCATATATATATATATATATTTTCAATGAAGTGATTCAGGCCTGCATTAAACACATTGAATTGAAATTGTATCAACGTTATGTATTATGAATGGAAAATAGGAAAATCACCGCAAGCTGCAAATTAAGGGGCCTGTGGACCACGCAATGAGTACCACACCTATAGGGAGGTGGTCAGAGACCTGACAGTGTGATGCCAGGACAACAACTTCTCCCTCAATGTGAGCAAGACAAAGGAGCTGATCGTGGACAACAGGAAAAGGAGAGCCGAGCACACCCCCATTCATATTGACAGGGCTGTAGTGGAGAAGGTTGAAAGCTTGAAGTTCCTTGGTGTCCACATCACTAAGGACCTATATCATGGTCCAAACACACTAACACAGTTGTGAGGAAGGCACGTCAACACCTATTTCCCCGCAGAGTACGACCCTGCCTCACACAGGAAGCGGCGCAGGTCCTAATCCAGGCACTTGTCATCTCCCGTCTGGATTACTGCAACTCGCTGTTGGCTGGGCTCCCGGCCTGTGCCATCAAACCCCTACAACTCATCCAGAACGCCGCAGCCCGTCTGGTGTTCAACCTTCCCAAGTTCTCTCACGTCACCCCGCTCCTCCGCTCTCTCCACTGGCTTCCAGTTGAAGCTCGCATCCGCTACAAGACCATGGTGCTTGCCTACGGAGCTGTGAGGGGAACGGCACCTCCGTACCTTCAGGCTCTGATCAGGCCCTACACCCAAACAAGGGCACTGCGTTCATCCACCTCTGGCCTGCTCGCCTCCCTACCTCTGAGGAAGCACAGTTCCCGCTCAGCCCAGTCAAAACTGTTCGCCGCTCTGGCACCCCAATGGTGGAACAATCTCCCTCACGATGCCAGGACAGCGGAGTCAATCACCACCTTCCGGAGACACCTGAAACCCCACCTCTTTAAGGAATACCTGGGATAGGATAAAGTAATCCTTCTAACCCCCCCCCCCCCCCTTTTTAAGGATTTAGATGCACTATTGTAAAGTGTTTGTTCTACTGGATATTATAGGTGAATGCACCAATTTGTAAGTCGCTCTGGATAAGAGCGTCTGCTAAATGACTTAAATGTTAAATGTAAATGTAAGGAGACTGAAAAGATTTTGAATGGGTCCTCAGATCCTCAAAAAGTTATGCAGCTGCACCATCGAGCGCATCCTGACTGGTTGCATCAACACTTGGTATGGCAACTGCTCGGCATCAGACCGCAAGGTGCTACAGAGGGTAGTGCGTACAGCCCAGTACATCACTGGGGGCGAGCTCCCTGCCATTCAGGACCTCTATACCAGGCGGTGTCAGAGGAAGGCCACCCAATTCAGACGGTTCTCTCTGCTACCTCACGACAAGTGATACAGGAGAGCCGAGTCTGGGACCAAAAGGCTACCCAGACTATTTTTATTGACTCCCTTGTTTTATTCTTATCTATTCTTATTTTTTCACTGACTTGTTCAACTGTATGTCTGTGTAATCTGTATCATCTGTCTCTTCCAGGAAGAGGAGGGTCCAGAGGTGCTGCTGGTGAAGGAGGAGGGGTGTGAGGAGGGTCTGGGGAACCCTGAGGGGACCATGGTCATGGAGGACAACCAGACTATACCTCCTCCTGAACCCACAGAGGAACCAGCTGAGCAGCACAGGACTACACACAGTCTCACTGAGGTGAGCCCACTGAACTACTGTTTGAATGGTACTAGGTCAGTGTCTCAGGAGTGTTGATCTAAGATCAGTTTGCCTTGTAGATCATAATTAATAAGATTATATGGACATATCCTCTATTCAACTAGGCAAGTCAGTTAAGAACAAATTCTTATTTACAATGACGGCCTACCCCGGCCAAACCCGGACGACCCTGGGCCAATTATGCGCCGCCCTCCCGATCACAGCCGGTTGTGATACAGCCCAGGATCGAACCAGGGTCTGTAGTGATGCCTCTAGCACGGCGATGCAGTGCCTAAGACCATTGCGCCACCCTAGATTGTCTCATAGTATGAGTGCCACTGCCCTGGTCTTGACATGCCTTTGAAAGATCAAATTCCAACCCAAATAGTGTCAAGTAAACCCAACCTTATTTCTTGCAGTCAGTAGACAACATGGAGGATGGGAAGCCTGATCTGCTGCTGGTGAAAGAGGAGACAATAGAAGATGGACCAGAGAGCATTGATCTGCTAAGTGGACTAAAGATGGGGGAGCAAGGTAAGGGCGACATACTTTTGTATATATAGTGTATGTGGACAGCCCTTCAAATTTGTGGATTTGGCCATTTCAACCACACCCGTTGCTGACTAGTGTATAAAATTGAGCACACAGGCATGCAATCGCCATATACAAATATTGGCAGTAGAACGGCCTTACTGAAGAGCTCAGTGACTTTCAAAGTGGCACAGTCATAGGATGCCACCTTTCCAACAAGTCAGTTCGCCCGTCCTCAGTTGCCACACTCACTACCAAGTTCCAAACTGCCTCTGGAAGCAACGTTAGCACAAGAACTGTTCGTTGCTTCATGAAATGGGTTTCCTTGGCCGAGAAGCCGCACACAAGCCTATGATCAACAGGCGCAATGCCAAGCGTCGGCTGGAGTGGTGTAAAGCTCGCCACCATTGGACTATGCATAGTGCCAAGTGTAACGTTTGGTGGAGGAGTAATAATGGTCTGGGGGTGTTTTTCATGGTCTGGGCTAGGCCTATTAGTTCCAGAGAAGAGAAATCTTAACGCTACAGCATACAATTCTGAGCTTCCAACGTTGTGACAACAGTTTGGGGAAGGTCCTTTCCTGTTTCAGCATGACAATGCCCCGTGCACAAAGCGAGGTTCATACAGAAATGGTTTCTCGATCGGTGTGGAAGAACATGACTGGCCTGCACATACAGTTGAAGTCGGAAGTTTACGTAGGTTGGAGTCAAACTCGTTTTTAAACCATTCCACAAATTTCTTGTTAACAAACTATAGTTTTGGCAAGTCGGTTAGGACATCTACTTTGTGCATGACACAAGTACATTTTCCAACAATTGTTTACAGACAAATTATTTCACTTATAATTCAATGTATCACAATTCCAGTGGGTCAGAAGTTTACATACACTAAGTTGACTGTGCCTTTAAACGGCTTGGAAAATTCCAGAAAATGTTGTCATGGCTTTAGAAGCTTCTGATTTTAAGTCAATTGGAGGTGTACCTGTGGATGTATTTCAAGGCCTACCTTCAAACTCAGTGCCTCTTTGCTTGACATCATGGGAACATCAAAAGAAATCAGCCAAGACCTCAGATTTTTTTTTTAGAACTCCACAAGTCTGGTTTATCCTTGGGAGCAATTTCCAAACGCCTGAAGGTACCACGTTCATCTGTACAAACAATAGTACGCAAGTATAAACACCATGGGGCCACGCAGCTGTCATACAGCTCAGGAAGGAGATGCGTTCTGTCTCCTAGAGATGAATGTACTTTGGTGCGAAAAGTGTAAATCACTCCCAGAACAACAGCAAAGACCATGTGAAGATGCTGGAGGAAACGGGTACAAAAGTATCTATATCCCACAGTAAAACGAGTCCTATATCGACATAACCTGAAAGGCCGCTCAGCAAGGAAGAAGCCACTGCTCCAAAACCGCCATAAAAAAGCCAGACTACGGTTTGCAACTGCACATGGGGACAAAAATCGTACTTTTTGGAGAAATGTCCTCTGATCTGATGAAACAAAAATAGAGCTGTTTGGTTATAATGACCATCGTTATGTTTGGAGGAAAAAGTTGGAGGCTTGCAAGCCGAAGAACACCATCCCAACCGTGAAGCACGGGGGTGGCAGCATCATGTTGTGGGGGTGCTTTGCTGCAGGAGGGACTGGTGCACTTCACAAAATAGATGGCATCATGAGGGAGGAAAATTATGTGGATATATTGAAGCAACATCTCAAGACATCAGTCAGGAAGTTAAAGCTTGGTCGCAAATGGGTCTTCCAGAAGAACAATGACCCCAAGCATACTTCCAAAGTTGTGGCAAAATGACTTACGGACAACAAAGTCAAGGTATTGGAGTGGCCATCACAAAGCCCTGACCTCAATCCTGTAGAAAATATGTGGGCAGAACTGAAAAAGTGTGTGTGAGCAAGGAGGCCTACAAACCTGACTCAGTTACACCAGCTCTGTCAGGAGGAATGGGCCAAAATTCACCCAACTTATTGTGGGAAGCTTGTGGAAGGTTACCCTAAACGTTTGACCCAAGTTAAACAATGTAAAGGCAATGCTACCAAATACTAATTGAGTGTAGGTAAACTTCTGACCCACTGGGAATGTGATGAAAGAAATACAAGCTGAAATATATAATTCTCTCTACTATTATTCTGACATTTCACATTCTTAAAATAAACTAGTGATCCTAACTGACCAAAGACAGGGTATTTTTACAAGGATAAAATGTTTGGAGTAGTGAAAAACTGAGTTTAATTGAATTTGGCTAAGGTGTATGTAAACTTCCGACTTCAACTGTACAGTGTAGCCCTGACCTCAATCCCATTGAACACCTTTGGGATGAATTGGAACGCCGACTGCAAGCCAGGCCTAATCGCCCAACATTGGCAGCCCCACCTGCATAGATATACTTCAATGGGAATAGTGATGCACCTTGCTATTATTCATTCTTAAAATGTTATTAATACAACTTATGCTTACATTAAAAAAAACAAAATGTATGAACTTGACCAGGTAATTGACAAAAAAACCCGAAATATATAGCGTTTTCTCTGCCATGGTTGTAAAGTCTATTTTCTACCCTTTTCATGCAGGTGGTTGGCTGGAGGCTAACAGAGGAGACTGGGAGGCCAGCTTGGATTCCCAGACCCAGATGGGTGCAGCCAAGGGCCCAGGGGACAACATCAACGAGCAAGCCAGGACCAGAAGTGACATAGTGGAGGTCAGTGGATGGGACAGCGTCCTCAACTCTGGGCTGTGGAACAACACTGTTAACCTCAACCAGAAACCGACAGTGGAACACAAAACAACATCCGAACTTAGTCTCCAAGACAACAGATTGGCTGAGACTAGTGTAAGGCGTAGATTTGGTCTGCGGGGACGAGGTGGTGTCTGTATGCAGCGAGAGCGAACAGATACAGACTTGGCTAGCAATGCTCCGTCCTGCTCCTATAGTTGTGATTCAGAGAGACTGATGGTGCCTCAGGTTAACCCCCCAACAAGTGCTGCCTTCAGCCTGCCTTCTATAGGATCTATCAACTGGAACATGGACCCTGTGACAACACAGACACTCCCTGGCCTTCATCCTCCTCAAACTCTCCTAATGTTAAACCAGACCTCAGACAATGCCAGTGCCTCAACACTAAATGGCTATACAAGCTCATTGACAAATGAAAGTACTAGAGACGCAATCAGTAAAGGTGACATCGCCATAGAGAAGCGCTTCCCGTGTTCGTTCTGTGGGAAACTCTTCAGTTTCTTCAAACAGGTGGAGATCCACCAGAGGGTGCACACGGGGGAGAAACAATTTGGCTGCCACCTGTGCCGAGCCAGTTTTTCGCACTCGTTCAGCCTGAAGAGACACCAGAGAGTCCACACAGGGGAGAAACCGTTTAGCTGTACCCAGTGTCACATGCGCTTCGCCCAGGCTGGTGACCTGAAGAGGCACCAGAGGGTCCACACAGGAGAGAAACCCTACAGCTGCCTCCAGTGTGAGAAGAGGTTCACCCGACAGGACCAGCTGAAGATGCACCTGAAGGTCCACATGGGAGAAAGGCCGTTCGCCTGTACGCACTGCGGGAAGAGGTTCTCAGAGAGGAGCTACCTCAGGATACACCAGCAGAAAAACCATCCCACTCTATAATGTGGAAAGTAACCATTCCACTTGATAACTTCTGACGTTTAGATCAAGTCATGCATTAAAGACAGATTCATTTTCATTGTTGTCAGCAGAAAAGAGCGTGTAGGATCATGATTAAATAAACAATTTCTCAGCAATCTACACACAATACCCTATAATGATAAATCGAAAGTATTTTTTAATTTTTGCAGTTATTAAAAAGAAAAAAACATACCTTATGTAAATAAGTATTTAGACCATTTGCTTTGAAATTTGAGCTCAGGTGCATCCTGTTTCCATTGATACAACTTGATTGGTGTCCACCTGTGGTAAATTCAATTGATTGGGTATGATTTGGAAAGGCACACACCTGTCTATATAAAAGGTCCCACAGTTGACAGTGCATGTCAGATCAAAAACCAAGCCATGAGGTCGAAGGAATTGTCTGTAGAGCACTGAGACAGGATTGTGTCAAGGCACAGATCTGGGGAATGGTACCAAAAACATCCTGCAATATTGAAGGTCTCCAAGAACACAGTGGCCTCCATCATTCTTATATGGAAGAAGTTTGGAACCACCAAGACTCTTCCTTGAGCTGGCCAAACTGAGCATTCGGGGGAAAAGGGCCTTGGTCAGAGCGGTGACCAAGAACCCGATGGTCACTCTGACAGAGCTCCAGAGTTCCTCTGTGGAGATGGGAGAACCTTCCAGAAGGACAACCATCTCTGCAGCACTCCACCAATCAGGCCTTTATGGTAGAGTGGCCAGACTGAAGCACATGACAGCCAACTTGTAGTTTGCCAAAAGGCACTTAAAGACTTTCAGACCATATGAAACTAAGATTGAACTCTTTGGCCTGAATGCCAAGCGTCACATCTGGAGGAAACCTGGCACCATCCCTACGGTGAAGCATGGTGGTGGCAGCATCATGCTGTGGGGTTGTTTTTTAGCGGCAGGGACCGGATAACTTGTCAGGATCGAGGCAAAGATGAACGGAGCAAAGTACAGAGAGATCCTTGATGCTCCAGAGCACTCAGGACCTCAGACTGAGTGAAGGTTCACCTTCCAACAGAACAACGACCCTAAGCACACAGTCAAGACAACGCAGGAGTGACTTTGGGACAAGTCTCAATGTCCTTGAGTGGCCCAGCCAGAGCCCGCACTTGAACCCGATCAAACATCTCTGGAGAGACCCTAAAATAGATGTGCAGCAACACTCCCCATCCAGCCTGACAGCGCTTGAGAGGATCTGCAGAGAAGAATGGGAGAAACTCTCCAAATACAGGTGTGCCAAGCTTGTAGCGTCTTACCCAAGAAGACTCGAGGCTGTAATCACTGCCAAAGGTGCTTCAACAAAGTACTGAGTAAAGGGTCTGAATACTTATGTAAACGTCATATTTCAGTTTATATTTAATAAATTACCAAAAATGTCAACCTGTTTTTGCTTTGTCATGAGGTAGCGTGTAGATTGAGAATACATTTTTTTTATTTTAGACTAAGGCTGTAACGTAAGAATGTGGAAAAGTCGAGGGGTCTGAATACTTTCTGAATGCACTGTACACACAAAGTAGGTCACATGGGGGAGAGGTGCTGAAGAGTGGCTTCCATCTGGCCACTACCATAAAGGCCTGATTGGTGGATGTCAGTATATACACCAAAAAAGTAGGTCACATCGGGGAGAGGTGTTGCTTTGTATTTTTTTTAACCAGGTTTGCTGTTCACTGGCACTATATGAGATGGAAGGGAGTTCCATGCAATCGTGGCTCTGTACAATACTGTGCGTTTCCTTGAATATGTTCTGAACCTGGGGACTGAAAAGTGTAAGTTGACAATGCAAGCAATTAGGAATTTCCAACACATTCATGTTTTTTTTATAAAAACATGAAGCGATGAAGTCAGTCTTTCCTCAACTCTTAGACAAGAGAGACTGGCTTATTGATATTAGCCCTCTGATTTACAAACAGCAAAACATGCTGCTCTGTTCTAGGCCAGCTGCAGCTTAACTAAGTCCTTTGCAGCACTTGACCATATGCTGGACAATAATCAAGATAAGAGATCATATTCTAGAGCCTTCATGACTTGCTTTGTGGAGTGTGGTGTCAAAAAAGCTAAGCATCTCTTTATAATGGACAGACCTCTCCCCATCTTTACAACCATGATGCTGGTGTTTTATAAATGAGGAAACCAGAGTGGAATCGAATGTTGAACCTTTTCGAAAGTATTCTATCAGAGCGAGGGTACCAGATTCACAGAAAAGGTAGTGTTACCATAGTGAGAAAAGTTATTCTACTCGTCACATGCATCTGTGGTGCAATAAAAGTACTGTACTTCAACTTATGTGAGTATTACCTTTTTGTTGAGGTTAAATACAAAATTGACTCTGTGCTGAATGACATGGTTATTTTTGTATCATTGGAGGGACTGATTTAGAGATGGGCACTGTTATTCAAATATCCATGGACATTAGTATTGAATTACTTGGGAGAGTATTCATTTGAGAGAAACATATAGGCCTATTTTAACAACTAAGGCTTTTGTCTCAAATTAAATACAATTATCTGTGTGACATTTCTACATAGCCTACAAGCATAAACCATTACATAAAAAATGTTAATACAATTTTATTCGTTTTTATGAGTGCACCCCATAAAAAAGAGGCACAGGTAACTTACACCCATTTCACAGGTGTAGCTTTTTCTTATTGTCGTCAATCAAAATGGCGCTACATTGAGGCTCCATGCATAGCAAGTGAAATGGGAGATTTCTAATCAATGCAAAATGCAATTGAGGAATTTCATTGTCTAAATGATAAGGAGTAGTCTACAACGATCAACCAACAGGTAGGCTGTTGTTTCATATTAATGGGGTTGTTGTAGCCAAGTATTGGGAGCAAAGCAAAATAGCCTCAATTAGCCTTGCTAGCTAGCTGGCTACTGTAGCTAACTAGCTTTACAACGATTAAATGCAGTTAAGACAGGCACTACCAGATGGTATGATAGATATGTAAGGCAGCAGCAAGTTTGTCTAACTAGCGCAAGTCGGTTTGGCTACTTTCTCGCTCTCCCTCCGTGCCACATATTGACTGTCACACACACACACCGGCCCCTGCTCCTCTCTCGCCCCTCCCCACCCTTCTGACGAAACAAGCAGAGCACAGCGCACCCGTGAGCATGTCTCCATTGAAATAAAAAGGTTTTCTTTAAAACACATGTAGTTCGACTGTCCGGACATCATTCGAATAGTTAAATCATTACAAGTGCTCAGCATACGTGGGAACTCCTTCAAGACTGTTGGAAAAGCATTCCAGGTGAAGCTGGTTGAGAGAATGCCAAGAGTGTGCAAAGCTGTCAAGGCTAAGGGTGGCTACTTTGAAGAATCTCAAATAAAATATAATTTGATTTGTTTCACACTTTTTGGTTACTACATGATTATTAAACTATTTCATAGTTTGTCTTAACTATTATTCTACAATGTAGAACATTTTTACAATATATTAAGAAAAACCATGGAATGAGTAGGTATGTCCAAGCTTTTGACTGGTACTGTGCTTGTGTAAATACCTGTTTATAGAGACAGTAAATCTACACTAGAATAAGGACAGTTTAATATTTATCTTACAGGCTCTAGTTTTGTCACACTTGGACAACTGTTCAGTCGTGTGGTCAGGTGCCACAAAGAGAGACTTAGGAAAATTGCAATTGGCTCAGAACAGGGCAGCACGGCTGGCCATTGGATGTACACAGAGAGCAAACAATAATAATATGCATATCAATCTATCCTGGCTCAAAGTGGAGGAGATATTGACTTTATCACTACTTGTAATTGTGAGAGATACTGACATGTTGAAAGTACCAAGCTGTCTGTTTAAACAACAAGCACACAGCTCAGACACCCATGCATACCCCACAAGACATGCCAGAGTTCTCTTCATAGTCCCCAAGTCCAGAACAGACTATGGGAGACGCACAGTACTACACAGAGCCATGACTACATGGAACTCTATTCCATATCAGGTAACTGATACAAGCAGTAGAAACCGATTTAAAAAAAAATCCACCTTATGGAACAATGGGGACTGTGAAGCAACACAAACATAGGCACAGACATATGCATACACACACATGATAACATATGCACTGTACACATGGATTTCGTATTGTAGATATGTGATAGTGGAGTAGGGGCCTGAGGGCACACACTTAGTGTGTTGTGAAATCTGTTATGAATGTATTGTAATGTTTTTAAAATTGTATAACTGCCTTAATTTTGCCAGACCCCAGGAAGAGTAGCTGCTGCCAATGGGGATCCATAATAAATCAAATACTGAGGTGATGTAAATGGAATTAAGTCATTTTCTACTCTATTCTTTCTAAAGAAGTCTGCTCTCAGCTTGATACAGATCATAGGAGATTTGATGTAATAAGCAGTACCGTATTTAAAAGAATAGAGCGCATACTTTTCCATTTAACCACACCCTTTAGACTATGACGCCAACCAATAAGATCATTTCCCTTCAGTGTAAACGGAAGTGAAGTGACTAAGAACAGTTTCTACGTTAGCGTTTTTATTGTTGTTATTTAGACAATTATTATTATTACCCTGGAACTTAAAATATGACTAATTTAGCTGCACAGCATCACATACTTACCCCAGGTAGTGTTTAATTTGCGTTGGAGACAGAACTTGGTTGATAGATGTTATCTGGTTAACATTAGCTAACAATGGCTAACTGTAACAGTAACGTTATGGTTTTTCACACTCAAATAGCCTCCATCATGGAGGTGTTAGCGAATGCAGCCGTTGCAGAAATCTGTAAACTCGTAGACGACGACTATGCAGTGTTTCGTTTGGAAATAACTCAAAGCCAGAAAGAAAACAGG
This sequence comes from Salmo trutta, assembly GCF_901001165.1. Classification (NCBI taxonomy): domain Eukaryota; kingdom Metazoa; phylum Chordata; class Actinopteri; order Salmoniformes; family Salmonidae; genus Salmo; species Salmo trutta. Next base: position 12,155,190 of record NC_042960.1, on the reverse strand, counting down.
ACATTGCGGAGGAAACTACAGCAAGTAGAACTGAAGGTGGCACGGGAGCGCGCAGAGAGGACAATGCGAGAGCGCGTCCCCGCCAGTCCGAATGGTGTCAAGATCCTCGACCGATACAGAGGAATGGCAAGAGGTACATTTAGCAGATGGCCAAGGCTGCAGAGCCTGTCGCCCCGTTTCCATATGCGCATGTGTTGAGACATGTTACCCAGAATTGGGTCTTGGTCAGTTTTTGGATAGTAGTATTCAATACTTCCCCTGAACACTTAAGTACGTAGCTAGCTATCGTGCAGTTTTGATTTGATCAGGCAGGTCAATTAAGAGAAAATTATTTTAGCAAATTCTAACCAGATTCTTGATTTACTGAATTTCCTATTGTCACACTTAATAAAATAATGTGATGCATGGAACATAATCAATAAATAGTGTATCAATAAGTAATGAGTAGTATTACCTTACATCCAAGGCCGGATTACCGAACTGGCAACTGCCCCCTCAAACGTTTTAAGGTTGATGGCCTGTCATGACAAATACTGTCCACTTGCCAAAATGTGTCCACCCCTGCGTCGTAATAGCGTTCAATTAGTTGTCAGCGTCCATTGCTATATCAATGGTGTGATGAGCTAATGCGTCCAATTTTGGAGTTCATTACAACCAAAACTGTTCTTTTCATCCCCGGTATGTAAACAAAGCTGAATTCCGTGGCAGTTACGCTGCTAAAAAAAAGTTATACGATTCAAAATAGCAACAACATAAAAACGTGGAAACTCCACATTAACTTAGCTTTCAGATCGCCAAGTGAGCTCCTATGCATCTATTATCAATTCATTCATGTGCAATTCAATTCATACACTGGCTCATCTGGCTGGCATGTTTTTATTTTGAGCTTCCCTCCCCTTGTCTTGTCTTACACTAAAGTATGCTTTCATTAGTCCTATTATGATTTTTTTCCCCTGTCTCCCTTCGTCCACCACGTGGCATAGGCATAGCTCAGTACTACAGTAGTACACTTGTGGTTGTATATAATACAAGACATAACAAACAGTTGAATAATGTTGAAATCACAAATACCAAAAAGGGATTCACAACAATGAATTAACCTAATTGATTCATTAAATGAGCAGCCTGTGAAAACCAACCTGGCAATAATTATAGAAAAAATGTAAAAGGTTTCTAATTTTGTGGAACAGATGTGTCATGAACTTGTTTATTTTATTTAATAGACCCACATGGCAGTTCAAGACTGAAATATATGTGTATAGGCTAACATCGAAACATAAACAATAAAACACCATTTAGTTGAGAAAACAAAAGTATGAATGAGACTCCTCAGAGTTGGCAGAAATAGGGTATGGGCGATTTTTTTGTTGCTATATCTCTTCTGGCATGTGGGATAGAGAGGAGGTGGGTGGTTCTGCCCGTCACTTGCCCTCGATAGGCAGACAGTGTCGGAAGGGGGACTTGAAGAAGGAGATTGCAAAGTCCAGACAAAGCTGCTCTTCGCTTTTGGGAGTGTTTGCAGTGCTAGTGTATGTAGCGCATCTGTGTATCTCACTGTGCCCAGGATGATATGGCAAGCACAAGTTCTTTACAGATTAGATTAACCAACATGACAATAACAGTAGCTGTAGAAAATGTAATGAAAAGTGAGATCTTGGAGGGTGGTTCACACTACTGTTTGTGGTCACGTCATATCACCGAGTCTGCGTTTAAGTATATGCATTATGTACATAAACACATGCATTCACTCACTCATTTATCAGGAGATGACTGCATTACTCTTGATATTCCATGTTACAAAATGTAACCTGGACTTAAATTGAATCAACATAAGAACATGAGTAAATGTGTAGAAAAAAGAGGGAAGGGAAGTGCTGCTGGGATACTGTAGTACACTGCGTGCACAATTATTAGGCAAGTGAGTATTCTGATCTTATCATTGTTTCTATTCACATTTTCGAACTCCAAACCATATAAACTTGAATGCTTATTGGATTTAATCATTTTCAGGTGATATGTATTTGTGTAATGAGGGAGGGTGTGGCAAAAGGGAATAACACCTTATATCAAGGTGTGCATAATTTTTAGGCAGCCTCATTACCTCAGGTAAAATGGGCCAAAAAAGACATTTAACTGACACTGAAAAGCCAAAAATGTAGAATGTCTTTCAGACGGATGCGACACTCTTTAAATTGCTAAACTATTGAGGTGTGACCACCGGACATTCAAACGTTTTGTTGCGAATAGTCAACTGGGGCGCAAAAAACGCATGGGGAAGAAAAGGCGCAAATCAACTGCAAAAGACTTGAGAAGAATTAAACGTCAAACTACCAGGAACCCATTATCCTCCAGTGCCACCGTATTCCAGAACTGCAACCTACCTGGAGTGTTCAGAAGTACAAGGTGTCAAGTGCTCAGAGACATGGCCAAGGTCAAGAAGACTGAAACAAGACCACCACTGAATAAGATTCACAAGTTGAAGCGTCAAGATTGGGCAACGAAATACCTGAAGACAGATCTTTCAAAGGTTTTATGGACAGATGAAATGAAAGTGACTCTTGATGGACCAAATGGATGGGCCCGTGGCTGGATCAGTAATGGACACAGGGCACCACTTTGAGTCAGGTGCCAGCAAGGTGAAGGAGGGTTACTGGTATGGGCTGCTATCATTGAGGATAAGGTAGTTGGACCTTTTCGGGTTGAAGATGGACTGAAACTCAACTCCCAAACCTACTGCCAGTTTCTGGAAGATTCTTTCGTCAAACAGTGGTACAGGAAGAAGTCCTCAGCAATCTAGAAGGCCATGATCTTTATGCAGGACAATGATCCATCACATGCATCCAGGTACTCCACTGCTTGGCTAGCCAGCAAGGGCCTCAAAGATGCCTGAATAATGACCTGGCCCCCTTCCTCACCTGACTTAAATCCTATTGAGAACTTGTGGGCCCTTCTCAAACGTGAGATTTACAGTGATGGAAGACAATACACCTTTTTGAACAGCATTTGGGAGGCTGTGGTTGCTGCTTCAAGCGGAAATTGATCGTGAACAGATCAAGAAACTGACAGACTCCATGGATGAAAGGCTCATGGCAGTTATTGAAAATAAGGGTGGCTATATTGGTCACTGAATATTTTTGAATGGCCAAAAATGTTATATAATTGTCATTTTGTGTTAGTTATCTGTTACACTTACTCTAAAAAGTGAGTTGAGAGAAATTCTTTTTGTAATTTAGTTGCCTATTAATTCTGCACACTAATAGTTGCCTAATAATTGTGCACACTTATATATTTCCCTGAGAAAGACAAAACTCACTTTTCCTTTTGTTAAACATTCAGGTTTGAGGTTCAATAACATTTTGGATTGACTGAGAGCATTGTGTTTGTTCAACAATAAAATTAATCCAGAGGAATACAATTTGCCTAATAATTGTGCACGCAGTGTATATAGATATGGAGACAACAGTCAGCCTTGTTTTACTCCTCTTAAAAGCTAAATACTTTCTGAGAAGTAACCATTATGAAGACCAGGCCTGGTATCTTTGATGTTTCATAATGTTCAATTGTTTCAAGTAATTGTCATATATTATCTCCAATATATCGTCCATGTAAAAAACCTATCAGATCTGGATGAACAATATCTGTTAAAACATTTTTTTATTCTATGTGCTCTGCATTTCGGCAGGATTTTCGCATCACAACATTGAAGTATAAGACGCCTCCAGTTTTTTAAATGGACTGGATCTTTATACTTACCACCTGGGTCCTGTTTTAGTAGTAATAAAATCAGACCTTATTGAGTACCTGAAAGTCTAACATTTTTATAGGATTAATTAAAACATGCAAAAAAATTATATTTGAGTACAACAAAAAGTAATGATGAACCTCTACTGGTATACCGTCAAGCCCTGGTGTTTATCCAGATTTAAAATATTTAATTGCCTCAAACAGTTCCTCTTTTGTACATTGGCCTTCACACAGGTCTTTCTGTAAATTTGTTAATTTTACATTATTATTAGGAAAGAAATCCTTACAGTTAACATCATTCAGTGGAAATGGAGAAGACTGAAAAGAAAACATTAATTAAAATATTTTGCCTCTTTCAAAATATAATTTGGTGAATCATGGATGACTCCATCATTTGTAATGAGTTTCTATAAATTCATTTTGGTAGCATTTCTATGTTGAAGATTCAATAAAAAATGTGTGCATTTTTCACAATTTTCTATCCAATTCGCTTTATTTTTGTAATACATTACACTTGATTGTTCTTGAATAAGAACCTCCAATAGTTTTTGTTTTTCCTCTAACCTATTTTGTACCTCTATAGTGCAGTTTCCATTACCTGCGCTGTTATTTCCACTATTTCCTTTATTAGTCTAATCTCTTTTGACCTAACCTGCTTTTGATTTGTATTGTATTGAAAGGCCTCTAAAAGTACATGTAAAAGTGTCCCATATAATAAGGGGATCTTATTATTATGAATTATTTTGTCTTAGTTAATTAAGAACAAATTTTCATCCAATAATCTTTGATTACATTTCCAATATCCCCGCCCACGTGGAAATTCTGTAAGGGTTATATGGAGGCCAATTTAGATAGTGGTCTGATTGCATTCGGTCTCCTATTAACACTTTTTTTTAAACTTTTGATGCCTGCAAGAATGAGACCAGGAAGTAATCAAGACGGCTAGATTGATTAAGCCTCCCCGTGTATATCTCACTAGGTCAGGGTTTTTCAGCCTCCATTTATCCACTAGTTCTAATTTATCCATGATATTTGTGATCTCCTTAAGTGCTTGAGGGTGATAGTTTGTAGTGCGATTTCCTTTTTGATCCATTGAGGTACTTAAAACCGTATTATAATCTCCCACCATAATAATAGATTAATTCGTTGCTTGTGAGCTCAATAGATTATTATATATATTTTCGAAGGACTGTGGATCATCATTATTTTGCCCCTATATAAATTAATTAACCAGATCTGTTTTTGGTCCAATAGCATATTTAAAATAATCCATCTTCCTTGAGGATCTGTTTGCAGTGTGAACAATCGGATTACATTTTTTATTAATTAGTATAATCACCCCTTTTGAGTTTCTTTGCCCATGACAAAAATATTTTTCCCTCCAATGTCCTTTTTCCACCCAACCTCATCTATATTTGTAGATTGAGTTTCCTGTAAACAATATATATTATATTCTTTCTCTTTTAGCCAGGTAGAAATGTGTCTTCTTTTTTTGTGATCTGCTAAGCCATTACAATTGTAACTGGCTATACTTATTTCCCCACTTACCATAATGATGACCAAGTTTCAATTATACTTACCACAACTGATGTTTGTAAACTTACCATTAAAAAGCACCATGATGATTAAGTGTCCATATAGCTGTACCATAATATTTGCACTGTTAAGCGTACTGTAGCTGCAACTTTGTAAACCTCCAATTGTCCTAATATTCCACCCACTAAAACCTCCCCCCATGTCTAGGCCCAAGACCATCAGACCATCTCCCTGACTCATGACTCACCTTTGCGTCCTAAGGCAAACCCTTGGCCGCCAATTGGCGTAGGCCAGAGGGAAATATGGGCAGTCCCATGATAACATAATTCAATACTACCACCCTTCACTAACACATTCAAAGCCCCGTAGGTCTATTGCATATCTATGAGGGTGCTTTTTAAGAGAACTAACCAAATAACATGGAAAACAGTCAGAAAAAATAATCAATCATATTAATAGAAATAATAACAGCGCAGTATTCTAAATTAATACACATATTTAGAAAGTCTAAGCAAGGATATAAGCATGTTAGCCCAGCCTGCTCAGTTCATTGGATCCAATTGTTTAAAATACAGTATCAGTCAACATTTTTGACACACCTACTCATTCCGGGGTTTTTCTTTATTTGGACCATTTTCAACATTGTAGAATAATAGTGAAGACATCAAAACTATGAAATAACACATAGGGAATCATGTAGTAACCAAAAAAGTGTTAAACAAATCAAAATATATTATAGATTCTAAAAGTAGCCACCCTTTGCCTTGATGACAGCTTTGCACACTCTTGGCATCCTCTCAACCAGCTTCACCTGGAATGCTTTTCCAACAGTTTTGAAGGAGTTTCCACATATGCTGAGCATTTGTTGGCTGCTTTTCCTTCACTCTGTGGTCCAACTCATCCCAAACCATCTCAATTGGGTTAAGGTCGGGTGATTGTGGAAGCCAGGCCATCTGATGCAGCACTCCATCACTCTCCTTCTTGGTCAAATAGCCCTTACACAGCCTGGAGGTGTGTTGGGTCATTGTCCTGTTGAAAAACAAATGATAATCCCACTAAGCGCAAACCAGATGGGATGGCGTATCGCTGCAGAATGCTGTGGTAACCATGCTGGTTAAGGGGTGGGTTTGGCGTCGAAATTAGTAGAAAACAACCCCATACCTATTGTCAAATATGGTGGTAGATCTTTGATGTTATGGGGCTATTTTGCTTCCACTGGTCCTGGGGCCCTTGTTAATATCAACGGCATCATGACCCAGTACCAGGATTTCAGCCAAAAACCCGGTTGCCTCTGCCAGGAGGCTGATACTCGGCGGCAAGTGGATCATCCAGCACACATCAAAATCCACAAATAAATGGTTAATTGGCCACAAAATCTACATTTTGCAATGGCCATCTCAGTTTCTGGATTTGAAACCCATTGAAAACCTGTGGTTTGATTTGAAGAGGGCAGTCCATAAGCGCAAATGAAGGATATCAAGGATCTTGAAGGATTCTGTATGTAGGAATGGTGTAAGATTCCTCCCAATGTGTTCTCCAGCTCAGAAAACATTTTTGAAAAAGTATCCATGCCATTATCCTCGCAAGGTAAAGTATTGAAAGGTATTGAAAACAGGGATGTTAAACAAAATATCGTTCTCTGAGCAATTGTATTAGTATAAAATAATAACATTTCCTCTTTTTTTGCATACAATGTAGCTCAGTATTTGAATGATTTATTTTATACAGTCATTTTTGCTCATCTTTATCAAGGGTGTCAGTAATTTCAGAGCCCACTGTAGGTGCCCCAGGTCCCCAGATGCGGTAGTCCAGCCCTGCTTACATTCTTGCCAATTGTAGACGGTGTCAATAGTGTACAACATAGCGTTGAGCATTGACAGTAGTAATTAACTTAACCACCATCTTTCCCCCAATCACTCTCTTAGGTGAAGGACATCTCACTGAAGGCCACAGGAGCTTTGTGAAGCCAGCGGAACACAATACATGGATAGATGACCAACCAATCACTGTTGATGAGGGGAGTGGAAACTCAACCCAGCATGTTATTGTGATAGAGGTTAGTGTAATAGTGTAGCATCGAAGAAATTACAGTACATTAAATGTGGCCCATTTATTTCAGAAAGGCTCCCCTCAGCTATTCACTTGCTTACATGTACATTCTTATTTATCTTCCATAGGGGAACTTGTGAGACTTTGTTATCCAATTCAATGCATGTACTGATAATAACCTCCTCTCTTCTTGTGTCAGTCAGCAGATGCAGAGGCTGCAGGTCCTGGGGTCAAGCAGAAGGGGTCTGAAAGAGTGGAGGACCCACGACACAGCAGAGACATCGAGACTGGAGCAGCGGCGGGGGTGACGCCCCCTGTAGCCACGGAGCACCTCGCCACCGCCACAGCGCCCCAGGCCAGGACCCGACGCAGCATCACGGAGGTCAGTGGAACGCCGAACGCCGTCCTCAAATCAGAGACTTTAACTGTAACACTCGGGCTCTTACACACAGGATCTGACCACAGATCAGACCCAGAGAGACTGAGGCTGGAGCGACTGCGCTGTCCTCCTGCTCCCAGCTCAGAGTATTTACTTTACGGTAACCCGAGCCCTAGGATGGTTCATCCCCATCGGGACTCAGGTGATGCGTTAGAGACTGGCAATGATCCGTTTTGTTCTTACACTACAGAGATGGACTCTGGCAACATATCCTTGGGTTTAGAGACGCAGACTGATCTGTCTAGAAGGGACAGGAACCGGTACAGTAGTCGTGTATACTCTGAAGGGTGCCTAGATAAAAAAGGGGATGGTCTGATCGTAGATGAGGTGACTGTGAAAGTGGAGGGCAAAGCTCCTCTGACATGGAATGTAGACGAAACTCACTTAGGAGAAGGACACTCACAGGGCAGAGATTTCTTAGATTACAGGGACAGTTTAGAGAAAAATCAAAATGTCACCACTCACTCCCCTTTATACACGCTCAAGGATCGGGACCCATTGTCCACATCGATTGGGCCTTCCAATTCACACAGCTGTGTCCTTTTCGATCAGTTATTGAACTCAAATGACCAAAGGGCCAACGCTCAAGGAGGGGGAGCAACATCAGGTGACAGTAAAGAAAAATGGTTCCTCTGCATGTTCTGTAACAAAGGCTTCAGCTGCCCCCGGAAGGTGGAGATCCACCAGAGGGTCCACACAGGTGTGAAACCCTTCAGCTGTACCCAGTGTCACATGCACTTCGCCCAGTCTAGCAGCCTGAAGAGGCACCAAAGGGTACATACAGGGGTGAAACCATTCAGCTGTACCCAGTGTCACATGCGCTTCGCCCAGACTGGTGACCTGAAGCGGCACCAGAGGGTCCACACAGGCGAGAAACCCTACAACTGCCCCCAGTGTGAGAAGAGATTCTCCCACCAGCACCATCTGAAGATTCACCTGAAAGTCCACACGGGAGAGAGGCCATTCAGAGAGTAACTAAGGATACTCCAGCAGAAAAAACATTCCATTATAACATAGAAACTAATCATTCCACTCAATAGCTTCTGACTTTTACGTCAAACCCTGCATTAAAGACAAAGATACATTTTCAGTGTTGTCAGCAGAAAAGATCCACAGATGCATTTCAAATAACAAGAGTAACAGATTTCAATGTAGAATATTCCTGGGTAAAATATTGCATCCAGACATTGTGTGAGATAAAAGGCATATATAAGTCTAAAAAGTCTGTTACATATTGTGTTTGTATTGTATAGGCTAGGGATTCTCAACTGGGGGGTCGGTAGGATTTTAAGGGGTCATGGGACTTTTGCAAGAATATAAAAAATGTAATTAAAAAAATATATTTTGAAAGGTAACCGCCACACTGAAACTTTTATTTTGAAAGGATACGGCCTCACTGCTTATTGTTACTGACTTTACATGTGCAGCGTGTCAGCAGTGTTGAAATGACTTGTTACGTTTGGACTTGGAGGGTTTTCGCGCTGCACACACTCACTGACACCCGCACACACAGATCCAATGAAATGTCACTCTGCAACATCGTTTTGTTTTAGATGTGACATGTCCAATCAGATAATACAGATCAAATCAGATAATCATCTTGATTGATAGCTAACTATTCAGATGTGTTCTGCAGGCATTGCACATGTGGATTGTTAGATGTCATTTAACTCATGTAGTTTAGCTGTCAGAGTAAAATCATGGACAAGTTTTTAATACGTGCAGTTCCCTCTTCATCTACTGCTGCTTCCAATGTCAACAACAAGGCAGACAACCCAGGCCCTGTCAAGAAGAGAGAACACGAACCCAACATCATTCGATATGGTTTTACATACACTACCGTTCCAAAATTACATACACTACCGTTCACATTTTTTGTCCATTAAAATAACATCAAATTGATCAGAAATACAGTGTATACATTGTTAATGTTGTAAATGACTATTGTAGCTGGAAACGGCAGATTTTTATGGAATATCTACATAGGGGTACAGAGGCCCATTATCAGCAACCATCACTCCTGTGTTCCAATGGCACGTTGTGTTAGCTAATCCAAGTTTATAATTTTAAAAGGCTAATTGATCATTAGAAAACCCTTTTGCAATTATGTTAGCACAGCTGAAAACATTTGTGCTGATTAAAGAAGCAATAAAACTGGCCTTCTTTAGACTAGTTGAGTATCTGGAGCATCAGCATTTGTGGGTTCGATTACAGGCTCAAAATGGCTAGAAAGAAATACATTTCTTCTGAAACTCTTCAATCTATTCTTGTTCTGAGAAATGAAGTCTATTCCATGCGAGAAATTGGCAAAAAACTGAAGATCTCGCGCAACGCTGTGTACTACCCCTTTCACAGAACAGCGCAAACTGTCTCTAACCAGAATAGAAAGAGGATGGCCCGGTGCACAACTGAGCAAGAGGACAAGTACATTAGAGTGTCTAGTTTAAGAAACAGACGCCTCACAAGTCCTCAACTGGCAGCTTCATTAAATAGTACCTGCAAAACACCAGTCTCAACGTCAACAGTGAAGAGGCGACTCGGGGATGTTGGCCTTCTAGACAGAGTTGCAAAGAAAAATCTAAATCTCAGACTGGCCAATAAAAAGAAAAGATGGGCAAAAGAACAAAGACACTGGACAGAGGAACGCTGCCTAGAAGTCCAGCATCCCGGAGTCGCTTCTTCACTGTTGACGTTGAGACTGGTGTTTTGCGGGTACTATTTAATGAAAAACGTTAAACAGCATCTTGTCAAGCTACAGGGAAAGTTTTGCGACTACTTCCCGGAGGAAAACAGGAGACAAGACAACTGGATACGGGACCCCTTTCAAGTGGAGATGGGAAGTGTCACGTTGCCAAGCAACGAAGAGGCTCAGCTGGTGGAGCTGTCATTTGATCACGGACTGAGCATGCGCTTCCCGGAAATGACACTGCCACAGTTCTGGTGCAGCTTAGTGGGAGAGTATCCTGCTCTCGCCTGTCATGCAATCAGAATCATGCTACCTTTCAGCACTACCTATCTGTGGGAAAGTGTCTTCTCTGCTATGGCCGTGCTGAAAACTAAAAGCAGAAACAAACTGGAATTTAAAAATTGTTTTTAAAATTTTTACATTGAACATTTATTTAACTAGGCAAGTCAGTTAAGAACAAATTCTTATTTACAATGACGGCCTACCCCGGCCAAACCAGGACGATGCTGGGCCAATTGTGCGCCGCCAATCACGTCCGGGTGTGATACAGTCTGGACAGCCAGCATGACCTCCGAGTTGCCCTGTCAACCATCACCCCAGACTTCAATAAACTTATCAAACTGAAGAAACACCACCAGCTTTCCCACTGATAGGCCACACACGTGCGCGCGCGCGCACACACACACACACACACACACACACACACACACACACACAATAAATAAACAGGTTAATGAGTTATTGTTCACTAGGTTAATTATTATTGTTAATTTATTCTGACATAAATATTACATGTTATTGAACTGGTTAAAAACGTATACCTTTAAAAAAACGTCAAGGTTGTGAAACGATTCACGTGGTAATTGATGATTAAGAATTCCTAATGATTGTTGTTTTTTCTATTTTAAAAACTGGTATGTGTTACTGTTCATTAACATTATTGGACTGGTTTTAATGTCATGTTCTGAGTCCGATCATTTATTACACCCCACTCCTGAACTGGACGCCTAATTAAAATGGCTTATTCACTTGAATTTGTAATAAATGTTTTCTCAGTTAATATGGCTGTGTAATGTCTTTCTTTAATACCATAATATTAGCCCATTGCGACAGAGTCTATTTTGCAAGTGAAGCCTGCCCAAGAAGGCAGCTGCAATACAACATCACAAAATGTAATCATCAACAGTCCATAATATTGGGTCGCGACTCAATTGTCACTGTCAAATTTGGGTCCCCAGGCAATACCAGTTGAGAACCACTGGTGTAGGCTCTATGATGTTCACAAATGCCTATTTCATTATTTTCATTCCACTACTGAATTTATTTCCCAAGACACTTTTAATGAGAAATTGTATGCAGTTTTTCAAGTTTATGCAGATTTTTAGTTGAGACATGTATGTGTGGTTTTCATATGGTTTATTTAAAACAAAATTTGACTTTTCATTTTCATATACCTCACATCTGATCTCACCCTATTCTGCATACACCCAGCAGCACTTTATAACCAATATACATTTAAATATAAGTAAATATACCTTCACATACCCCCCACACTAACAAACACCTACTGTACACATATTATTTGTTCACAAAAGTAGTGAACTGGGCCTTTAATAGTCCTGTATTAGTGGAATGATATATCAGTCAATATTTGATATTTCTCCAGCACCCCTCCCACACTCCCCCTCTGGCGAAAACAATTGCAGCACCCTCCCCCAGGTTTGTCTGATGATAACTTTCTACTTATTTTTACCCACAACATCATATTTATGTCCACCATAATGGGTTTAACAACAATGAAGTAATCCTGTAACTAGAGTGTAGGACTCAGTAATCTGTATCACCTGTCTCGTCCAGGAGGAAGAGGCTCCAGAGGTGCTGCTGGTGAAGGAGGAGGGGTGTGAGGAGGGTCTGAGGAACACTGTTGGGACCATGGTAATGGAGAACAACCAGACTACACCTCCTCCTGAACCCACAGAGGAACCAGCTGAGCAGAAAAGGACCACACACAGTCTCCCTGAGGTGAGCACACTGAACTACTGTCTGAATGGTATTAGGTCAGGTCCCGTACCACAAAGCCTCATAGTAGGAGTGCTGATCTAGGATCAGTTTTGCCTTTTAGATCATAATTAATAAGGTTATATGGAAAGATCCTAGATCAGTACTCCTATTCTGAAATTCTTTGTGGATCTGGTCCCAGGTCTTGATTAATTTAGTCTTAAAGGGCGACTGCACTTCCTGAGGTGAGCCCACTGAACTACTGTCTGAATGGTATTAGGTCAGGTCCCGTACCACAAAGCCTCATAGTAGGAGTGCTGATCTAGGATCAGTTTTGCCTTTTAGATCATAATTAATAAGGTTATATGGAAAGATCCTAGATCAGTACTCCTATTCTGAGATTCTTTGTGGATCTGGTCCCAGGTCTTGATTAATTTAGTCTTAAAGGGTGACTGCACTTCCTGATTTGGAATTGTTTTTCATCAATGCGCATTAAGAAATGCTAGCCATGACTGAAGGCAACGAGAGTTGTCTTGGGGGTGTGTTTTGATCAGTGGAGGCTTCTCAGAGGGGGAAGGGGAGGACATTCTTCAGTGAATTTCATAAAAATACAAATAGTGAAACAATAAAAAGTTATCATTTTTAGATAACTATGCTAAATATATTCACATATCACCAAATAATTGAATAAAACACACTGTTTTGCAATGAAGGTCTACAGTAGCCTCAACAGCACTCTCTTGGGTAGCACCATGGTGTAGCCGGAGGACAGCTAGTTTCCGTCCTCCTCTGAACAGTTTTTTTGCCCTTTTTCATGGTATCCAATTGGTAGTTACAGTCTTGTCTCATCGCTGACACTCCCGTAAGGACTCGGGAGAGGCGAAGGTTGAGAGCCATGCGTCCTCTGAAACACGACCCAACCAAGCCGCACTGCTTCTTGACACTGCCCGCTTACCCCGGAAGCCAGCCACACCTATGTGTCGGAGGAAACACCGTTCACCTGGCGACCGTGTCAGCGTGCATGTGCCCATTCCGCCTCAGGAGTCGCTAGAGCACGATGGGACAAGGACATCCCTGCCGGCCAAACCCTCCCCTAACCTGGATGACGCTGGGCCAATTGTGCACTGCCCCATGGGTCTCCCGGTCGCGGCCGGCTGCGACAGAGCCTGGACTCGCACCAGGATCTCAAGAAGCACAGCTAGCAACTGCGATGCGGTGCCTTAGACCACTGCGCCACTCGGGAGGCCCCTCTGAACAGTTAACAAATTAATTTCTTCAAAAATGAAAGAGAAGTAAGAGCGAGAGACCTAGTTATATTTTGTTATATATTTTTTCAGTTATCTAACTAGTGAATGCAGTTAGCTAGCTAGTTTAGCCTACTCAAACACCGGCTCAAACAGCGAGGGATACTATGTTAGCTAGCTGGCTATGGCTATCCAACACTGGAATTCTTCCAAGTCAAGGTAAGCTTTTGGTTTTATTAATTTATTGCCACCGGGGCCCGCCGGTGTAACTGCTAAACTGCTTGCTGTACACTGTAACGTTTGTAGCTGGTTTATTAACGCATACGTTCTAGTAGCTAGCCATGTTGACTATGACGTTAGGTGACAACTATGTAGGCTGTGTGTAGTGGTTAGCAGTTATGGAATGAAGGTTTGATTTGGAAAGTTTTTTTTCGCTTAGTCACATACAGCTGTTATGTTGTGCACTGAAGTCCACAAGCAAAGGGAACTGGTGATAGAACGAGAGCTCATAGATGTGAGTAGGAATTATACAAGCAAATTATCATGCTTTTTGTATGTAGCTGCTATGAAAGGGAACTGTGTTTGTGGTGATCAGGGGTGTATTCATTCCGCCGGTTCTGTTGAAAAATGTTTCTTAAACGGAAGAAAACAGAACGAAACGGGGAGAACCATACCAACATTTGTCCAAAAGAAACTCTAATTTGCAACTGTAGGACTAATGACTACACCCTAGATCAGCTAGATGCAGGCAAGAGTGTGCAAGGCAGTATTAAATGTGTCAACTGTCTGGATTACTCTCATTTTTCTCTTGACCTTTTGTAGCAACCTCATGATGGGTATAGGGAAGATTTGAGTATCATGTAGTATCCTAAACCTGTCGATGTTACATTGAGCTGGATTAATAAAATACGAATGACGGTCATCCAATATGCTGTAATAGAAATAAGGCCATGATCATAAAAAAAATGATCCTCTCTCATCTTAAATGGCACCAACCATCCCTTGATTTGATGTGGGTGTTTCTTTGCCATTAAATCACAACAAACAAGGGCAGTAGTGAGTACAGTGAGATAAGCTTAGCTAGTTTTGCTATGAAGAGAACAAAGTTTTGAAGTTGAGGCCTTTCTCCCCTGACTGACCATCTCAAGATGGTCAGCTAATTGACCCTTCACTTAGCCCCGCCCCAGAATTTTGGGTAACCAATCGCAGTGCTCCAATGGATTTTAACTGTCGTCAAGTCCTCGGACAAGCTCACGCTTAAATTGCCAGTGAGGGCTATGGCAAAGTGGTGTTGTGATAATTGTTTGTGTTTCTGCTGGTCAGAGGGAGCAGGTGCTTCGTGTTAAACGAATGGGGACAAGAGAGGTGAATTGTTTTGCTCTCAAGGAAAGGGTGCCATTGAGAGATGTGATTACTGGGGTAGTGGTAAATGTGAAAGTTGACCAACTGAAGGGGAAGATTCCCGGTGTTTGTAATGCTCGTCATTTGGTGCGACACAGACAAGATGGGTGAGTGGTTGTCTGTCCTTTTTGAGTTTTGATGTTGAGTCTTTGCCCGACAAAGGGATGTTAGGATAAAAAAGTTATCCCGTACAAGCTTTTGTGCCGAATAAAATACGTTGTTACAGGTGTCAAGCTTATGGGCATGTGGCAGCAGAGTCTAGGAGGGAGGTTCCTAGGTGTGAGAAGTGTGCAGAAGGGCATGAGACAAAGGAATGTGTAGCATTGGGGAAAGTACTAGTATGTGTTAATTGTAGGGGTGCCCATGGGGCTGGGCATGTCTGGTGCGAGAGTGGCAGGTTGAGGTTTCCAGGGTTAGAGTAGTGCAGAAGTTGTCATATGCTGAGGCAGTGAAGAAAGTAGAGGAAGATGGGTCAAGAGGGAGGGATCCTGAGAGGAGTGGTGTGAGTAGTAGATATTTACCAGTACAGAGGGATAGGCCAAGAAGTGATATGTTTCAGTAAGATTAGATTTTTGGCATTTATAGCAATGGTTATCAACTGTACTTCAGGGATGGAACGTAAGTAACAGAAAATGGATGTGGTGGTGGCAGCTGCAGAGAGATATTTGGGTGTGCGAGACTTGACATCAGGAGAGTTACAGGGTGTGTTAAGTGGTGGTGTCCCATCCTTTCAGGCTTTTGGCCTGAGGTAGCACTAAATAGTTTTAAATAGTGGAGTAGGATGGTGGGTTTTTAGTGAGTGTAGGGTTAGATGGTAGGGTATTTGTTGATTTATATATTATTATATATTATTTTTTTAAGCAATGTATAAGGGCGTTATACTCCAGTCTAGTAGGTGGTGATAATGCAACATTTATTTAATGCCAACAGCCGTTAAACCTCATCTAAGAAAGGCTGTGGCAAAAATATAATGTTTGCATGGCTAAATAATTTAACAGTGCACCAGGAGTACTTGCTACTGTGATTCCTGAAATGCAGACTGTTGGAATATTTTTTTATCCAAAATTATACTTTTGTTACATTGTTTGCTCTCAGTCTCATTGACCACCACTTGTTTTCTCAAAATATATGTTAGCTAGCTAAGTTAGCAATGTTATGAATACAAATCCCATCTGCTGTCAACATCAGTATACAATTTGAGAGCACTAGTTAGCTCCAAAAGTGGTTATAGCTTTGACTTCATGCCGACAGTGGATTCAGAACCATTCAGTGGCTACCTAGCTACACTACAAACAGAATTTATCCAGGTTCCCGTGAAGTAGTTGTAATGACAGTCCACCACAACATACCCAAGAGTTTCCTGATTAACCAGGGGTAGTCTGTGTTTAATTTAATTGTATTTGAAACACAGTTTGAGATCACCATGAGGGGATTTCGCTAGTGGTTGAATGGGGAATTGGGCATACCGGGAAAACGTTGTCCGAGGTTGCAACAGTAACCAAGGGTGGTGCGGAGCAATTAAGTTTTATGTGTATGCTAAAGCCTGCGCTGACCTTGTGCTTAGCCAAGCTGTAAGCAGCTAGCTAGCATAGCTTGGTGATAGCTGCAGCTGGCTCTTATTTAGCTGATATTTCTCTGTCAAATTAGTTATGGCAAGGTAGAAGAGCCAGTAAGTTTCCATCCAACCTTTTTATACGAGTAAAGTACATGTCGGATCAGAAATGTCAGGACAGGCCTGATGGAAACAGCAAATTTGACGGTAAACGTTCCAAGTGTGGACAAAACAATATTAGGTGAAAACGCCTTTATGCACAAATATTGATATAATAACCATCATATCAAAGTAAACTTGGAGTCACACAATGATATATTGCCACAGCCTTTCACACGATTCATGATTTCAACTGGCTGAGAAAATCTTCCGGCCTGTCTGTCTCGTCCCAACTCCCAACACGTTCATTACTATGGGACAGCTGGAGATCGAATTTGAATTTCGAAAAAATGTTGCAAATGTCAGAGACAGACAGCAAGGTTTATACAAATCTCCACTGTTGAAAACTAAATGTTAGTCTGAAAGAAATTAGATAATGTCTAGATGCCTTTTATAGTGGAGATAAAGTTTATAAATTGCCTGGCTGGGCTGATGAGACAGTGGATCGCGCAGTCAGATAGAACAGAGTAAATAGGCATTTTAATGTCATAGATTTAGCCGGTGGTAACTTGTGGAATAGACACTGGCTGGAATGTGGTTTTAACCAATCAGCATTCATGATTAGAACTACCCGTTGTATAATTATCCCCCCCAAAATCGTTGTGTTCGTGTTACAAAGACAAACATTTTATGCTGTAAATATCATATTGGTGTACTTGTAAAGACAGTATGCCTACACTTACCAAACAAATCCCTTACAAAAAAAGATTGCAGTTTTGAAACTGCAGTAAAAGGGTCGACTGTGGTATTTTGGACTATACACTGCAAAACTACTGGTATTTTGGATACAGTAATTGCAGAATAACTGCAGTGCACTGTAGCTGCAGTTACACGGCAAAATTTCTGCAATAAAAAAACAGTGGATGCAGTATTTGCAGCATACTGTAGTTATACTGCACTCTGACTGCAATCTTTTTTTGTAAGTGATACAAATAAGTTGTGTGTAGAGTGCAACTTCAGCTATCTAACTATTTGGCCAAATCTAAGGATGTGGCTGTCTAACCACACGCTTACATGCCCAGCTCTCTGGGTGAGGTTCTGTCTGTCTGTCTAACACACTGACATGCCCAGCTCTCTGGGTGAGGTTCTGTCTTCAAGTCTCCAATGGATGATGAAGTCCCTTCCATCTATGTAATGTATTACAGGTTATGGACAGGTGTAGTCAGGTGCCAGGAGGGGTGGAGTGCATGGCATTCCATCTTGGATATGACAGAGTTTGCCTCAACCCATGGGTCCAACAGGCAGAGTTCAATAACTACAGGCGATTGTGAGATGCAGGAGGATGGCACTCTTCTCATACCACTCTGTAGGCTACTGACCAATATAAAGCTTCCTCCAGGAAGAGGTTTTGTATCGGTCAGTAGCCTGCAGAGTAATATGAAGGGTGCAATTACTGAACTTGTGTAGATATTCTAAACCAAGTGGTTTGATATCTTTCAAGTGTAACGGTTCCATGTAGAGTAATCCATACTTCACATTTAACTGTCAAAGCTGTGTTCTGCTAATATTGTGCCATATAAGACAGGAGTTCCATGACATGTTTGAAGAATACACAGCCCCCCCCATCAACTCTTCCTCATTGTAGACAAATGAGGAAGAGTTGAGTGACACGTATTGAAACTGTGATATTACTAAACACTTGATGTACTGTTTTATTAGTAATCAACTTTTGAGCTGTTTGCCAAAGCCTGATGGGCATGATCAGCTCCAGGCCCCTCTCTTCACACATACTGGTCATGAAGGAGCCCGACTTCGGCTCCTATATCTGACCCAGCTCCTATATCACAGAGGGAGAGAGAGAAAGACTGTCACCGTACAGTCATGGAAGCCAACAGTAAATACACGGTTGAACATAGCCAATCAGAGTGCCAGCATGGCACAGACTGGTTTGCATTACTCACTCGGGGGGGGGGGGGGGGGGGGGGGGGGGTTCTCACAATGCTGCTGAACATCAAATCCACAAGGTGATGTATGTAGCCTGTGAATTAAATGAAATATCACTCAATAAACATATACACCCTACAAAACCAACTATATAGTGAGAAATTACTTTCTCTAGTTTGGAAGTAATTTAAATGCTAATAAAGGGACTGTAACTACAGAATAGATTCAGACTGCTGACGCTGACATCGTTATTATGCAACCAGCTGTGGACGTTGCTGAATGCTTGATTATACATTTTGCTATTTGCTGCCAGACCCATAGTAGACAAGTACCATCTTTCATTTATTATTGCCCTAGAAAATACACAAACTTTTATGATAAATGGCATGTTGTTTTGGGTTAGCAGACAAAGCCCCTGAATGCTAGATAGCTAGCTACCTAACTGGCAAATCAGGGTTAGTTATCATATCTTTGTCCGAGTTGAAATGAGTTGGTTAATTATCTAACTTTAGCAAGCCAGTTTGAGTTGAAACATTATTCAAAGCAAGCTGGCAACATCCTATGATTAGCTAGCAAGCTAGAATGCAAGTGCCTTCCCTGTATTGACTGTAAATGCCAATGGGCTACAGTTAGCTGTTGTTAGCAAGGAAGGCGAATAAACTATAAAGGGAAATAAATGGCTACAGTTTACACTTATTTCATGAAATTTTGTTTTTAGAAAAGAGGTGTTTTTTTTAAAGTACCGGGATAACTGCCCAGCCACCCGTCCCCCCTCGAACTACTATTATTTAACCAGGTAGGCAAGTTGAGAACAAGTTCTCATTTACAATTGCGACCTGGCCAAGATAAAGCAAAGCAGTTCGACAACATACAAAAACACAGAGTTACACATGGAGTAAAACAACATACAATCAATGATACAGTAGACAAAAATAAGACTATATACAATGTGAGCAAATGATGTGAGATAAGGGAGGTAAAGGCAAAAAAGGCCATGGTGGCAAAGTAAATAAAGTATAGCAAGTAAAACACTGGAATGGTAGATTTGTAATTTGAAGAAAGTTCAAAGTTAAAATATAAATAATATGGTGCAAAGGAGCAAAATAATAAATAAAATAAATAAATACAGTAGGGGAAGAGGTAGTACTTTGGGCTAAATTATAGATGGGCTATGTACAGGTGCAGTGATCTGGGAGCTGCTCTGATAGCTGGTGCTTAAAGCTAGTGAGGGAGATAAGTGTTTCCAGTTTCAGAGATTTTTGTAGTTCGTTCCAGTCATTGGCAGCAGAGAACTGGAAGGAGAGATGACCAAAGGAGGAGTTGGCTTTAGGGGTGACCAGAGAGATATACCTGCTGGAGCGCGTGCTACAGGTGGGTGCTGCTATGGTGACCAGTGAGCGGAGATAAGGGGGGACTTTACCTAGCAGGGTCTTGTAGATGACCTGGAGCCAATGTGTTTGGCGACGATTATGAAGCGAAGGCCAGCCAACGAGAGCGTACAGGTCGCAGTGGTGGGTAGTATATGGGGCTTTGGTGACAAAACGGATGGCACTGTGATAGACTGCATCCAGCTTGTTGAGTAGGGTATTGGAGGCTATTTTTTAAATGACATCGCTGAATTCGAGGATTGGTAGGATGGTCAGTTTTAGGAGGGTATGTTTGGCAGCATGAGTGAAGGATGCTTTGTTGCGAAATAGGAAGCCAATTCTAGATTTAACTTTGGATTGGAGATGATTGATGTGAGTCTGGAAGGAGAGTTTACAGTCTAACCAGACACCTAGGTATTTGTAGTTGTCCACAAATTCTAAGTCAGAACCGTCCAGAGAAGTGATTCTGGACAGGCGGGCAGGTGCAGGCAGCGATCTGTTGAAGAGCATGCATTTAGTTCTACTTGTATTTAGGAACAGTTGGAGACCACGGAAGGAGAGTTGTATGGCATTGAAGCTCGTCTGGAGGGTTGTTAACACAGTGTCCAAAGAAGGGCCAGAAGTATACAGAATGGTGTTGTCTGCGTAGAGGTGGATCAGAGAATCACCAGCAGCAAGAGCGACATCATTGATGTATACAGAGAAAAGAGTTGGCCCAAGAATTGAACCCTGTGGTACCCCCATAGAGACTGCCAGAGGTCCGGACAGCAGGCCCTCCGATTTGACACACTGAACTCTATCAGAGAAGTAGTTGGTGAACCAGGCGACGCAATCGTTTGAGAAACCAAGGCTACTGAGTCTGCCGATGAGGATGTGGTGATTAACAGAGTCAAAAGCTTTGGCCAGGTCAATGAATACGGCAGCACAGTATTGTTTCTTATCAATGGCGGTTACGATGTTGTTTAGGACCTTGAGCGTGGCTGAGGTGCACCCATGACCAGCTCTGAAACCAGATTGCATAGCGGAGAGGGTGCGGTGGGATTCGAAATGGTCGGTAATCTGTTTGTTGACTTGGCTTTCAAAGACCTAAAAAGGCAGGGTAGGATGGATATAGGTCTGTAGCAATTTGGGTCAAGAGTGTCACCTCCTTTGAAGAGGGGGATGACAGCAGCTGCTTTCCAATCTATGGGAATCTCAGACGACATGAAAGAGAGGTTGAACAGGCTAGTAATAGGGGTTGCAATAATTTCGGCAGATAATTTTAGAAAGAAAGGGTCCAGATTGTCAAGCCCAGCTGATTTGTAGGGGTCCAGATTTTGCAGCTCTTTCAGAACATCAGCTGAATGGATTTGGGAGAAGGAGAAATGGGGGAGGCTTGGGCGAGGCTTGGGCGAGTAGCTGTGGGGGGTGCAGTGCTGTTGAATGCAGTAGGGGTGGTTAGGTGGAAAGCATGGTCAGCCGTAGAAAAATGCTTATTGAAATTCTCAATTATAGTGGGCTTATCGGTGGTGACAGAGTTTCCTATCCTCAGTGCAGTGGGCAGTTGGGAGGAGGTGTTCTTATTCTCCATGGACTTTACAATGTCCCAGAACTTTTTAGAGTTTGACTTGCAGGAAGCAAGTTTCAGTTTGAAAAAGCTAGCCTTGGCGTTTCTAACTGCCTGTGTGTATTGGTTTCTAACTTCCCTGAAAAGTTGCATATCGCGGGGGCAGTTTGATGCTAATGCAGAACGCCACGGGATATTTTTGTGTTGGTTAAGGGCAGTCAGGTCTGCGGAGAACCAAGGGCTATATCTGTTCCTGGTTCTAAATTTCTTGAAAGGGGCATGCTTATTTAAGATGGTGAGGAAGGCATTTAAAAAAAATAACCAGGCATCCTCTACTGACGGGATGAGGTCAATATCCTTCCAGGATACCAGGGCCAGGTCGATTAGAAAGGCTTGCTCGTTGAAATGTTTTAGAGAGTGTTTGACAGTGATGAGTGGAGGTCGTTTGACCGCTGACCCATTACGGGTGCAGGCAATGAGGCAGTGATCGCTGAGATCTTGGTTGAAAACAGCAGAGGTGTATTTAGAGGGCACGTTGGTTAGGATGATATCTATGAGGGTGCCAGTGTTTGCGGCTTTGGGGTTGTACCTGGTGGGTTCATTAATAATTTGTGTGAGATTGAGGGCATGAAGCTTGGATTGTAGGATGGCTGGGGTGTTAAGCATGTCCCAGTTTAGGTCACCTAGTAGCACGAGCTCTGAAGATAGATGGGGGGCAATCAGTTCACATATGGTGTCCAGAGCACAGCTAGGGGCCGAGAGGGGGTCTATAGCAGGCGGCGACGGTGAGAGACTTGTTTTTGGAGAGGTGGAATTTTAAAAGTAGAAGTTCAAATTGTTTGGGTACAGACCTGGATAGCAGGACAGAGCTCTGCAGGCTATCTCTGCAGTAGATTGCAACACCGCCCCCTTTGGTCGTTCTATCTTGTCTGAAAACGTTGTAGTTAGGGATGAAGATTTCAGAGTTTTTGGTGGACTTCCTAAGCCAAGATTCAGACACAGCTAGGACATCCGGGTTGGCAGAGTGTGCTAAAGCAGTGAATAAAACAAACTTAGGGAAGAGGCTTCTAATGTTAACATGCATGAAACCAAGGCTATTACGGTTACAGAAGTCATCAAAAGAGAGCGCCTGGGGAGTAGGAGTGGAGCCAGGCACTGCAGGGCCTGGAATCACCTCTACATCCCCAGAGGAGCAGAGAAGAATGAGTATGAGGGTACGGCTAAAAGCTATAAGAATTGGTCGTCTGTGACGTCCAGAATAGAGAGAAAAAGGAGCAGGTTTCTGGGGGCGATAAAATAGCTTCAAGGTATAATGTACAGACAAAGGTATGGTGGGATGTGAATACAGCGGAGGTAAACCTAGGCATTTAGTGATGATGAGAGAGATATTGTCTCTAGAAACATCATTGAAACCAGAAGATGTCATAGCATGTGTGGGTGGAGGAACTGAGAGGTTGGATAAGGTATAATGAGCAGGGCTAGAGGCTCTACAGTGAAATAAGCCAATAAACACTAACCAGAACAGCAATGGACATTGCATATTGACATTAAGGAGAGGCATGCTTAGCCGAGTGATCAAAGGGTCCAGTGAGATTGACAGCTAGCCGGGCCATAGGTAGCAAGCTGGTGGAAGATGGAGGCAGGTCTGTTTTTAGCCACCTCGTGCGTTTCCGTCTGTGGGTTAGTGGGGTTCCGTGTGGAAGGGGGGACCAGTCCAAGTTGGCAAAATAGTTATAGTGGCCCAAGAAAAGTGTCCGATAGACCTATTCAGAT
Source organism: Salmo trutta (assembly GCF_901001165.1). Classification (NCBI taxonomy): domain Eukaryota; kingdom Metazoa; phylum Chordata; class Actinopteri; order Salmoniformes; family Salmonidae; genus Salmo; species Salmo trutta. The sequence goes on along the minus strand of NC_042960.1, from coordinate 12,131,812 downwards.
CGCAGCCGATAAGACAGCTAACGATTAGTGGGACGCAAATGGGCGATCAGGTTACGTCGCGACGGAGGGGCCAGTTGGATAACTCCCTCGGGCAGATAACGTCGGTGGTCCAGTCGTGAAGGCCCGAAGGGGCTCCGCATCGGCAGTAAAACGGGTCAGGATAGGTGAATGTAGCCCAGGAGACACTTCAGCTGGCTAGCTCAGGAAAAGCCCACGAGTGGCTGACGGAACTCTTCAGCTGGCTAGCTCCGGAATAATGTGTGTTAATTCCGTTAATCATTGAATATTGTAAGAGCTTTCATTGTCTGCTTATATGCCCCCTTTATTTATCTTACGGTTCTGACTTGGTGTACACGGAGAACACTGTAAGAACGACCCATGTTCTGAATTCTGTCGTACATTTCAAAAGTGCTGAACAAATACAGATGAAGTCAGAAGTTTACATACACTTAGGTTGGAGTCATTAAAACTCGTTTTTCAACCACTCCACAAATTTCTTGTTAAAACTTCTTAGGGCTCAAATCCCGTTAACGGGATTGATTTGACAACAGCGAGAGAAAGTGCAGGGCGCCAAATTCAAACAACAGAAATCTCATAATTAAAATTCCTCAAACATACAAGTATTATACACCATTTTAAAGATAACCTTCTTGACAATGCAACCACAGTGTCTGATTTTGAAAAGGCTTTACAGTGAAAGCGCACCATACAATTATGTTAGGTCAGCACCTAGTCACAAAAAAAACATACAGCCATTTTCCAGCCAAAGAGAGGAGTCACAAAAAGCAGAAATAGAGATAAAATGAATCACTAACCTTTGATGATCTTCATCAGATGGCACTCATAGGACTTCATGTTACACAATACATGCATGTTTTGTTCGATAAAGTTCATATTTATACCCAAAAATCTCAGTTTACATTGGCGCGTTGTTTAATAATGTTTTGACTCCAAAACATCCACTGATTTTGCAGGGAGCCACATCAATTTACAGAAATACTCATCATAAACGTTGATGAAAGATACAAGTGTTTTACATAGAATTAAAAATAAACTTCTCCTTAATGCAACCGCTGTGTCAGATTTCAAAAAAGCTTTATGGCAAAAGCACACCATGCGATAATCTGAGTACAGCGCTCAGCCGCCAAAACATGCCATACAGATACCCACCATGTTGTGGAGTCAACAAAAGTCAGAAATAGCATTATAAATATTCACTTACCTTTGATGATCTTCATCGGAATGCACTCCCAGGTATCCCAGTTCCACAATAAATGTTCGTTTTGTTTCGATAAAGTCCATATTTATGTCCAAATACCTCCTTTTTGTTCGCGCGTTCAGTTCACTTTTCCAAATGCACAATACGCGAGCACTAAGTTCAGACGAAAAGTCAAAAAAGTTCCATTACAGTTCGTAGAAACATGTCAAACGATGTATAGAATCAATCTTTAGGATGTTTTTATCATAAATCTTCAATAATATTCCAACCGGACAATTCCTTTGTCTTTAGAAAGGAAAGAGAATGGAGCTCGTGCTCACGGCTGCGCGCGATCAACAACTCATGGCTTTCAGCCAGACCCCTAATTCCAACAGCTCTTATTCTCTCCCCCTTCACAATAGAAGCCTGAAACAACATTCTAAAGACTGTTGACATCTAGTGGAAGCCTTAGGAAGTGCAATATGACCCCTGACACTGTATATTGGATAGGCAATCACTTGAAAAACTACAGCCTCGGATTTCCCACTTCCTGGTTGGATTTTTTCTCAGGTTTTTGCCTGCCATATGAGTTCTGTTATACTCACAGACATCATTCAAACAGTTTTAGAAACGATGTTTTCTATCCAAATCTACTAATAATATGCATATCTTAGCTTCTGGGCCTGAGTAACAGGCAGTTTACTCTGGGCACACTTTTCGTCCGGACGTGAAAATAGCGCCCCCAAGCCATAAGAAGTTTTAACAAACTATAGTTTTGGCAAGTCGGTTAGGACATCTACTTTGTGCATGACACAAGTAATTTTTCCAACAATTGTTTACAGACAGTTTATTTCACTTATAATTAACTGTATCACAATTCCAGTTGGTCAGAAGTTTACATACACTAAGTTGACCGTGCCTTTAAACAGTTTGGAAAATTCCAGAAAATTATGTCATGGCTTTAGAAGCTTCTGATAGGCTAATTGACATCATTTGAGTCAATTGGAGGTGTACCTGTGGATGTATTTCAAGGCCTACCTTCAAACTCAGTGCCTCTTTGCTTGACATTATGGGAAATTCAAAAGAAATCGGCCAAGACCTCAGAAAAAAAATTGTAGTGCTCCACAAGTCTGGTTCTTCCTTGGGAGCAATTTCAAACGCCTGAAGGTACCACGTTCATCTGTACAAACAATAGTATGCAAGTATAAACACCATGGTACCACGCAGCCGTCATACCGCTCAGGAAGGAGATGCGTTCTGTCTCCTAGAGATGGACGTACTTTGGTGTGAAAAGTGCAAATTAATCACAGAACAACAGCAAAGGACCTGTAGCTCAGTTGGTAGAGCATGGTGTTTGCAACACCAGGGTTGTGGGTTCGATTCCCACGGGGGGCCAGCACAAAAAAAAAAAAAAAAAATGTATGAAATTGTATGAAATGTATGCATTCACTACTGTAAGTCGCTCTGGATAAGAGCGTCTGCTAAAATGACGTAAATGTAAATGTAAGATGCTGGAGGAAACTGGTACAAAAGTATCTATATCCACAGTAAAACAAGTCCTATATTGACATAACCTGAAAGGCCTCTCAGCAAGGAAGAAGTCACTGCTCCAAAACCGCCATAAAAAAGCCAGACTACGATTTGCAACTGCACATGGGGACAAAGATCTTACTTTTTGGAGAAATGTCCTCTGGTCTGATGAAACAAAAATAGAACTGTTTGGCCATACTGACCATCGTTATGTTTGGAGGAAAAAGGGGAGGCTTGCAAGCCGAAGAATACCATCCCAACCGTGAAGCACGTGCACATCATGTAGTGGGGGGTGCTTTGCTGCAGGAGGGACTGGTGCACTTCACAAAATAGATGGCATCATGAGGTAGGAAAATTATGTGGATATATTGAAGCAACATCTCAAGACATCAGTCAGGAACTTAAAGCTTGGTCGCAAATGGGTCTTCCAAATGGACAATGACCCCAAGCATACTTCCAAAGTTGTGTTAAAATGGCTTAAGGACAACAAAGTCAAAGTATTGGAGTGGCCATCACAAAGCCCTGACCTCAATCCTATAGAAGATTTGTGGGCAGAACTAAAAAAGCGTGTGCGAGCAAGGAGGCCTACAAACCTGACTCAGTTACACCAGCTCTGTCAGGAGGAATGGGCCAAAATTCACCCAACTTATTGTGGGAAGCGTGTGGAAGACTACCCAAAACATTTGACCCAAGTTAAACTATTTAAAGGCAATGCTACCAAATACTAATTGAGCGTATGTAAACTTCTGACCCACTGGGAATGTGATGAAAGAAATAAAAGCTGAAATAAATCATTCTCTCTACTATTATTCTGACATTTCACATTCTTAAAATAAAGTGTTGATCCTAACTGACCTAAAACAGGGAATTTTTACTAGGATTAGATGTCAGGAATTGTGAAACTGAGTTTAAATGTATTTGGCTAAGGTGTATGTAAACTTCCGACTTCAACTGTAGTTATATTGACTACGTCCATCCTAGCTCGCTCATTAATGTCTTAATCGAAGTTACGGATTGCTTCTTATCCGCGCGTCGTCCCCTTATGCCATAGTACATCTCAATTGTATGTAGAAACCACATTTGTTTAAGCAAGTCAGCCAAATCAGCTATGCCCCAACAAGATTTACATGCTAAAATTGCCACTGGTTACATCACGGGTTAGAGAACAACCTGCAGAAGACAGTCAGCTACATTTTGGAGTGATGCATTTTGATTTGGGGGTCGCCAAATTGGAAAGAGAAACGCAACACTTATTTGGCGATGTCATGTTGAAGTCAATTGCGCGAGAGGTGGAGATGAGGTTGCATGTACCGCGACATGCGTAATGGAAACGGCAGATATAGGAGACATTTTCTAAAGATCGACAACCGTTTTATCCGTTTGACGGGTGGATTTTTCTTTATTGTGATGATGGAAACTGTGTTTTTGTAATAAATTATTGCAGAATAATTTAAGGTATGCGGGGGCACGTGAGTCAACACGTAGGCCTAACTATGAAGCTCCACTCCACATTTAATTCTTAATGCCTACTGCCTGCTAAATCTATTTTTCAACTATAAAAATAATGTTTATTTGCAGGATCCTTGTCCCGACATTCAAGAATTGCTGAATTGCTTCAAATTGCTTTTCTGGTTGGCTGAATGCAAATTTAACCGTCCAATTATTTGCAATGCAAGTTTCACCATGGCACGGACCGTGGCGATACTTTGGCACGTGAGAATTATTAGAATATGGCAAATATTAGTAAATTCTATCCATGCTGGCTTTCGCGGGCTACCTGAGACATGAAATAGATAGGTGGGAGGGCCTACAGGCTGTGGCCAATGTTTTAATGCTCAATTTGCCTAAATGGGTAATGGAAACACTTCAACCACTACATTTTTATTCAACACTTTTTTCAGGTATGACGTCATTAAGTCCAAACGTTTTAAAAAGAGTTACATTTTAAAGTCAAACCTTGTGATTTTCTTACTTTTAATGCTATTTTATGTTTATTCAGAAAACAATATACATGTAGTGATGTATTATGATTGTATTGTAATTAGAAGTGTTATATTTTTTAAAATGTAATAAAATAAAAAATAACGATTTGTTTTTAAATAAATAAATAAATATACAAGATAGTTTAATGGAAACGCACCCTAGCAGGCAATTGTCACATCTATTTTCTATGTAAACTTTCTAAATGTCGACAAAATATCACATGACAAGTTAATGGAAACATTGTTAGGTTGGCTGCTAATTAAGTGATAGTTTGACTGTCTAATCCATGTACTGTTGTGTGGCTAGCGACTTTTATAGAGAGACCGCTCTGAACTTTATCTTTAATTTACTCTACATTCTAAGTCCTGTGCATCCCAGTGCGTGTGACAAAAACAATTGTACAAAACCAAAGTTATCGATCTGTTTCGAGCAATCAGTCTTATGTCATCGTGATGACTAAACTTTTATACTAGCATCTGAGGTAGAAAGGACGTGTAATTCCACTAAATTTTATGGGGTGAAAATGCAAGCTTGTGTAAGGTAGTAACAAAATGGCCACATTAGGGAAATTAGCACAATATACAGTAATTGAATATGCCAAAATATTTAAAGATTTCAATTTAAAATTATATGATAGTATGTTGCCCAGTCACTCATTTAAACATTTAGAGAGTTTGGTACCCCCTGTATTTAACCTCGTTATTGTTATTTTACTGTTACTTTTATTTATTTTTACTTTAGTTTATTTAGTAAATATTTTCTTTACTCTTATTTGTCTTAACTGCATTGTTGGTTAAGGACTTGCAAGTAAGCATTTCACGGTATGATCTACACCTGTTGTATTTGGGGCATGTGACAAATAAAATTTGATTTGATTTTGAAAAATGCTTCTAAATACAATTTAACCAGGAGCTCTAGACTAGAGCCTCAAGTGTCTGTGCAGCAGCCTGAAAGTTTGATGTCCCTAGTCGATTTTAGATAGCTACGGTATCATTCCCCTTTTATCTGTGGTATCATCGCTAGCAATATCAAATAATGTTGTATAAACAAAAGTAGCTACTAGCTAGCTAGTACCAGTTATCTACTTAGCTAATTACTCACCAAAACCAGTGGTTTGACGGTTGACATGCAGCAGAATTGACCGTGTCGAATGTAATCCATTCCTGGCCATATTGTTGAACTGCATTGGAAGTTTGCATCATCTTTATGGAAAACCATTTTCACTCCTATTTGCTGTGCTTTGGGCCCATATGCAGACTTGTTGTCTCTGGGCAATTGGGCATCGTTGGCAAAAGTGGGCAAGTAAGTAATCCATACCAACCCTCCAGTAAGTCGTGACGAACTCACTAACAAAACTCAGTTTTGGACGAGACTGACTTTATGACCAAAATTATCCTATTTACACTTTGTAGTCAATTTTGACAATAGAATGAATGTCAAATCGATGCCACATAGGTCATTTAAAAAGAGAAGTTGGTTCTAAACTAAGGGGTTGACCTTAAAGTGTGGGACCCTGCCTTTCAATTATCAAACCATTAAAGAGTGTCAAGTAATCAAATCAACTAAACATTTGCATATTATCAAATCAATTAATATTTTTGTATAGTACTCATAGCAATCCCTCATTGCCCAATCAGAAGCTTTCCATAGCAGGGTGCTCATATCATATTTCTTGATCCAACATCCTCTCACTCTGTATCTCTTCCAGTCAGTAGATATGGAGGATGGGAAGCCTGATCTGTTACTAGTCAAAGAGGAGATTATAGAAGACGGACCAGAGAGCATTGACCTGCTGAGTGGACTAAAGATGGGGGAGCAAGGTAAGGTTGACAGAGTGCATTCAGAACGTACTCAGACCCCTTAACTTTTTCCACATTTTGTTATGTTCCAGCCTTATATTACCCCATGATGACAAAGCAAAAACACATTTAGAAGGTTTTGCAAATGTATTAAAAATAAAAAACTGATATCTCACATTTACATAAGTATTCAGACCCTGCACCTTTGGCAGTGATTACAGCCTCAAGTATTCTTGGGTATGACACTAAAACCTTGGCACACCTATATTTGGGGAGTTCTCCCATTCTTCTCTGCAGATTCTCTCAAGCTCTGTCAGGATGGATGGGTAGCCTCGCTGAACAGCTATTTTCAGGTCTCTATAGAGATGTTAGATTGGGTTCAAGTCCGGGCTCTGGCTGGGCCACTCAAGGACATTCAGAGACTTGTCCCGAAGCCACTCCTGCGTTGTCTTGTCTGTGTGCTTAGGGTTGTTGTCTTGTTGGAAGGTGAACCTTCACCCCAGTCTGGAGCAGGTTTTCATCAAGGATCTCTCTGTACTTTGCTCCATTCATCTTTCCCTCGATCCTGACTAGTCTCCCAATCCATGCTGCTGAAAAACATCCCCACAGCATGATGCTGCCACCACCATGCTTCACCGTAGGGATGGTATTGGCCAGGTGATGAGCGGTGCCTGGTTTCCTCCAGACGTGACACTTGGCATTCAGGCCAAAGAGTTCAATCTTGGTTTCATCAAACCAGTTAATCTTGTTTCTCTAGTCTGAGTCCTTTAGGTACCTTTTGGCAAGCTCCAAACGGGCTGTCATGTGTCTTTTACTGAGGAGTGGCTTCCGTCTGGCCACTCTACCATAAAGGCCTAATTGGTGGAGTGCTGCAGAGATGGTTTTCTTTCTGGAAGGTTCTCCCATCTCCGCAGAGGAACTCTGGACCTCTGTCAGAGTGACCATCGGGTTCTTGGTCACCTCCCTGGCCACTGTGTCCTTGGGGACCTTCAATGCTGCAGACATTTTTTGGTCCCCTTCCCCGGATCTGTGCCTCGACACAATCCTGTCTTGGAGCTCTACGGATAATTCCTCGAACCTCATGGCTTGGTTTTTGCTCTGACATGCACTGCCAACTGTGGGACCTTATATAGACAGGTGTGTGCCTTTCCAAATCATGTCCAATCAATTGAATTTACCACAGGTGGACACCAATCAAGTTGTAGAAACATCTCAAGGATGATCAATGGAAACAGGATGCACCTGAGCTCAATTTTGAGTCTCATAGCAAAGGGTCTGAATACTTATGTAAATAAGGTATTTATGTTTTTTATTTTTAATACATTTGCAAGAATTTATATAAACCTGTTTTCGCTTTGTCATTATGGGGTATTGTGTGTAGATTGATGAGGGAAAACATTTATTTAGTCCATTTTAGAATTTTTCTTCATTTATAAAATGAAATCAATAAAACTTATGTTTACACACATTATAATGTATGAAAATGATCTGGTAATACATTCAAAAAATCTTCATATGTCGAGTTCTCTGCCATGTTTGTAAAGTATATTTTGTAACCTCTTCCTGCAGGTGGTTGGCTGGAGGATAACAGAGAAGACTGGGCAGCCATCTTGGATTCCCAGAACCAGGCTGGTGCAGCCAGGGACCCTGGGGACAACATCACCGAGCAGGCCAGGACCAGAGGCAACATAGTGGAGGTCAGTGGATGGGACAGCATCCTCAACTCTGGGCTGGGGAACAAAACGGTTAACCACAACCAGAAACAGACAGTCAAACACAAAACAACATCCAATCTAAGTTAGGGATGGGCATTTGTCTGGCACGGAGGGAGAGAGAGAGAGAGAAAGTAGCCAAACTGACTCGCGCTGGTTAGCCTCTCTGGGCTATGTGGGACGATTTCGTCCCACCTACGTAACAGCCACTTCAATCCAGTGGCGCGATTTTTGAATCGTTAGAAATGCTATAACTTCAATTTCTCAAACATATGACTATTTCACAGCTATTTAAAGACAAGAATCTCGTTAATCAAACCCCACTGTCCGATTTCAAAAAGGCTTTACAACAAAAGCAAAACATTAGATTATGTCAGCAGAGTACCCAGCCAGAAATAATCACACAGCCATTTTTCAAGCTAGCATATCATGTCACATAAACCCAAACCATATCTAAATGCAGCACTAACCTTTGATGATCTTCATCAGATGACACACCTAGGACATTGTGTTATACAATACATGCATGTCTGTTCAATCAAGTTCATATTTATATCAAAAACCAGCTTTTTACATTAGCATGTGACGTTCAGATCTAGCATTCCCACCGAACACTTCCGGTGATTTTACTAAATTACTCACGATAAACGTTCACAAAAAGCATAACAATTATTTTAAGAATTATAGATACATTACCCCTCTATGCACTCGATATGTCCGATTTTAAAATAGCTTTTCGGATGAAGCACATTTTGCAATAATCTAAGTACATAGCCCGGCATTACAGGGCTAGCTATTTAGATACCCACCCAGTTCAGCCTCCACCAAAATCACATTTCCTATAAGAAAAATGTTCTTACCTTGCTTGTTCTTCATCAGAATACACTGCCAGGACTTCTACTTCAATAACAAATGTTGGTTTGGTCCCAAATAATCCATCGTTATATTCCAACAGCGACGTTTTGTTCGTGAGTTCTAGAATGCTTCTTCGCGGTGTCGCGCATGGCGCATTGGCGTGTCAAAAATGTCTAAATATTCCATTACCGTACTTCGAAGCATGTCAACCGCTGTTTAAAACCAATTTTTATGCCATTTATGTCGTAGAGAAGTGTTAATATTCCGACCGGGAGTATGCATTGAGCCTAAACAGCCGAATAAAATTTATCCTCAGAAGCGACTCATGCACGCGCATCATTGAAAGGTCCTCCGAGCAGCCACTTACAAAAGGCGATAATATATTTCAACCTGAGGTTCCCTCGTAAACCTTCAGTTATTTCGCGGGCTCTGAGAGCCTATTGGAGCCCTGGGAATTGTCACGTTACAGCTAAGATCCTTACTTTTCAATAAAAAGAGGTAAGACGCACGACTCCTTGTCAGACAGGGTACTTCCTGCTTGAAGCCTTGTCAGGTTTTTGCCTGCCATAGGAGTTCTGTTATACTCACAGACACCATTCAAACAGTTTTAGAAAATTCAGAGTGTTTTCTATCCAAACCTGAACAATAATATGCATATTCTAGCTTCTGAGTTGGTGTAGGAGGCAGTTAAAAATGGGAACATATTTTTTCCAAAATTCTCAATACTGCCCCCTATACCAAACAGGTTGCTGGTTAGACAAACTTGTTGCTGCCATAGGTTATCTATCATACCATCTGGTAGTGCCTATCTTGACTCCATCAAATCATTTGTAAAAGAGCTAGCTAGCTACAGCAGTCAGTTAAGTTAGCTAAGTAGCAAGGCCAATTAAAGCTATTTTGCTGCGCTCCCCGTACTTGCCTACAACTCTATTCATATGAAACAACAGCCTACCGGTTGGATGATCAGTGTAGCCTACTCCTCATTTAGCCAACTTAATTCTGTAATTTTTATTCAATTTTGCATTGATTAGAAATCTCCCTCTCAATGTAGCGCCTCTTTGATTGATTCCAATAACAACAAGCTAATACCTGTGAAATGTGTGTAGGCTACCGGTGCGTGTTTTTTATGGGGCGCACTTATAAAAGTATATATTTTTAAAAATGTAAGTCTATCCTTGTAGACTATGTTGCAATGTCACATAGATCATTGTAAACTCAGCAAAAAGAGAGACTGCCCTTTTTCAGGACCGGTCTTTCAAAGATCATTCGTAAAAAATCCAAATAACTTCACAGATCTTCATTGTAAAAGGTTTAAACACTGTTTCCCATGCTTGTTCAATGAACATGCACCTGTGGAACGGTCTTTAAGACACTAACAGCTTACAGACGGCAGACAATTAAGGTCACAGTTATGAAAACTTAAGACACTAAAGAGGCCTTTCTACTGACTCTGAAAAACACCAAAAGAAAGATGCCAAGGGTCCCTGCTTATCTGCGTGAACGTGCCTTAGGCATGCTGTAAGGAGGTATGAGGACTGCAGATGTGGCCATGGCAATAAATTGCAATATCTGTACTGTGAGACGCATAAGACAGCACTACAGGGAGACAGGACGGACAGCTGATCATCCTCGCAGTGGCAGACCACGTGTAACAACACCTGCACAGGATCGGTACATCCGAACATCACACCTGCGGGACAGGTACAGGATGGCAACAACAACTGCCCGCGTTACACCAGAAACGCACAATCCCTCCATCAGTGCTCAGACTGTCCGCAAATAGGCTGAGTGAGGCTGGACTGATGGCTTGTAGGCCTGTTGTAAGGCAAGTCCTCACCAGACATCACCGGCAACAACGTCGCCTATGGGCACAAACCCAATGTTGCTGGACCAGACAGGACTGGCAAAAAGTGCTCTTCACTGACGAGTCGCGGTTTTGTCTCACCAGGGGTGATGGTCGGATTCGCGTTTAACGTCAAAGGAATGAGCGTTACACCAAGGCTTGTACTCTGGAGCGGGATCGATTTGGAGGTGGAGGGTCCGTCATGGTCTGGAGCGGTTTGTCACAGCATCATCGGACTGAGCTTGTTGTCATTGCAGGCAATCTCAATGCTGTGCGTTACAGGGAAAACATCCTCCTCCCTCATGTGGTACCCTTCCTGCAGTGTCATCCTGACATGACCCTCCAGCTTGACAATGCCACCAGCCATACTGTCCGTTCTGTGCATGATTTCCTGCTAGACAGGAATGTCAGTGTTCTGCCATGCCCAGCGAAGAGCCCGGATCTCAATCCCATTGAGCACGTCTGGGGATCTGTTGGATCGGAGGGTGAGGGCTAGGGTTATTCCCCCCAGAAATGTCCGGGAACTTGCAGGTGCCTTGGTAGAAGAGTGGGGTAACATCTCACAGCAAGAACTGCAAATCTGGTGCAGTTCATGAGGAGGAGATGCACTGTAGTACTTAATGCAGTTGGTGGCCATACCAGATACTGACTGTTACTTTTGATTTTGATCCCCCCTTTGTTCAGGGACACATTATTCCATTTCTGTTAGTCACATGTCTGTGGAACTTGTTCAGTTTAGGTCTCAGTTGTTGAATCTTATGTTCATACAAATATTTACACGTGTTAAGTTTGCTGAAAATAAACGCAGTTGACAGTGAAAGGACGTTTCTTTTTTTGCTGAGTTTATTTAATTTTAGACAAAGCCTTTGTCATTGTTAAAGTAGACAGATTTTTTTCTCTGAAATTAATACTTTCCCATGCAATCGAATATTAATGTCTGTGGATATTAAAATATTCAATTAACTTGCCCATCCCTAATATTAGTCTTCATGACAACAGACTGGCTGAGACCAGGGCGAGGCATAGATTTGGTGTGAGGGGGCGTGTCGGGATGTGGCTAGAGACGGTGATGTGGCTAGAGAGAATGAACACAGATTCTGTCCTAGTTGTGATTCAGAGAGACTGAGACTCAGGTTAACCCCCTAGCACAGTGGTATTCAAAGTTGGGGTCGCAACCCTGTGGCAACTGATGTGGGGTTGCCAATATTTGTTTTTAAATGCATTTTCTGTATGTTTTTTTTTTTTACAAAAAATGAACAGTACAGTTTATTGTAATGGACAATATACAAACATTTTTGAGAAAGGTAATTTGAAAAATAAAATTAATGAGTAAATGTATTTATTGGTTTATTTTTAATTTGATAAGAGATGAAAATGTAATGATTTTTACATTATTTGTTGATGTAAAAATCAAAATATACCGATTTTTAAGGTTGTGTCATTATATTTGGGATGGGGTCACAATAAATTATTGCAAAAAAAATCCTTCAGCCTGATGTATCAACTGGAATATGGACCCTGCGACAACACAGACACTTCCTGGCCTTCATCCTCCTCACACTCTGCTAATGTTAAACCAGACCTCAGACAATGCCAGTTCTTCAACACTAAATGGCTACACAAGCCCATTGACAAATGACAGTAGGGAAAACAGAATCAGTAAAGGTGGCGTGTTCGTTCTGTTTCCCCAAACAGGTGGAGATCCACCAGAGCAGGTATTCCCAAACTGGGGTACGCGCAATGCTGTTGGGGTTATGCCAAATAAAAATGTGATTCACGTTTAAAAAATTAATAAAATAAAATTCTTCACATTTTCAAACACTCCATTTATATTTCCCAATGGGGCTATACATTTGGGTCAGGTTTTTTTCTCACCTGAGTAGCCTCATTTCACTGCCAAAAATGAAATTAAACCATCTCGTGTTCAGCGAAATAACAACACAATGTCAAATACAGGTAGCCTAGTCAAATAATTAACATCCAATCACATTAACCGTTACTCTCTCGCGGGAATTCCACTAACGGTCCATATGTAGCCAAACATAGCTGCTGCTCATTCCGTTTGCTCGAAAATCGATAAATGGTTAAAAAAGTAATGCCTGCGTCCATAGAAACATATACCAGCTCTACTGGTAGTACTGCTACTACCAGCAGTACTACACCTGCACCTGTCAACGACACAAGTTGTTCTGCTTCCACGAGCACATCCAATGCTAGCCTCAGTAATTCTACATTTGTTGTTAGCCCACCTAGCATGGACACTGATAGTTGTGAATATGATGCAGCCGAAGAGCTACTGCCCCCTTACCCGGGAAAGCACCGAACAACAGACAGGGACATTGGACCATCGAAGAGGTGCAAATATGATGAGAACTACATTGATTTGGGGTTCACTTATATTGAGAGTAGTGCCATTCCTCAGCCAAAGTGTGTTATATGTGCAAAAGTACTATCTCACAACTCGATGAAACCTTCACTCTTGCACAGACATTTAGAAACAAAACATGCCAATTTGAAAAATAAGCCACAGTAGGTTTTTGAGCGAGAATTAAGATGACTTTCGAGTAGTAAAAATGTATAAAAGCAACAGATACCATTAATAAGAAGGGGCTAGAAGCGTCTTATATGGTGAGCTACCGAGTGGCTAGAACAGGCAAGCCCCATACTATTGTGGAGGACTTCATTCTTCCTGGTGCCACAAATATGGCTGGAACAATGCTGGGGGAAAACGCCAAAAAAACTATACAGACAATGCCTTCATCAAACAACACTGTTTCACGACGAATCAGTGACATGGCAGGAGATGTTTTGAAACAATTACTGCTTTGCATAGGAGCTAGTGAATTCTATGCGTTTCAGCTGGATGAGTCAACAGACGTGGCGGGCCTGGCACATCTCCTGGTATATGTCCGTTACGTTTATGGGGGGTCAATTAAGGAAGACATCCTCTTCTGCAAACCACTGGAAACCAGGACAACAGGGGAGGATATCTTTAAAGTACTGGACAGCTTTGTGACATCAAATGGACTTTGGTGGTCAAGATGTGTTGGTATCTGTACTGATGCACAAAAACCATGACAGGGAGACATAGTGGAGTAGTAACGCACGTGCAAGCAGTTGCTCCCGACGCCACTTGGGTACACTGCAGCATCCAACGAGAGGCTCTTGCTGCCAAGGGAATGATGGCTTGAAAGACGTTTTGGACACTACAGTGAAAATGGTTAACTTTGTTTAAGCAAGGCCCCTGAACTCGTGTATTTTCTGCACTATGCAATGATATGGGCAGCGACCATGTAATGCTTTTACAACATACAGAAGTGCGCTGGTTATCAAGGGGCGAAGTATTGACACATTTTTTTTTAATTGAGAGACAAGCTTAAAGTTTTCTTTACTGACCATAATTTCACTTGTCTGACCGCTTGCATGATGACGAGTTTCTCACACGACTGGCCTGTTTTTTCTCACCTGAATGATCTGAATCTAGGATTACAGGGACTCTACGCAACTAAATTCAATGTGCGGGACAAAATTGAGGTTATGATTAAGAAGTTGGAGCTCTTCTCTGTCTGCATTAACAAGGACCTTCCTCCATGCCCTGCCTCCAGTCCACTTACCGATATCTGAACAAGAGAGACTCATCGAAATTGCAACAAGCGGTTCTGTGAAATTGAATTTAATCAGAAGCCACTGCCAGATTTCTGGATTGGGTTGCGCTCAAAGTATCATGCATTGGCAAATCGCGCTGATAAGACACTGTTGCCCTTTGCAACCACGTACCTATGTGAGAGTGGATTCTCGGCCCTCACTAGCAGGAAAACTAAATACAGGCACAGGCTGTGTGGAAAATGATTTACGACTGAGACTCTCTCCAATACAACCCAACATTGCAGAGTTATGTGCATCCTTTCAAGCACACCCTTCTCAATTACCTGTGGTGAGTTATTCACCGTTTTTGATGAACAAATAAAGTTTTATATGTACGATGGCTAAATAAAGAGCATTATTAAATTGATTATTATTATTTATTCCCTGGTCCTATAAGAGCTCTTTGTCACTTCCCACAAGCCGAGTTGTGACAAACTCACACTCATTCTTATGTTTAATAAATGTATCGTATATTGTGTGTGTGGAAGGCTTACAATGATGGCAAAAAAAGTTATTTGAGAGTGCGCTGACCCTGGTGCTAGAGGGGGCACGCAGCTGGAGGTTGAATGTTTGAAGGGGTACGGGACTATAAAAAGTTTGGGAACCACTGCACCAGAGGATGCACATGGAAGACAAATTGTTCGGCTGACATTTGTGCTGAGACAGTTTCTCTGACTTGTCCGATCTGAAGATGCACCAGAGGGTCCACAAAGGAGAAATCTTACAGCTGCCCTCAGTGTGAGAAGAGGTTCTCCCACCAGCACCAGCTGAAGATGCACCTGAAGATCCACACGGGAGAGAGGGCGTTCGCCTGTACGCACTGCGGGAAGAGGTTCTCAGAGAGGAGCTACCTCAGGATACACCAACAGAAACTGCACATTGCCCATGTATAAGAGTATAGTGACATGTAATGGAGTACTAGTTAGTTTGTAGTTCATTCTGTTGGTTTTGGATATATAGAGCCCCACGGTGGAGGTGCCATAATACCCATAGAACCTAGTGGTCAAACAGGGAAATGGTTACAATCTTTTTTCACCATTCATTTTTCCCATAGGGGATTTTAGAAACACTTAAGATAAGGTCTGTGTTTTGTGTAGGCTTACTCTGGTGTGACATTTTGATTAACCATGTATCATGACTTGCCCTGTTGGGTGAGGATCATAGGCACCAGATCTCTCCCCCCCCCCCCCCCCCCCACCCCCCCACCAGTTTTATGACCGGTTGAAAATACCGTGTAGAAACTCTGCTGTTGTTGGGTTTGGCAGGATTGAGGAGAAAGAAACCTCTTTGTTACAAGGAGATTCCTCCTGCCAAAACAGCAACATCAAAAAGTTGAATAATGAAACAATATTTCTGTAATCCAAAACAGTTGGAATGGTCTGTGGGTACTTAAAGAACAATCCTGTCAAATTCATTACTAATTGGTGACGTAACTAAGGACAGTAGAACAACATAACTGTATCTCGGAATGTGCATATTTCCCAGTGATCAGATTCACATCCAAATGTTGGGGAACTGATATGATTAAATATGAAACTATTTGTGAGAAGATGTGATGTTAGCCTTCTAAATGAGAGAATTGTTTTTCATATGAAGTCTTAACCAAGTCAGTGGCCACGCCCATGTCAGCACAGACATTACGACAAAAGGAGGGACTGTCTCTTTTTCCCCAAGTGCTTAAATAGGACTCGTGACAAATGTACATTAGTCAAGAAAATGTAAGGATGGGAGTCCCCACGTTGAAATTGCTACCACTCTATAGACCAGTTACATGCAGTTCCAGCTGAATACGTTACAAATGGTTAATAAATCTACAAAACTAAAGACTACACATTCACCGTCTGCAGCTGTATATGTAAAATAGTTTAGGAAACTCGACCGAAGACGAGAGGAGAACATTTCCCTATCGAACGACTATTGGTACATCTGACCTATCCATTATGACAGACACTTCCAGAACAAAAGGAACAAGCTATGACTACAAAGGACGTGGTGACCTCTGGTGGACAACCAGAGACTTACACAACCAGAGACTTTGTCGACTGACTCTCCAGAAAATGGACCGGCGATTTCAACAGAGACAACAAAGACATAAAATCGTAAATATGTACATTGCAATTATTTTCGAATAAGCGGCCGTTCATGTGCAAAGTATTAGCATTTCCATGAGCATAGTTATCAGCTGTATGTACGATAGTTAAGTCCTTTGTGTTTTCTCCAGGTCTTTCTTACATGCCCCTCCCTTTTCATTTTGTGTAACAAGCTGTCATATCGGTTTAGTCCACTAGGGACCTTTCATTGCATTATGTAGTAATCAATGTGTAAGCTATTCTGTTTGTGTTTATGTAATTCTGTGTGATTATTTATTTAGTTAGTAAATAAATAATTAAGCCAATTTCTATATCGCTGATTCATCATTTATGCTAGGGTTCGTGCAGATAAAGGATTTTGTGACATTCAGAATGAGACTGATAGAAGGCAACAATTAATAATGACTGAAATGTAAGAGATATTTATATCTTTCAGAGTTAATTCGGGAACTGGTAACTCGAAAAATAAACTTTTTCCGTGGTGCCCCAAGATTGCAAATGAGTTAATTGTTACAGGATTAATTTAATCATCGTAATAATTAAACATAGTTAATCGATTTGATAAAACAATCATCACATTAATGAAGCCAAGACACGACACATGTACATTATCTATGTAGTAGGGAACTGGATGAGGTGAACTGAGGAAAACATGGTGTTATGTGATGGTGTCTGAAATATTACTTCATTGATGAAAAGTGACAACCTTTGATGCTGATGCTTTATAATGAGGAAATGATAGTAACTTAATTAATGTTTACTTTACATAAAGTAGTCAAGCTGTGTGTAATATTGAACATTTTTCAAAGTATTCTAAAATTAATTTTATCAAAGCGAGGGTATCAGATTTACAGAGAATATAGTGTTACCATAGTGGGAAGTTATTCTACTTGACACACGTATCATTTTGTGCAATAAAAGTACTGTACTTCACATTACTTGAGCATATGACCATTTTGTTGAAATTTAATACATTTACTCTGTGCTGACCCTTTGTATCATTGCATGGGTTGAGTTTCCCTTATCCCTATCGAACCAAAACATACTTCATTCTTGAATCAACACATTTTGATTTAAAAAAGAATAAACACCAATGGCTCCATATTGTTAGGTACATTAATCACAGTGTTAGAGAAGGGCTTGACTGTGTAAACATTTTATAATGTCATGTTTTGTGTGTACAGCAAAGAGTTTCTTATATAAACCTTTATTCTTTTCTATTCAATGTGTGTTTACAGTCTGCAGTCCATGAGGACCTGCTGATATCCGGTGCTGCTGGCAGGCGAGACTGGACCTCTGAGACGGCTGGTCACAAACCTTGGTTCCGGATCAGGACCCTGGATCAGGAGCCGTCGCTTTTCCTTTCCGAGTCAGAAACAGAACCAAACCGTGAGGGGCAGAGACTCCACCACCACACAGAACACAACCAGTGGACAGGTGGACTAAACAACCTCAGTCCTACTGGTCATCAGATAGACAGAGGCTCCAGTCAGGGATCCAGTCTGCAGACCAGACCCTTCTCTTCACAGTCTCAGTGTAGTGATGAAGCAGCGCCTGGGGCTGATAGAGATAGACCCTCCTGTTCCTATGATACAAACACCACAGTATCCATGATGAACAATTCAGGTCACCCTGGGCTTCAGCCTTCACAGAGAGTGGTGGGAGACACCCCCGGTGGGAGTCTAACAGGAAGTCTGTCTTCTCCTTCAGGATCTTGTCTAATGCCTGGTGACTGGGTTCATAGAAGACCTGGGTCTATCCTTCCTCAGTTACCTCATGGTTACTCCACCAATACAGACAGGGTCAGGATGGGCATTCACCACAAGAGGTACCTAGCCTATAACACAACACACAATCCCAACACCCAAACAATGGCTAGAGGTCAAGGATGGAGCTCAAATACTAACCACCTGAGGGTGGTGGCTCCTGCTTCTACCTCCTCTGGTGTCATTGGCTCACAACGTGGGAGGCCGAGTAATAGGACGGACGCTGACAAGCCGTACGCCTGCCCCACATGTGGGAAGCGCTTCGCTAGGGCAGACTATTTGAGGGAGCACCAGGCCGTTCACACCAAGGAGAGGCCCTTCAAGTGCAAACTATGTTACAAGAGCTTCTCTTTCCTGACTAACCTTATCAGACATAGGAGTGTCCACAACCGGGAGAAATTGTAACAGTGTGGCTCGAGATGTACGCAGGTCGATATCTGGGAACTATTCTTAATTTAACATATAGTTGTGAAGTGTTTTGGGGACGAGGGTAATTAACCACATACCCTTCATTAACCCTTTGTTAACTTGTCATTTGAAACAGGCTTGGATATACCTGTTTTTAGAGAGACAGTAAACCTAGGCTAAAACAAGGACAGTTTAATATTTACCTTACTGAGGTGATTGGAGGTAGATGGAATAGTCATTATATTATTTTCTACTCTATTCTTGTTCACACACTGTTCTTTCTAAACAAGTCTGCCCTCAGCTTGAAAGATACTGATCATGGGAGATTTGATGTGTAATGTAATAAACAGTACCGTAATTCAAAGAGCAGCGTGCATACCTTTTTCATTTAAGCACACCCTTTCAGATATGATGCCACACCCTTTCAGCTATGTTGTTATTTAGACAGTAAAATCCTGGCACTCAAAATATTACAAATTTAACTGTGCAGCATCACATACTGCAGTAGTCTTTAGTTCGCGTTGGTGACAGGACTTGGTTGATAGATGTTATCTGGATAACACTAGCTAGCTGCTAACATGACTAACTGTATGGTTTTTCACACTCAAATAGCCTCCGCTATGGAGGTGCTGGCAAATGCAGCAGTGGCAGACATCTTTAAAGTCGTAGACAACTATGCTGTGTTTCATTTGGATATAACTCAAAGCCAGAAAGAAAACATGGCATTGCGAAGGAAACGACAGCTACTGGAAACTGAAGGTGGCACGGGAGCGAGCAGAGAGGACAACGTGAGAGCGTAGTGTAAAGATCCTCGATAGATACAAAGGCATGTCAAAAGGTACAAATTGCAGAAGGCAGAGGATGCGCGGCCTGTCGCCGTGCATATATAGCTCAGTGCCTGCCGCCTCGTTCACCTTTTGACGTGATCAGATTCATT
The DNA here is from genome assembly GCF_901001165.1 of Salmo trutta. Lineage (NCBI taxonomy): Eukaryota > Metazoa > Chordata > Actinopteri > Salmoniformes > Salmonidae > Salmo > Salmo trutta. The sequence goes on along the minus strand of NC_042960.1, from coordinate 12,112,046 downwards.
ATCGAGAATTGGGTCTTGGTCAGTTTTTGGATAGTATGCAATAATTCCCCTGATTACTTTGGTATTTTGTATTTCATTAGGATCCCAATTAGATGTTGCAAAAGCAGCAGCTACTCTTCCTGGTGTCCACACAAAACATAATACAGAATGACATAATACAGAATATCAATAGACAAGAACAGCTCAAGGACAGAAAAAAATTAAGGCACACGTTGCCTACATATCAATGCATACACACAAACTATCTAGGTCAAATAGGGGAGAGGCATTGTGCCGTGAGGTGTTGCTTTATATGTTTTTTGAAACCAGGTTTGCTGTTTATTTGAGCAGCATGAGATGGAAGGAAGTTCCATGCGATAAGGGCTCTATATAATACTGTACGCTTTCTTGAATTTGTTCTGGATTTAGGGACTGTGAAAAGACCCCTGGTGCCATGTCTGATGGGATAAGAGTGTGTCAAAGCTGTGTGTAAATTGACTATGCAAACAATTTGGGATTTTCAACACAATGTTTCTTATAAAAAGAAGTGATGCAGTCAGTCTCTCCTCAACTCTCAGCCAAGAGAGACTGGCATGCATAGTATTTATATCAGCCCTCTGATTACAATGAAGAGCAGAACGTGCCACTCTGTTCTGGGCCAGCTGCAGCTTAACTAGGTCTTTCCTTGCAGCACTGGACAATAATCAAGATTAGACAAAACCAGAGGCTGCAGAACTTGCTTTTTGGAGTGTGGTGTCAAAAAAGCAGAGCATCTCTTTATTACAGCCAGACCTCTCCCCATCTTTACAACCATTGAATCTATATGTTTTGACCATGACAGTTGACAATCTAAGGCAACGCCAAGTAATGTTGTCTCCTCAACTTGTTCAACAGCCACACCATTCATTACCAGATTCAGTCTAGAATTTAAGGAATGATTTGTACCAAATACAAAGCTCTTAGTTTTAGAGATGTTCAGGACCAGTTTATTACTGGCCACCCATTCCAAAACAGACTGCAACTCTTTCTTAAGGGTTTCAGTGACTTAATTAGCTGTGGCTGCTGATGCATATATGGTTGAATCATCAGCATACATGGACACACATGCTGTGTTTAATGCCAGTAGCAGGTCATTGGTAAAAAATAGAAAAGAGTAGAAGGCCTAGAGAGCTGCCCTGCTGTACACCACACTTTACATGTTTGACATTAGAGAACCTTCCATTAAAGAAAACCTTTTGAGTTCTATTAGATAGATTGCCATATCATAGATTCAGTGCTGAGGTTGAAAGCCATAACACATACGTTTTTTCAATAACAGGTTATGGTCAATAATATCAAATAATATCGCAAATCTAACAGTACAGCTCCCACAATCATCTTATTATCAATTTCTTTCAAACAATCATCCGTCATTTGTGTCAGTGCAGTACATGTTGAGTGCCCTTCTCTATAAGCATGCTGTTGTTAATTTGTTTACAGAGAAATAGCATTGTATTTGGTCAAACACAATTTTTTCCAACAGTTTGCTAAGAGCTGGCAGCAAGCTTATATGTCTGCTGTTAGAACCAGTAAAGGCCGCTTTAACACTCTTGGGTAGCGGAATTACTTGGGCTTCCCTCTAGGCCTCAGGACAAAGACTTTCCTCTAGGCTCAGATTAAAAATATGGCAGATAGGAGTGGCTATAGAGTCAGCTACCATCCTCAGTAGCTTCCCATCTAAGTTGTCAATACATGAGATTTGTCATTATTGATCGATAACAATAATTATCTCTAGCTAGCACAAAGACACAATATCATATTCTAACCAGGTTCTTGATTACTGCACTTATTATTATTTACTCAACAAAAACAATGTGATGCATGAAACATAATACATCGATCAATAAATAGTATATCAAGAAGTTATGAGAAATGTTGCCTTACATCCTTGCCAATTCTAGACATTGTCAATAGTATTGAATAGCTATTGACACAATAGTATACCGTTGAGCATTGACAGTAGCTAACCTAACCACCTCTTTTCCTTCTATCACTCTCAGGTGAAGGAGATCTCACTGGAGGCCACAGGAGCTTTGTGAAGCCAGTGGGACACAAACCATGGAGAGATGGCCAACCAATCACTGTTGTCCTGGGGTCAAGCCGGAGAGGTCAAGGACCCGACTCAGCATCACGGAGGTCAGTGGAACGCTGAGCGCCGTCCTCAAGTCAGAGACAGACACCAAGACTTTAACGGGTTGGGGCGACTAAGCTGTCCTCCTTTCCCCATTTAGAGTATTTACTTTACGGTAACCTGAGCCCAAGGACTGTTCTGTCCAATCGGGACACAGGTGATGTGTTACAGGTCCTGTTCATACGCTACAGAGACAGAGATGATACCTGGTGACGGGCCTGTGGGCTTAGATACACAGGCTAACCCAATGAGAGGGGACTTGAACCAGTACAGCAGTAGTGTATACTCTGAAGGGCCCCTAGATAAGAAAGGGGATGCCCTTTTTGTGTGTCTATTCTTGTCTTTGAGGCTGCATAACCAGCTACCTACTATCTTGAAACTCACTGACAACTTTTTTCACTTACTTTACCAGCCTGTTATGGTTTGTGACCCTGTGTTACCTAGCACAGTGAGTGGCAAGAAGCAAGAGTGGACTGGGTCAGGCAGGAGTGGTTCTGAGCCAGGCGGCTAGTTGGTCCTGGCAGAAGGAAAGAAAGTGCAGTGGGACCTTTTTATTTTACCTTTATTTAACTAGGCAAGTCAGTTAAGAACAAATTCTTATTTTCAATGACGGCCTAGGAACACTGGGTTAACTGCCTTCTTCAGGAGCAGAAGGACAGATTTTTAACTTGTCAGCTCGGGGATTCGATCTTGCAACCTTTCGGTTACTAGTCCAATGCTCTAACCACTAGGCTACCTACCTACCTGCTTTTAAGGACTTCAGTTTGTGCTTAACAATCCAATCTAATGTTAGTTTGTGCATGTCCCTACAATATGTAATAAGGTTTACAGAGAAAATACACAAACAAGTATACCGTTTTTGTTTTAAAGTAAGGTGATCTCCTTATGACACTAACTTTCCTTGTTAGCTCATCGAATAGCATCTGAACCATTGTTGAAGTGTATTTAATTTACTGCCAATGTGGATATGCCTTGTTTGACACTCTTTCCGAATATGAATGAGAGAGTTTTAATAAGCTAAACCGGTTTGCACCAGGATATGGCTCATGATGTGAACGGGTGAAAGCGGTGAGAGAGGAGCGCCCTGCTCAAATAGAACTGTAATCTACGCCACCGGGTCATATTACCAACAAGGCAGCGTGGTGCATCGTTCAGGAACATACAACATACATTTTCCATAAATACATACTTTATCTGCCTTAAACTAGATAGAAAAGTATGTATGCGTTTCGAACACTTTGCATGTGTTGTAATCATTACTCCACGTGCTTAGCATACGTCACTTTGTTTTGATACAACTTCGCCATGTCACCCAGTTCACACCCAGGAGGCAGCCCGGTTTCAAAACTAATGCAATCACTTTTCACCTGATGAAATCTCCGCCCACCTGGGCACCTGTGCCAGCTTAATCTAATCCCCTCATTGGAATTTAAAATCGGATCGCAGCTGCTGTTTAAATGGGCCGTATAACCGTTTTGGAACTCCTCTCACCTGGTATTCTAGGTCTTAATTGAACATGAATTCAAAGGTAATAACCCAGTAGACACACAGCTCTCCTGGAATTGAGTTTGACACCCCTGGACAAAGGTGTTGGACTGACTGCTCCAGGGAGTCCCATCCTGACTACCCATCAAATTTGCCTTTGTAGGATATTATGCCGTTATACTGTAGATAGAATTATTGTAGACTGATGATATGCAGAAATTATAAATTACTAGGAGTAGGGTGGATTTCACCAGAATGTCACCTTGGGGAACATCACATCAAGGACAAAGAACACCTTATCCAGGTTTGCCAGCCTGGGGTGAGCACCACCCAAGATGGCTCTAGGTCCGGTGGGTCCTGTCCGGTGTGTCCTGTCCATGACCTATGAATGTAAACACAGAGAATGTGGTTACAGAGCATAAATAGAGTCATTGCAGTACACCATTACAGGCACCTTCCTGATGCCAATTAATCATTTGATCAAAAAGGCACTCCATTTTCTGAGGTGGAAGAGGCCGGCAGTTGACACCTGACGTGGTTGACCTCTTCTTCCAATGGGGTAGTCTCCAATTGGCATTGATAGCTTGTCCAATGTGCAGACTTTAAAGGGGCAATCAGCAGTTGCTACTTATAAATTATACGTATCCATTGATTCTTGAATAATATAAATTATAAAATGCCTCATGAGCTTAGTTCAATTGTCGCACCCCATCAGAACCCAAAATACAAGTGTGTTTAACTACAATGTTTGTAAACAAAAAAATGTGAACAAACACTATCGCCTCAAAACATGGTTAAAACTATAATTTTCCTATCATGGATGGTCGGTCCTTGCATCCATAGCTCAGTCTATGAATTTGAGGGTTTACATTTCTCCAGGCCCATCTCTCAGCTTTTCAGCGTACCAGGGGTGGGGAAACCGCTTTGTTATTATTTCTACTGCTGATTGCCATATCTTGGAATGACGGAAACATAAATATCAAAGTAACATTAATATAATAACTTTTAAATGCATGCCATGCTAGACATGACAATAATTCAGAGTTAACATTTACCATTAGGTCAATTATCTATTATTACCTTACAAGTGTACAGACATCTTGTAATTTTGTTGACATTCTAGAAGGGATCAGATTAACAGATCATAGCCAGATAGATACTATAATGTAACCAGTGGTGTAAAGTACTTAAGTAAAAACACTTTAAAGTACTACTTAAGTCGTTTTTTTGAGGTATCTGTACTCTACTTTACTATTTATACTTTTACAACTTTTAATTCACTACATAAATAATGTCGTTTTTACTCAAAACATTTTCCCTGACACCCAAAAGTACTCCTTACATGATGAATGCTTAGCAGGACAGAAAAATTGTCAAATGTACACACTTATCAAGAGAACACGTGGTCATCCCTACTGCCTCTGACCTGGCAGACTCACTGAATACAAATGCATCATTTGTAAATGATGTCTTCGTGTTGGAGTGTACCCCTAGCTATTCCTTAATTTAAAAAAAAAATGAGGTGTGTCTGCTTTGCTTAATATCACGAATTTGAAATGATTTATACTTTTACTTTCGATACTTAAGTATATTTTAGCAATTACATTTACGTTTTATACTTAAGTATATTTAGAACGAAATACTTCTGGACTTATACTCAAGTAGTATTTTACTGGGTGACTTAAACTTTTACTTGAGTAACTTTCTATTAAGGCATCTATACTTTTACTCAAGTATGACAATTGTGTACTTTTTCCACCACTGAGAGTAAATAGTTACCTTACTGAGTAACGTTAGTTGTCTTCACTTTCTTCCAGTAGTAGACTACTACTCAGTCTGTCAAAGTCGCCAGCTTTTTATTCATTTCATGAAGTGCAACGCACCATACCAACGTCAATGATGCAACTTTAGCTCTATTTGTTGTATCTGAAAATAAGCAATTATACTCGTACCCATATCTAATTCGTTAGCTAGCTTGCTTAGTTCACGTGTAGCGTGGATTTAGCTTGTTATCTGTCAGTCAATCGTTAATAGCTGGATGGATGCGGCAATGCAATGCGACAGGCAGACTGCTTCTCCTCGAACACCGCGGTGAAAGGGACGCTGAGAGCCCATTGGCTATCGAACGACCAATAGCGTGAGACGTGGTCCTTGAATATTTCTGTTCACTACCGTAATTCAAAGAACAGCGCGCATTTATTTTTCATTTAACGACACCCTTTGCGCTATGACGCCAACCAATAAGATCCCTTTCTCGTCAGTTTAACCGGAAGTGAACAGCGACCAAGTACAATTTCCACGTTAGCATTTTTATTTGTGATATTTGGACGTTTATTAACACCCTGGAACTCAAAATATGACTAATTGAACTGCACCGAATCACATACTTATTTAATTCGCGTTGGAGAGAGGGCTTGGTTGATAAATGTTATCTAGGTAACGCTAGTTAGCTAGCTGAGAATATTAGCCAACATGGCTAACTGTGTTGTTTTTCACACTCAAATAGCCTCCATCATGGAGGTGCTAGCGAATGCAGCCGTGGCAGATATCTGTAAGCTCGTAGACGACGACTATGCAGTGTTTCGTTTGGAAATAACTCAAAACCAGAAAGAAAACAGGGCATTGCGAAGGAAACTACATCTATTGGAACTGAAGGTGGCACGGGAGCGCGCAGATCGAACAACGCGAGAGCGCGTCCTTGCTAGTCGTCCCAGTAGTGTCAAGATCCTAGACCGAGGAATGGAAAGAGGTACGTACATTTTTCAGAACGAAGAGGCTGCAGGGCCTGTCGCCCGTTCCATGCTGCACATGTGTGACTTTAGATGTCTTAACCAGATACGGTGAAATGGGTCTTGGTCAGTTTGTTGGATAGTATGCAATAATTGCTTGGCTATTTTGCACAATGACAAAATATAATATTCTAACCAGATAATTCATTTACGGAATGGCCTATTATTTACTTATTGAAAACATGCTGCATTGGACATATACAATCAATCTATAAATAGTATATCAAGAAGTTATGTGAAGTGTTACCTTACATCCTTGTCAATTCTAAACAGTGTCAAAACGGTCAATAGTGTACAATATAGTGTTGAGCATTGACAGTAGCCAAACCTAACAACCTCTTTACCCCCAATCACTCTCTCAGGTGAAGGACATCTCACTGGAGGCTACAGGAGCTTTGTGAAGCCTGTGGGACACAAAACATGGAGAGATGACCAACCAATCACTGTTGATGAGGGGAGTGGAACCTCAACCCAGCAAGTTATCGTTATAGAGGTTAGTGTAATAGTATTACATCAAAATTACAGTAGATCAAATGTGGACAGTTTATTTCAGAAAGGCTCCCTTCAGCTATTCACTTGCTTACATGTACATCCTCATTTATCTGCCATAGGGGAGTTTGTGAGACTTCCCTATGACAATGTTATCTAATCCTACTTATGTACCGGTAATAACCTCCTTTCTTCTTGTCAGCCTGCAGATGCAGAGGCTGCAGGTCCTGGGGTCAAGCTGGAGAGGTCTGAAGGAGAGGAGGACCCACGACACAGCAGAAACATCCAGACTGGAGCGGCTGGAGCGCCCCCTGTAGCCACGGAGGACCCCACCATCACCCCAGTGCCGCCCAGGATCCGACGCAGCATCACAGAGGACAGTGGAACGCAGAACGCTATCCTCAAGTCAGAGACAGACACAGAGACTTTAACTGTAACACAAAGGCTTTTACACACAGGATCTGACCACAGGTCAGACCCAGAGATACTGGGGCTGGGGGGACTGGGCTGTCGTTCTGCTCCCGGCTCAGAGTATTTACTTTACGGTAACCCGAGGACAGTTCTGTCCCATCAGGACTCAGGTGACGCATTACAGACTGGCAATGACCCATCTTGTTCTTACACTGCAGAGACAGGGATGATACCTGGTGACATGCCTGTGGGCATAGATACACAGACTAATCCAATGAGAGGGGACTGGAACCGGTACAGTAGTAGTGTGTACTCTGAAGACTGCCTGGATGAGAAAGGGGAGGGTCTGGCCTTAGATGATGTGACTGTGAAAGTGGAGGGCGACGCTCCTCTGACATGGAGTGAAGTCGAGACTCATTTAGGAGAAGGACACTCGCAGGACAACAGCAGTGACTTCTTAGACTACAGGGAAAACTTAGAGACAAATCTAAATGTCACAACCAACTCCTCTTTACAGCCAGTGTCCATGTCAATGGCACCTTCCGATTCACAAGGCCTGTTCGATCAGGTATTGAACTCAAATGACCAAAGGTCCAAGGCTCGGGGAGGGGGAGTAAAAACTGGCGGTAAAGAGAAGCGGTTCCTTTGCATGTTCTGTAATAAAGGCTTCAGCTGCCCCCAGAAGGTGGAGATTCACCAGAGGGTCCACACAGGGGAAAAACCCTACAGCTGTACCCAGTGTCACATGCGCTTCGCCCATGCTGGCAACCTGAAGAGGCACCAGAGGGTTCACACAGGGGAGAAACCCTACAGCTGTCCCCAGTGTGAGAAAAGGTTCTCCCACCAGCACCATCTGAAGATGCACCTGAAGGTCCACACGGGAGAGAGGCCATTCAGAGAGTAACTACCTTAGGATAGAGCAGCAGAAAAAACATTCCACTCTATAACATAGAAAGTAACCATTCCACTTGATAGCTTCTGACTTTGACATCAAACCCTGAATTAAAGACAAAGATGAGTGTTGTCAACAGAAAAGATCCATAGATGCATTTTGGAGTAATGAGAGCAACAGATTTCAGTGTTAAATATTCCTGGGTAGAATATTGCATCCAGACATTGTGATATAAGCCTAATGAGTCTGTTACATATTGTGTTTGTACTGTGTAGGATATGATGTTCACAAATGTCATTACTTCCATTCAACTACTTATTTTTTTGCCCAAGACACTTTTAATGAGTATATTAATGCAGTCTATCAAGTTCATGCAGATGTGTGGTTTTCAAATGGTGAATTTAAAACGTGTATGTTTAATAAATAAACGTTTTGACTTTGTTCTCGTTATTTGAAACTCCCTTTAATATACATCGCATCTCACCCTATTCTGCATAAACCCGACAGAGCTTTATAACCAATATACACTTACTACACACTAGCAAACACCTACTGTACACGTCAAAATAGTTTAGTCAGGTTTGTCTGATGACTTCTGACTCATTTATCCACAACATATTTATGTCCACCATGATGGGTTTAGCAACAATGAAGTAATTCTGTGACTACAGTATATGACTCAAACTTAGTGAGGATGGGTAAAAAGTCCATGTTGAAAGTGTGTGTATATGTACATACCTGAGGGAGTGTATGTTAGTGTAATCTGTATCACCTCTCTCTTCCAGGAATAGGAGGTGCTGCTGGTGAAAGAGGAGGGGTGTGAGGAGGGTCTGGAGAATGATAGGGGCTGCACCAAATATTTGATGTATTATAATAATTGATTATGCTTATGTTGTATTAATAGAAGAGGAAGGGCTATAATACCCCTTCCCCACTACATTTATAGGGTCCTAGACTACAGATTAACAATATACAGTGCTAAAAAAAATAAAGGGAACACTTAAACAACACAATGTAACTCCAAGTCAATCACACTTCTGTGAAATCAAACTGTCCACTTAGGAAGCAACACTGATTGACAATACATTTCACATGCTGTTGTGCAAATGGAATAGACAACAGGTGGAAATTAAAGGCAATTAGCAAGACACCCCCAATAAAGGAGTGGTTCTGCAGGTGGGGACCACAGACCACTTCTCAGTTCCTATGCTTCCTGGCTGATGTTTTGGTCACTTTTGAATGCTGGCGGTGCTTTCACTCTAGTGGTAGCATGAGACGGAGTCTACAACCCACACAAGTGGCTCAGGTAGTGCAGCTCATCCAGGATGGCACATCAATGCGAGCTGTGGCAAGAAGGTTTGCTGTGTCTGTCAGCGTAGTGTCCAGAGCATGGAGGCGCTACCAGGAGACAGGCCAGTACATCAGGAGACGTGGAGGAGGCCGTAGGAGGGCAACAACCCAGCAGCAGGACCGCTACCTCCGCCTTTGTGCAAGGAGGAGCAGGAGAAGCACTGCCAGAGCCCTGCAAAATGACCTCCAGCAGGCCACAAATGTGCATGTGTCTGCTCAAACGGTCAGAAACAGACTCCATGAGGGTGGTATGAGGGCCCGACATCCACAGGTGGGGGTTGTGCTTACAGCCCAACACCTTGCAGGACGTTTGGCATTTGCCAGAGAACACCAAGATTGGCAAATTCGCCACTGGCACCCTGTGCTCTTCACAGATGAAAGCAGGTTCACACTGAGCACGTGACAGACATGACAGAGTCTGGAGACGCCATGGAGAACGTTCTGCTGCCTGCAACATCCTCCAGCATGACCGGTTTGGCGGTGGGTCAGTCATGGTGTGGGGTGGCATTTCTTTGGTGGGCCGCACAGCCCTCCATGTGCTCGCCAGAGGTAGCCTGACTGCCATTAGGTACCGAGATGAGATCCTCAGACCCCTTGTGAGACCATATGCTGGTGCGGTTGGCCCTGGGTTCCTCCTAATGCAAGACAATGCTAGACCTCATGTGGCTGGAGTGTGTCAGCAGTTCCTGCAAGAGGAAGGCATTGATGCTATGGACTGGCCCGCCCGTTCCCCAGACCTGAATCCAATTGAGCACATCTGGGACATCATGTCTCGCTCCATCCACCAACGCCACGTTGCACCACAGACTGTCCAGGAGTTGGCGGATGCTTTAGTCCAGGTCTGGGAGGAGATCCCTCAGGAGACCATCCGCCACCTCATCAGGAGCATGCCCAGGCATTGTAGGGAGGTCATACAGTCACGTGGAGGCCACACACACTACTGAGCCTCATTTTGACTTGTTTTAAGGACATTACATCAAAGTTGGATCAGCCTGTAGTGTGGATTTCCACTTTAATTTTGAGTGTGACTCCAAATCCAGACCTCCATGGGTTGATAAATTGGATTTCCATTGATTATTTTTGTGTGATTTTGTTGTCAGCACATTCAACTATGTAAAGAAAAAAGTATTTAATAAGATTATTTATTTCATTCAGATCTAGGATGTGTTGTTTAAGTGTTCCCTTTATTTTTTGGAGCAGTATATATACAAGGTTTAAAATTGTTTCACAGTTATTTTCTATAAAGAAACAGTCTGTGAGAAAAGCACCTCAAATATAAACACAGAACCCTGCAGGGGAGATAAGAGACTAGTTAGACATACCTCTATAAATCAACTTAGGGAGTGGACATTTACTGCTGAGCCCTTAGAAAACAGTGGAACTATTGTATCTCTCTTGCAAGTTTGTATAGCTGTGTATGCATGGGCTTGGTCTGATGAGTAGAAGGTAATGACATATGCAGTGACATCACCAGGGCTGGACTTCGGAGTTAATAAAATAACTTGGGATTTTTCCTATTTTGCAGAACTCAGGAGAGACATCAGTGTGATGTGTGATGTGTGATGTTTGATCTTTGACTTCTGTCTACAGCTGTATTTTGATTAAAATTGTTGTGATTTATAAGTGCACATTTTGAGTGTTCCTTATTTGTTAAGTAAATAAAACGGAGCACAGAAAAAACAGAACCAACAAGAACCCTGAGGGGACCATGGTCATGTAGGTCAACCAGACTACACCTACTCTTGAACCCACATAGGAACCAGCTGAGCAGCATTGGACCACACACAGTCTCACTGAGGTGAGCCCAATGTTAACTACTGTCTGCATATCAGCCACACCCGTTGCTGACAGGTGTATAAAATCGAGCACACAGCCATGCAATCTCCATAGACAAACATTGACAGTAGAATGGCCTTACTGAAGAGCTCAGTGACTTTTAACGTGGCACCGTCATAGGATGCAACCTTTCCAACAAGTCAGTTCATAAGATGCCTGCCCTGCAAGAGCTGCCCCGGTCAACTGTAAGTGCTGTTATTGTGAAGTGGAAATGTCTAGGTGCAACAACGGCTCAGCAGCTAAGTGGAAGACCACACAATTTCACAGAATGGGACTGCCAAGTGCTGAAGCACGTAACGCATAAAAATCATCTGTCCTCGGTTGCAACACTCACTACCGAGTAAAACAAACTGTCTCTGGAAGCAATGTCAGCACAATAACTGTTTGTCAGGAGCTTCATGAAATGGGTTTCCATGGCCGAGCAGCCGCACTCAAGCTTAAGATCACCATGCGCTATGCCAAGCGTCGGCTGGGGTGGTGTAAAGCTCACCGCCATTGGACTCTGGAGCAGTGGAAACACATTCTCTGGAGTGATGAATCACGCTTCACCATCTGGCAGTCCGACGGACGAATCTGGGTTTGGTGGATGCCAAGAGAACGCTACTTGCCCAAATGCATAGTGCCAACTGTAAAGTTTAGTAGAAGAGGAATAATGGTCTTGGGCTGTTTTTCATGGTTTGGGCTAGGCCCCTTAGTTCCAGGGAAGGGAAATCTTAATACTACAGCATACAATGACATTCTAGACGATTCTGTGCTTCCAACTTTGTGGCAACAGTTTGGGGAAGCCCTTTCCTGTTTCAGCATGACAATGCTCCCGTGCACAAAGCGAGGTCCATACAGAATTGGTTTGTCGAGATCGGTGTGGAAGAACTTGACTGGCCTGCACAGAGCCCTGACCTCAACTCCATCAAAAACCTTTGGGATGAATTGGAATGCCGACTGCGAGCCAGGCCTAATCGTCCAACATCAGTCAAATCAAATCAAATGTTATTTGTCACATACACGTGTTTAGCAGATGTTATTGCGGGTGCAGCAAAATGCTTGTCCCCGACCTCACTAATGCTTGTGACTGAATGGAAGCAAGTCCCCGCAGCAAAGTTCCAGCATCTAGTGGAAAGCCTTCCCAGAAGAGTGGAGGCTGATTTAGCAGCAAAGGGGGGGACCAACTCCATATTAATGCCCATGATTTTGGAATGAGATGTTCGACGAGCAGGTGTCCACATACTTTGGTCATGTAGTGTATTAGGTCAGGGCCTGTATCCACAAAGCATCTCAGAGTAGGAGTGATGATCTAGGATCAGTTTAGCCTTTTAGATCATAATGAATAAGACTATGATGGGTACCTGATCCTCAATCAGCACTTCTACTCAGACTCATTGAGGCTCCAGGCCAAGGTTTTGATAAATGTTGTCTTAAAGATGCACTAATCAGAAATCGCTCTGCCTTTTCCTGGTTGCTAAAATTCTAATAGTTCGCCTAATTTCAGTTTGTGACAAAACAAGCAAATATTTTACTTAATATTAACACCATTTGAAATGTAGATTTTAATAGACCAATGTATCAGCTATTACACCACGTAAAGGATCAACCTTATACATAAATGTTTTTAATAAAATGCAACTAACTTGATTTATGTCAACTCCGTCAGACTCCATGAAAGGCATTTCATTTTTACATGTATTGTGTTTAAAGGCCTTGATTGTATAATCCTAGATTATTCAAATATGTAATACAAACCTCCAAATGTTTGGCATGTTTTTCTAGATTCAGAACATAAAACAACATGTATAAAGCAAACATTAACCCTTAGGTCTAGCAAAGCAAGTACTTCAATAGCTTAAGCATATGTTGCAGAACAGTGATTCAAATATTTTTTCATAATATTTACAAAGAAGTTGATCTTAAGGGCCTGGTCACTTTAATAAAGTAACAGAGTTGACAACAAATACTCAAACCAAAATATTTTCTTCCTATAAAAAATAAAAAGTTATATCCAAACATTTGTAAAATATAAAAAAATGCTTCATTTGAAAATCCCCAACAAAAACAAGAATTTTATCAGATCTTTCAGCACTCTGACGGAGTTGATGTTATAAAATAAAATCAAGCTTTGTTTATACAGCAAATTTCAGACATGGAATGCAATGTGCTTCACAGGAAAAAACAAATAAACTATGTAAGAAACATAACAGGATAAACAACAAAAGGATAACAATAAAAACTGAATGACTAAAAAGCACCCTAAGGAAAAGCAAAGCTAAAAAGGTGTGTTTTAACATCTATACTGTTAAAACAGAAGATCTAGCTAAGTTAGCTACAGAATGTAATGGAGAAATCTCACCTTTCTGCATCAAGTACCTCTGGCCGGGCAGCTTCATCTTAGCAGGTTGAGGGACTAACTTACTTCCACTAGCTACTTCTAGCTAGCATGACTATAGCCAGTAGCCAGGTAGGCCTTGCTAGTCAGTTAGCCAGCTTACTAGCTTGCAAACATTAGCCAGCTACTGCTAGCTAGCCACCTAGTGCAAGTCAATTTCAGTTGTTGATTTCGTTCTATTGGCATGCTAACTTCATGATAAGTTCAGCATCGTAGCTAACATTACTATTTTTAACTTCCTGTCACACAAAGGTCTAATCCTTTCTCTGTTCTGCCGACACTGCAGATCAACCCAGACTGTAAACAAACCCCATATGCACTGTGAATAACTAATACGGGGTGTTTACTTCCGGGTATGAACAAAACAAAAAATGGGATACATTTTGTTTTCTGTTACTCGACGCACAATTTTGAAACCATAAACTAGAAAATTAGTCAATATCCAATTTTCGTTCTTAAAATTATGAAACCAAACACAATAAATGAACCATTTCCCAGCAAAGCTATCATCAAGGCAAAGGGTGGCTACTTTGAAGAATCTCAAATATAAAATTATTTGGATTTGTTTAACACTTTTTTGGTTACTACATGATTCCATATGTGTTATTTCATAGTTTTGATGTCTTCACTATTATTGTACAATGTAGAAAATAGTAAAAATAAAGAAAAACCCTGGAATGAGTAGGTGTCCCCAAACTTTTGACTGGTACTGTATATATATTATTTAATTTTTGTCAGGTGCCAGTTTCATGAGAATAACCCAGATAAGCTTGTGTTGTGAGCCCTGTTGAGAAACAGTTAAGAGGGACTTGACTTTAGCATGTTTTGGTCGTTGTTGTATTGATGAACACAGTGACATGGTGACACACATCAGTATAAATACAGCCAACCTTGAGTGTGTGACTTTTGTGGCTGAGTAAGTCAATTAATGAGTGACAATGTTTGCTACAGCCATGGGAGATTTTTGTCATCATGGTGCCGTAACAGCAGCCCAGAGATTGATCCCTTCTGTACATTTAAAAAATATTTTTAATCATTAGGTGTTTTAAGTGTTTTTTGGAATGGAATTGTTTCAATTGACTTCCTGTTTTTTTCTGAATTCATATTTTGATCATAATCTGATCATTTTGATTTATTAAATTTTTTCACCTTTATTTAACCAGGTAGGCAAGTTGAGAAAAAATGAAGGAAAAAAGGAAACCGCACACTGCTCTTGATAGTATCACTGATATTTAATAAGCTTACATATCGGCCTAACGGCCTTCGTCAGAGCTTTTGTGAATTTTCTGAAAACAGCACCTCTATGTAGACCTAGCCCCACCCACATCCGTTCCACGCATGGTAAGGGGTTGGAGGCAAAGGAAAAATAAATAAGTGCTACCAAACATAACAATATGCATTTCACAAATACTACAAAAGTGTATAAATAAGACGCATTGAATACGTCCATAAAACCACAATGTTGAGAACAAATTCTCATTTACAATTGCGACCTGGCCAAGATAAAGCAAAGCAGTTCGACACATACAACAACAGAGTTACACATGGAGTAAAACAAACATACAGTCAACAATACAGTAGAAAAATAAGTCTATATACAATGTGAGCAAATGAGGTGAGATAAGGGAGGTAAAGGCAAAAAAAGGCCATGGTGGCGAAGTAAATACAATATAGCAAGTAAAACACTGGAATGGTAGATTTGCAGTGGAAGAAAGTGCAAAGTAGAAATAGGAATAATGGGGTGCAAAGGAGCAAAATAAATAAATACAGTAGGGGAAGAGGTAGTTGTTTGGGCTAAATTATAGATGGGCTATGTACAGGTTTTTTAATCTGTGAGCTGCTCTGACAGCTGGTGCTTAAAGCTAGTGAGGGAGATAAGTGTTTCCAGTTTCAGAGATTTTTGTAGTTCGTTCCAGTCATTGGCAGCAGAGAACTGGAAGGAGGAATTGGCTTTGGGGGTGACCAGAGAGATATACCTGCTGGAGCGTGTGCTACAGGTGGGTGCTGCTATTTCATGATTCAAATCAGTTAGCTGGCTTGAGGGGAAAAGAGGAGAGGGGACTGCAATGTCTCGTAGAAGTGGCAACTGAAGTGTGATAAACTATTCTGACCATGAACATTGTGTGGTGAGATTCCAGCGCATTTGTGGTTGCTCTTGAGTAGCATCACCCAAGTGGGTGCTACACGGTGTTAAGCCTTGTACACACAGGTTGTGTCAAACTGTATGCTTTCAGGCAGAAGTCTATTCATTTCATTGGGAGACAATCCACATAAATATGGGTTTGTATTTACAACGGTGTTTGTTCTTCACTAGTTGCCCTTTTCTTGTGGCAACTCATCTGCCGGACTAGGTTGCTGTGCATGACACTGCATGCAGTGTGTCGCATACATTTTTTTCAACTTGTAGTAAGTTGCTAATGTGTGATTCTTTTTGATGTGATGCGCCTCATGGATTGTGAAGACTATGTCAAATGTACCGTACAATAATAACCTGTGTGAGTGAGGCATTATGCATTACCATGCGTGGGATGTCATTCACAGAGTGGAATCGCAACGTCCCCCTACAGATGAAGGCTCCGTTTGAATTTTTCCAAACTGTGCAGTCTACTTTAGTCAGGCCAGAGTCCATCGAAGAATCAGAAGTTACCAAACCACAGAAGATGAAAATATGTGATTTTCGAAGATGGGTTTATGGGATAGCTAGCAACTTGTAAACGTTTACCCATTCCTATACGTGAGTACTATTTTAATAGTACATTAAAAAATAAGACGCATTGGCAGTTAAGCCAATTATACTTTATGACTGTTGCCTTCCATTTTAGTTTATTGTGACAATTATTAGGGGTGAAGGTCACTAGCTACAATATAGCCTCGCTTTTAGCTAGCTAGCTGTTCTGTAAGATAGCTTGACTTGCTAGAAAGTTATAGAAACAAGTTAAAGAAAAAGTAAGTAAACAAAACATGATTTATTATCAACTGAAAAAATGTTTCTCCTGTCTTGAATGCAATTTCCCAAAATACGCTCTCCATCCAGTAGCGGAACGAGAATGCATGAAGATGATGTACGGCGTAATGAAATACAGTATTTACATTTTTATTCGAATTTAATCTTTATTTAACCAGGCAAGTCAGTTAATAACAAATTCTTATGTACAATGACAGCCTACCGGAGAACACTGGGTTAACTGCCTTGTTCAGGGGCAGAATGACCTTGTCAGCCCGGGGATTCGATCCAGCAACCTTTCAGTTACTGGCCCAATGCCCTAACCACTAGGCTACCTGCCGCCCTGTACCAGTAAAAAACAAACAGATACTATATTGAAGTTTGAACAGGTCAGACTAAACCTACCGGAACAATGTGGAGGTCTAAACTAGACGGTCGACCGATTATGATTTTTCAACGCCGATGCCGATTATTGGCGGGCCAAAAAAAGCCGATACCGATTAATCGGACAATTTTTTTTCTTTATTTGTAATAATGACAATTACAACAATAATGAATGAACACTTATTTTTACTTAATATAATACATCAAAAAAATCTATTTAGCATCAAATAAATATTGAAACATGTTCAATTTGGTTTAAATAATGCAAAAACAAAGTGTTGGAGAAGAAAGTAAAAGTGCAATATGTGCCATGTAAAAAAGCTAACATTTAAGTTCCTTGCTCAGAACATATGAAAGCTGGTGGTTCTTTTTAACATGAGTCTTCAATATTCCCAGGTAAGAAGTTTTAGGTTGTAGTTATTATAGGAATTATAGGACTATTTCTCTCTATAAGATTTGTATTTCATATACCTTTGACTATTGGATGCTCTAATAGGCACTTTAGTATTGCCAGTGTAACAGTATAGCTTCCGTCCCTCTCTTCGCTCCTACCTGGGCTCGAACCAGGAACACATCGACAACAGCCACCCTTGAAGCAGCGTTACCCATGCAGAGCAAGGGGAACAACTACTCCAAGTCTCAGAGCGAGTGACGTTTGAAACGCTATTAGCGCGCACCCCGCTAACTAGCTAGCCATTTCACATCGGTTACACCAGCCTTATCTTGGGAGTTGATAAGCTTGAAGTCATAAACAGCTCAATGCTTGAAGCATTGCGAAGACCTGTTGGCGAACGCACTAAAGTGCTGTTTGAATGAATGCTTACGAGCCTGCTGGTGCCTACCATCGGTCAGTCAGACTGCTCTATCAAATCATAGACTTAATTATAACATAATAACACAGAAATACGAGCCTTTGATCATTAAAATGGTTGAATCCGGAAATCGAATCGAAAACAAAACGTTTATTCTTTCAGTGAAATACGGAACCGTTCCGTATTTTATCTAACGGATGGCATCCCTAAGTCTAAATATTGCTGTTACATTGTACAACCTTCAATGTTATGTCATAATTAATTACAGCCTTTGTTAGGAATAAATGGACTTCACACAGTTCGCAATGAGCCAGGCGGCCCAAACTGCTGCATATACCCTGACTGCTTGCACGGAACGCAAGAGAAGTGACACAATTTCCCTAGTTATAAGAAATTCATGTTAGCAGGCAATATTAACTAAATATGCAGGTTTAAAAATATATACTTGTGTATTGATTTTAAAATAAGGCATTGATGTTTATGGTTAGGTACATTGGTGCAACGACAGTGCTTTTTTCGCAAATGCCCTTGTTAAATCCTCACCCGTTTGTCGAAGTAGGCTGTGATTCAATGAGAAATTAACAGGAACCGCATTGATTATATGCAACGCAGGACACGCTAGATAAACTAGTAATATCATCAACCATGTGTAGTTAACTAGTGATTTTGTTAAGATTGATTGTTTTTTATAAGAGAAGTTTAATGCTAGCTAGCAACTTACCTTGGCTTCTTGCTGCCCTCGTGTAACAGGTAGTCAGCCTGCCACGCAGGCTCCTCGTGGAGTGCAATGTAAGGCAGGTGGTTAGAGCATTGGACTAGTAACCGGAAGGTTGCAAAAACGAATCCCCGAGCTGACAAGGTAAAAATCTGTCCTTCTGCCCCTGAACAAGGCAGTTAACCCCCCGTTCCTAGGCTGTCATTGAAAATAAGAATGTGTTCTTAACTGACTTGCCTAGTTAAATAAAGGTGTATCATTTTTTTAAATATATATATATATATATATAAAAATAAAAAATAAAATAAAAATAAATAACATCTGCAAATCGGTGTCCAAAAATACCGATTACCGATTGTTATGAAAACTTGAAATCGGCCCCAATTAATCGGCCATTCCGATTAATCGGTCGACCTCTAGTCTAAACCATTGCAATCATATTGATTTACATGTTATGATCCCAACCTTTGCTCCTTCTGGTAAGTTCTGGTAGGTCCATTCATGACAAGTGGATCAGTCTTTCTGGGTAAGTCTCAGAGCTTTCCACACCTGGATTGTGCAACATTTGCCCATTATTCTTTTCAGAATTCTTCAAGATCTGTCAAATTGTTTGTTGATCATTGCTAGACAACCATTTTCAGGCCTTGCCATAGATTTTCAAGCAGTTTTAAGTCAAAACTGTAACTCGGTCACTCAAGAACATTCACGGTCATCTAGGTAAGAACTCCAGTCTAGATTTAGCCTTGTGTTTTAGGTTATTACCCAGCTGAAAGGTAAATTAATATCCCAGTGTCTGGTGGAAAGCAGACTGAATCAGGTTTTCCTCTAGGATTTTTTTCTGTGCTTAGCTCTATTCTGTTTATTTTTTATGCTGAAACCCCCCCCAGTCCTTAACGACTACAAGCATACCCATAACATGATGCAGCCACCACTATGCTTGAAAATATGGAGAGTGGTACTCCGTGATGTTTTCTATTGGATTTGCCCCCAAACATAACACTTTGTATTCTGGACAAAAAGAGAATTGCTTTGCCACAATTTCTGCAGTATTACTTTAGTGCCTATATTGGTGCCTTATTCTGTACAGGATTCCTCCTTTTCACTCCGTCAATTAGGTTAGTATTGTGCAGGAACTGCAATGTTGTTGATCATGCTTAGGTTTCTCCTATCACAGCCATTACACTAACTGTTTTAAAGTCACCTTTGGCCTCATGGTGAAATCCCTAAGCGGTTTCCTTCCTCTTCGGCAAGTGAGTTAGGAAGGGCGCCTGTATCTTTGTAGTGACTTAGTGTATTGATACACCATCCAAAATGTCATTTTATAACTTCAATGTCTGCTTTTTTCATTTTATTGTATCTACCAATGGAAAACCTCCCTGGTCTTTGTGGTTGAATCTGTGTTTGAAACTCACTGCTCGACTGAGGGACCTTACAGATAACTGTATGTGTGAGGTACAGAGATGAGGCAGTCATGCAAAAAATCATGTTAAACACTATTATTGCACACAGTGAGTCCATGCAACTTATTATGTGACTTGTTAAGCAAATTTGTACTTCTGAACTTTAGACTTGCCATAAAAGGGGTTGAATACTTTCTGATTGAAGACATTTCAGCTTTTCTTTTTTAATTAATTTGTAAAAACATAATTCCACTGTAGATCAGTGACCAAAAAAAAATCTATAAAAAAATTCAGGATGTAACACAACAAAATGTGGAAAAAGTCAAGGGGTCGGTGTAAATACTTTCTGAAGGCACTGTAATTCTATGCTTTACAGACGTAGACTGACTGGCTCCAGATTGGATTCAGGCTAGTGACGCCGTTACACTATGTTGTGACATGCTATGGCCCTTGGCTCTAAAATGATACAATGATAGATATTATCCGTGTATGATGCATTATGCATCATACACAGATTATTTCTCTATTATGATAGTTACATATCTTATGATTGAAAGGGTAGATAAATTAAGAATTAAAAGTGACTCCAACACACAAACGCTGCGTACACATTTTAAGAATCTAGCGAAAATAACCGCTTTCTTGGCAACCATGCGTTTTTTCGGTGCGGCCCTTTGTCCACTGATCTCCACGGATGGTCGTCAGCATGGTTGTAAGCTCTGCAAAAACACATTCACATTTTTATTACACAATTATCGATTTTATTACACAGTATGCCTACACATTGATAGGCTATATAATTTTTTTTTAATGCCTTTAGTTTTGGTGATCCTCTCAGTTCCGGCTCATTTTCAAGTCCTCTGGTGGTTACAGTCCTAAACCTGGAACGGGTAGCACCATAGAAAGAAGCTGGCTTGATGAAAATTATGCCCATTGTCTGTTCTCATTGGTCGCAATGTCATTTGTTTTTAGATAAACAGCTTTTTTTTTTGAATGGTAACTGTGTTAAGGGTGGAGTTTTGGGCGGGGTGAGGAGTACTGGAAAGTTGTGACTTTCAGGTTACAATAGGCTAAGCATACAGCAGATCACCGTTGTCCTCACTTTGATTATGCTGTACAACATACTGTAGCATCATGACCAGGATCTCTATTCATTTAAGTGAGCAGATTAGGGCTTTCAGGAGGAACGGAAAATCTACTCAAGACATTTCAAAAATACTGGTAGACTTGGATTTTGGTCACGGACAGTGCTATTCAGCAAACACTATCATCAGATGCCTGTTTTACGCCGAACTCGAAAGCCCAGGAAAATGTTCAGGTATAGTAGGCGACAATACTGTAAAGTAGGCCTAATAATGCTAAAAATAATGCTTAAATAAATCAACTGCTGGTTTTTACTGTATGCTGCACATTTTTACATTGTATTCCATTTCCAGCGAGACACTTCAAGCCATCGACTCACTGATGAATGAAGACGATGAGCGATTAGCAAAGGCCATCAGGAATCTGTTGGCATAACGGCACAACATCAACATCGCTCTAATCATAGTCAGAAGACAGTTGAAGAAACTTGCATGGATTTATGGAAAGGCTCAGTAAGAAATGATATATATATATATTTTTTTTAATTCTCAGAACATTAACCATGTGTGTTCGCTTGTTTTGTACTGTTCTGTAGTTTAGACCCAATGATTAGTCTGACAAACATTGCACTTTGCATCCTGCAGGCCCAGGCATGGATCAAAGCTGACGAGACGTTTAATGACGTCATCCTCACAGACGAATCAACCGTGGCGTAGTTGTAGCCTACGCCTCACGACTTGTTATGTGTTCCACAATAATTCACTGTTGTCTCCTTTTTCAGGTATCATGACTCGAGATTTCTTTGAGTAAGAAATCATCAAGAGATATGCTGGGCCCTATGTCAGAGAGGTGTTACTGGGACCACATACTTTCTTTCAAGGTAGGGTTATAGCAATATTTTGTTACGTTTAGGCCTATTGACATGCATATTTCTATTATTGTACCTAATGTTGGCTGTTAGGCCAAATTTCTTTTTTTCTTCTCCAAATGCAGACAATGACCCAAAACAGACTGCCACCCAGGTTTGCATTGCAAATGAGGGCAAAAACTGGGTCAATACGCCAGCAGAGTAAGTAGACCTTTATGTAGTAAAATAAAGGTGAAATAAAAAAATAAATACATAAATAGAAGACCTACAACACCTACGGTAGGTCTACAGTATATCTAAAAATATATATTTTTCATCTTTACATGTAGGTCTCCTGATTTAAACCCGATCGAACTTGTTTGGCATCAACTGAAAACATTCATCCGTAACTCTGCCAAGCCGACAAGCAAAGATGAACTGGTTAAGGTCATCAATATGTTTTGGCTAGAGAAATCGACAATACAACAACTCGACAAATACATTGATCATCTCAGCAAGGTTTTACCCATGGCTGTGGAGCTGGGTGGAAGTGTGACTAAAATGTAGTTTAAACATCTGCATTTGAATGGTTTTTCTCATTATTTTATTAACAAAAGCATAGTGGTGATGAAGAAATACTGTACTGCTGTTTTGAGTTAGAAATGTAACACTTTAGAGTACTTAAGCATTGAATACATTGCAAGTGGAGGGATTTTCACAACAGTAGCTGGGCTATAAAAAGTATATTGTCCTGCTAATAGGAAACATTGTTTGCGTGATGGGCCACACCTGCTACAGTACACTTGTGAAAAACAAATGTTTGAAAATCTGTTTTCAAAATGCCTCCAGTTGTCCATCACTACCGTAAATAAAAACACAGCATCTTGTTTACATTCTTTATTGTAACCACAATGTCACAAACCATTTTATCTACCTTCCCAATTACTTTTAGAGTTTGGGATTTACAAATGTGTGCTTTTCATTATTAGTTACATTGTTTTAGTTCGACCGTGCAGACTTTTTTTCTTTAAATGATTGCTTTATGTTGGATGCTACATTTTTGACTAGTTGCAATTGTAAGTAGGCCTAATAAAAAAAATCCTACTTCTATTAGGCTGTTAAGCCTCATAACTGGCTGAGGTAGGCTAAGTTATTTTATATTGGTCTAGGCTCCGAAAAAATTGTCTCCAATTAAGCCCTCTTGTTTGTAAAGTCAAATAAAAAATGAAGATTATTGTTGAAATGAATTGCTCGACTGGTGTAGGTTTTCTCCATCTGTTGGTGTGCAACATTTGCATAACAAGTTAGCTATATTTTCAGCACCAGCCACTGTTCCCCTCCTATTGATTGCACTGCAGTTGCCGCCAGTTAACTAGGCAAGTTCGTTAAGAACAAATTCTTATTTACAATGACGGCCTACCCCGGCCAAACCTGGATGACGCTGGGCCAATTGTGCGCCGCCCTATGGCACTCCCAATCATGGTCGGATGTGATACAGCCTGTATTCGAATCAGGGACTGTAGTAATGCCTCTTGCACTGAGACGCAGTGCCTTAGACCGCAGCACCACTCGAGAGCCATGGCCAATAAACATACAGTGGGGCAAAAAAGTATTTAGTCAGCCACCAATTGTGCAAGTTCTCCCACTTAAAAAGATGAGAGAGGCCTGTAATTTTCATTATAGGTACACTTCAACTATGACAGACAAAATGAGAATTTTTTTTCTCCAGAAAATCACATTGTAGGATTTTTAATGAATTTATTTGCAAATTATGGTGGAAAATAAGTATTTGGTCAATAACAAAAGTTTCTCTCAATACTTTGTTATATACCGTTTGTTGGCAATGACACAGGTCAAACGTTTTCTGTAAGTCTTCACAAGGTTTTCACACACTGTTGCTGGCATTTTGGCCCATTCCTCCATGCAGATCTCCTCTAGAGCAGTGATGTTTTGGGGCTGTCGCTGGGCAACACGGACTTTCAACTCCCTCCAAAGAATTTCTATGGGGTTGAGATCTGGAGACTGGCTAGGCCACTCCAGGACCTTGAAATGCTTCTTACGAAGCCACTCCTTCGTTGCCCGGGCGGTGTGTTTGGGATCATTGTCATGCTGAAAGACCCAGCCACGTTTCATCTTCAATGCCCTTGCTGATGGAAGGAGGTTTTCACTCAAAATCTCACGATACATGGCCCCATTCATTCTTTCCTTTACACGGATCAGTCGTCCTGGTCCCTTTGCAGAAAAACAGCCCCAAAGCATGATGTTTCCACCCCCATGCTTCACAGTAGGTATGGTGTTCTTTGGATGCAACTCAGCATTCTTTGTCCTCCAAACACGACGAGTTGAGTTTTTACCAAAAAGTTATATTTTGGTTTCATCTGACCATATGACATTCTCCCAATCCTCTTCTGGATCATCCAAATGCACTCTAGCAAACTTCAGACGGGCCTGGACATGTACTGGCTTAAGCAGGGGGACACGTCTGGCACTGCAGGATTTGAGTCCCTGGCGGTGTAGTGTGTTACTGATGGTAGGCTTTGTTACTTTGGTCCCAGCTCTCTGCAGGTCATTCACTAGGTCCCCCCATGTGTTTCTGGGATTTTTGCTCACCTTTCTTGTGATCATTTTGACCCCACGGGGTGAGATCTTGCGTGGAGCCCCAGATCGAGGGAGATTATCACTGGTCTTGTATGTCTTCCATTTCCTAATAATTGCTCCCACAGTTGATTTCTTCAAACCAAGCTGCTTACCTATTGCAGATTCAGTCTTCCCAGCCTGGTGCAGGTCTACAATTTTGTTTCTGGTGTCCTTTGACAGCTCTTTGGTCTTGGCCATAGTGGAGTTTGGAGTGTGACTGTTTGAGGTTGTGGACAGGTGTCTTTTATACTGATAAGTTCAAACAGGTGCCATTAATACAGGTAACGAGTGGAGGACAGAGGAGCCTCTTAAAGAAGAAGTTACAGGCCTGTGAGAGCCAGAAATCGTGCTTGTCTGTAGGTGACCAAATACTTATTTTCCACCATAATTTGCAAATAAATTCATTAACAATCCTACAATGTGATTTTTCTCATTTTGTCTGTCATAGTTGACGTGTACCTAGTTTCAAAGATGGACTGATTAGCATCCTCGAGTCAACAGTGTGCTACTTTACTGCGGGAAAACATTGATATGTTTGCTGTTACCCTCTGGACAGCAGATGATTAGTATAACTAAGTAGACAAGGCTATGTAACCTTGTTTAGTCCTACCTGCTATGGTGGGTTTTAAATTAATTGTTTTTCACACGTTTGTTTAAGAGGGATAATTACTGTCTTATAACAAATCACAAACGTAATTTGCACCTCCTTTATTCCAGAACCAAAGGGTGTGCCTGAGTCTTATCACCGCTCAACCAGGTAAGCTGTTTCAACCTGGAACACCATTCTCCTGCTGCTGTCCGTTTCTGTCATTGCAGGAAGTCCTGAAGAGCAGGAGTGTGTGACGGGTTTTGTCCCAGCCCAGCTCTAAAACTTGACTTCATTATGTAATCAACATAGCGAATCACGGAGATAGGCTATGATTTGTAGTCGGGTATGGGCTGGAACAAAAGCTTATTCACAGTCCTGCCAATCAGATCTGTAGCTGTGCACCTGTTTAATTCATTTTTCTGTACTATGGGTACAATTGGAGGGGGGTATTGATATATAACGCATAATCCACTCTCAAATTGAAGTTGCAATGGCAGCGGTTGCTAGGAAGAGAGCAGCTGCGGACCAGAAGACTGCAGCCAAGGCAGCACTGGTCCACACCTGCTCTGTCTGTCGGGTGAGTAGTACTGGTTGGTACTGAATGTGCTTTTAGGTTCCTCTCCATGTGTAGGCTATTGTACTGGCCTGTGTGGTAGTCTTTCATAAGTGTAGAAGTTTGTTGCATCGTATTGCTTAGTTTATCATTTGTGTTAACTTTGAATTCAATCTAAGCCACAGATTGTTAACTTCCTCCATTTTGTACTTGACCTTCATTGATGCAGACCCGAAGAAATTCAAGCAGTACTTTGAGAGACAGCATTCCAAGTCTCCAGTGGTCCCAGTGCTGGTTGATGTACAGGCCTAAATGAGCACACACACTCACATGGACCTACAGCTCGGGTAAGAATTTTTTCAAGAAGTTAGTTCTGAAATGCTTTCTATAATACAGCAGTGCATTCTGACACCATGAATTGAAATAACTTTCACCTTATTCATATAGTTGGCAGAAATGATAAGGGATTAAATAAAGACTTCCACAGGCTGAATTAGAAGAGGATCTGGTAAAATAAGGGAATGTTGCTAATATCATCTTAGGTAGCTAGCTAGCAATATAGCCTAGTATTCATTAGAGGTCGACCGATTAATCGGAATGGCCGATTAATTAGGACCGATTTCAAGTTTTCATAACAATCGGCAATCGGTATTTTTGGCCACCGGTTTGCAGATTTTTTTATTATTTTTTTTAGTTTTTAAACCTTTATTTAACTAGGCAAGTCAGTTAAAAAACACATTCTTATTTTCAATGACGGCCTAAGAACGGTGGGTTAACTGCCTTGTTCAGGAGCAGAACAACAGATTTTTACCTTGTCAGCTTGGGGATGCAACCTTACTTTAACTAGCCCAACGCTCTAACCACCTGCTTTACGTTGCCAAGGTAAGTTGCTAGCTAGCATTAAACTTATCTTATAAAAAAACAATCAATCATAAACACTAGTTAACTACACATGGTTGATGATATTACTAGTTTATCTAGCCTGTCCTGCTTTGCATATAATCGATGTGGTGTGCATTCGCGAAAAAGGACTGTCTTTGCTCCGACGTGTACCTAACCATAAACATCAATGTATTTCTTAAAATCAATACACAAGTATATATTTTTAAACCTGCATATTTAGTTAATATTGCCTGCTAACATGAATTTCTTTTAACTAGGGAAAATGTGTCACTTCTCTTGCAAACAGAGTCAGGGTATATGCAGCAGTTTGGGCCGCCTGGCTTGTTGCGAACTGTGTGAAGACTATTTCTTCCTAACAAAGACAGCAGACTTCGCCAAACGGGGATGATTTAACAAAAGCGCATTTGCGAAAAAAAAGCACAATCGTTGCACGACTGTACCTAACCATAAACATCAATGCCTTTCTTAAAATCAATACACAGAAGTATATATTTTTAAACCTGCATATTTAGCTAAAAGAAATCCAGGTTAGCAGGCAATATTAACCAGGTGAAATTGTGTCAGTTCTCTTGCGTTCGTTGCACGCAGAATCAGGGTATACAGAATCTGGCTCGTTGCGAACTAATTTGACAGAATTTTACGGAACTATGAAATAACATTGGTTGTGCGATGTAACAGGAATATTTAGACTTATGGATGCCACCCGTTAGATAAAATACGGAACGGTTCCGTATGCCACTGAAAGAATTATGTTTTCGAGATGATAGTTTCCGGATTTGACCATATTAATGACCTAAGGTTTATTATATTATAGTTAAGTCTATGATTTGATATTTGATAGAGCAGTCTGACTGAGCGGTGGTAGGCAGCAGCAGGCTCGTAATAGTCAAAGGTATATGGTTTAGAGAGAAATAGTCGACGCGTCATAATTCCTGTAATAACTTGCAGCTGAACTTGAAAGGGGTTCCTTCGTTATTTTACCGTTCATGTCTTCCATAGAGAATGTCTTGATCTACTTCAAATAAGGTCTGTGTTTTGTGCTTAAACTGCCTCAGCGTTTTGATACCCGTGTAAATCTCACTAGGTAACGTTTGTCAACATATTTTCATAAATCCACTCTACAAAAAAAAAATGATCTTTGCTTATATTGATCAGAGTTATATCCTATGGATATCTACACAGTTATAACATTGGCAAGGTGGTGTAAGCCTAAACCAAACACAGACCTTATTTTAAGTTAATCTAAAAATATCCTATGGAATAAATGAAGGAACCGCTTTTCAGATTTTGCTAGAAGGTGTCATGGGAATTATGACTCGCACTTTGGTAGTCAATTCTTACCATGCCCATTATTAAAATAGGATTTCCTGCATATAGAAATTACAGTTTTTGTTTTCAGCATTCATCACAGGTAACTTAAACTCTATTTTTATTATTCAAACAGTTGAGAGTATTTGTCTCCTAAGCAGACTCTTCAGTGTCGTTGTCACTTCAGAGCTGTGTGTGTGTGTGTGTGTGTGTATATATATATATACACATATAAAAAAAAAATCATAATAATAATCGGCCGATTAATCGGTAGCGGCTTTTTTTGGTCCTCCAATAATCGGTATCGGCGTTGAAAAATCATAATCGGTCGACCTCTAGTATTCATGGCACATTATAAATATCTGACTGCTACTAGGATAGTATTCTGTACAAGACAAGACCAAATGCATAAATAAAACAAATGTGTTAAATAAAATATGGAACAGTGAATTTAAATGTTCAATATATCTTTCATTTTGGATCAAGGTAACTAGCTAGCTGACAGCAAAGGTGTCAGCTAGAGATGACGTGCAGGAGCTTGCAGGGATTTGTAGTCTTGCATGATGCCTACTTTGATGTTAGTCAGCATTTTCGTATCTGAGAGTAAATAGAACCGAATATAGATTGATAAGTCACCTTGCCCGAGAGAGATTTACACGGTTATCAAAATATCACTCCAGAGTAAGCCTAGGTTTTATGGGTCTTATTACACATCCACTGTGGGACTCAATATAACATTTAAGTTTATTGTACATTGTAAAAAAAATTATTGAAAAGTAGAATAGCCTTATGGACTTGTCAAATAGCTGTCATGTACCGTAACCATCATTGCTTTCCTGGTGGCAAACACCGCTAAAGCCGTTGACTAGCAAACCACCGTGGGGTTCGAGCCCCCCTCGCTTCAAGCATTTTTGGAAAACACTGTCCACGCAAACAGTGCATTCGGAAAGAATTCAGAACCCTTCAATTTTTCAACATTTTATTACCTTACAGCCTTATTCTAAAATGTATTAAATTGTGTGTCCCCCCAATCCACACACAATACCCCATTATGACAAACCAAAAACTGGGTTTTAGAAAGTTTTGCAAATGTATTACAAATAAAAAACTTAAACATCACATTTCCATAAGTATTCAGACCCTTTACTCAGTACTTTGTTGAAGCACCTTTGGCAGCGATTACAGCCTCGAGTCTTCTTGGGTTTGACGCTACAAGCTTGGCACACCTGTATTTGGGGAGTTTCTCCCATTCTTCTGTGCAGATCCTCTCAATCTATGTCAGGTTCGATTGGGAGCGTCGCTGAACAGCTATTTTCAGGTCTCTCCAGAGATGTTCGATCAGGTTCAAGTCCAGGCTCTGGCTGTGCCACTCAAGGACATTCAAAGACCTGTCCTGAAGCCACTCCTACGTTGTCTTTGCTGTGTGCTTAGGGTTGTTGTCCTGTTGGAAGGTGAACCTTTGCCCCAGTCTGAGGTCCTGAGTGTTCTGGAGCAGGTTTTCATCAAGGATCTCTCTGTACTTTGCTCCGTTCATCTTTCCCTCGATCCTATAGTCTCCCAGCCCTTGCCGCTGAAAAACATCCCCACAGCATGATGCTGCCACCACCATGCTTCACTGTAGGGATGGTGCGAGGTTTCCTCCAGACGTGACGCTTGGCATTAAGGCCAAAGGGTTGGTCTGAGAGTCCTTTAGGTGCCCTTTGGCAAACTCCAAGCAGGCTATCATTTGCCTTTTACTGAGGAGTGGCTTTCGTCTGGCCACTCTACCATAAAGGCCTGATTGGTGGACTGCTGCAGAGATGGTTGTCCTTCTGGAAGGTTATCCAATGTCCACAGATGAACTCTAGAGCTCTATTGGGTGACCATCGGGTTCTTGGTCACCTCCCTGACCAAGGCTCTTCTCCCCCGATTTCTCAGTTTGGCCGGGCGGCCAGCTTTAGGAAGAATCTTGGTGGTTCCAAACTTCTTCCATTTAAGAATGAAGGAGGCCACTGTGTTTTCGGGTACCTTCAATGATGCAGAAACATTTTGGTTCCCTTCCCCAGATCTGTGCCAACACAATCATGTCTCGGAGCTCTACGGACAATTCCTTTGACCTCATGGCTTAGTTTTTGCTCTGGCATGCACTGTCGACTGTGGGACGTTATATAGACAGGTGTGTGCCTTTCCAAATCATGTCTAATCATTTGAATTTACCACAAGTGGACTCCAATCAAGTTGTAGAAATATCTCAAGGATGATCAATGGAAACAGGATGCACCTGAGTCCAATTTCAAGTCTCATAGCAAAAGGTCTGAATACTTAAGTAATTAAGGTATTTTTATGTAAACATTGAGAAAAAAAATGTGCTTTGTTATTATGGAGTATTGTGTGTAGATTGAGGAAAATGTTTAGAATAAGGCTGTAACGTAACAAAATGTGGAAAAAGTCAAGGGGTCTGAATACTTTCCTAATGCACTGTAACATTGTACATGTAAGTGTAGGCCTATACGTCTATATAATATAGTCTGTACTATGGTAGCGACAATGATTTATGTAGCAGTGTCAGTAGCCCGTGTCAGTCTGCATTTTTACATTGAAATCATTGATTTCACATGAGGGTTTCAGGAGTGAATCATTTTTATATCCGTAGGACTGTAGCCTATCGACAATGGAAGTGTACCATGCAAAGTCCCATATGCATTAATATATTATAGCATAAGGAGGACAATATCTGATGTGAATGTAGGTTATAGCTCTACTGTTGATCGGAGTTCCTATATTACAGAATATGAGAATCAGCGAGTTAGATGACAATCAAACAGAAGTAATTCGCCATCTGATACTGATACTGCCAAACGTCTTCCTCAATTAAGACTGTCAATTCTTGACCTCCGGACTCTCGATAAACTTATTTAAAATAACTGCAATACTGCCTTCTGTAGTGTGATAGTGAGAGTACAACCTGTAATCCTACTCTAGAACACTTTGTAATGCTGCTCGTCCTCAAGTCAAATAACATGTGACGAAGTAGGTGATTATAAAAATGCATATAAAACATTGTAGGGCTACATTTAGGTGTAAACGTCCATATAATATAGCCTATGCAATATGATTATTAGGTCATAGCAGTGTTTGTCTGCAAGGCTGAAGAAATTAATTTCATTCTAAATCTTCATTTCAAGCTGTAGGCTACGTCCCTTCTAAACACACAAATGTAATTGGAACCCTTGCCACAATCTGCGACAATTACATGGATCTAGACACTCTACATAGAAAGCAATTTGATCAGTCAGTAAAATAAACAATGTAGTTGCTTTGATTATCGGTACATGCTGTTATACTACTGTTATGGACACAGTTGGAACATTGCCTGATGCTTAATCTGAACCTTTTTCACAAGTATGGCCCGGGAGTGTTTACCCATCCCCACTATGTTTGAGTCCTATACTGTAGTTACAGAATGACTTCATTGTTGTTAAACCCATCATGGTGGACATAAATATGATGTTGTGGGTAAAAATAAGTCAGCTATGATAAGTCAAAAGTCGGACAAACATGACTAAACTATTTTGACGTGTACAGTAGGTGTTTGTTAGTGTGTGGGTATGTGTAGGTATATTTAGTAAGTGTATATTGGCTATAAAGTTCTGTTTATGCAGAATAGGGTGAAATCAGATGTGATGTATACTAAAGAAAGTCTTAATGATAGCCTTAAAAAAGTACAATTTTATGTTTATTAAACATAAGTGTTAAATAGACCATATGAAAACTACACATAGACGTCTCAACTAAAAATCTGCATGAACTTGATAAATTGCATTCATTTCCTCATTAAAAGTGTCTTGGGAAAGCAGTTCAATAGATGTAATGAAATAGGCATTTGTGAACATCATATAGCCTACACAGTACAAACACAATATGTAACAGACTTTTTAGGCTTATATGTGCTTTATACACTGAGTGCACAAAATATTAAGAACACCTGCTCTTTCCATGACAGACTGACCAGGTGAATCCAGGTGAAAGCTATGATCTCTTATTGATGTCACCTGTTAACCCCACTTCCATCATTGTAGATGGGTTAACACTTCAATCATTGTAGATGGAGAGGAGACAGGTTAAATAAGGATTTTTAAGCCTTGGAACAATTGACACATGGATTGTGTATGTGTGCCATTCAGAGGGTGAATGGGAAAGACAAAAGATGTAAGTGCCTTTGAAGGAGGTATGGTAGCAGGTGCAGCAGTTTGTGTCAAGAACCGCGACGCTGCTGGGTTTTTCACGCTCAACAGTTATCCGTGTGTATCAAGAATGGTCCACTACCCAAAAGACATCCAGCCAACTTGACGCAACTGTGGGAAGCATTGGAGTCAACATGGTCCAGCATCCCTGTGGAACGCTTTCGAGTCCACGTCCCAAATAATTGAGGTTGTTTTGAAGGCAAATGGGGGGGGTGCCATTCAATATTAGCAATGTGTTCTTAATGTTTTGTACACTCAGTGTATATCACACAATGTCTGGATGCAATATTCTACCCAGGAATATTCAACACTGAAATCTTTTACTCTCGTTATTCCAAATGCATCCGTGGATCTTTTCTGCTCACTACAATGAAAAGTAATCTTAGTCTAATGCAGCGTTTGATATAAACGCAACAAGCTATAAAGTGGAATAGTTTTTCTGCTGGGGTGTCCTGAGGTAGCTCCTCTCTGAGAACCTCAGGCGAACAGCCTTTCTCCCACGTGGACCTTCAGGTGCCTCTTCAAGCTGCCAGCCTGGGTGAAGCGCATGTGACACTGGGGGCAGCTGTAGGGTTTCTCCCCTGTGTGGACCCTCTGGTGCCTCTTCAGGCTGCCAGCCTCAGCGAAGCGCATATCACACTGGGTACAGCTGAAGGGTTTCACCCCTGTGTGGACCCTCTGGTGGATCTCCACTTTCTGGAGGCAGCTGAAGCCTTTGTTACAGAACATGCAGAGGAACCGTTTCTCTTTACTATTGCCTGATGTAGCTCCCCCTCCCTGAGCCTGGGCTCTAGCCCTGTCATTTGAGTTCAATACCTGATCGAAAAGGACGCGGCTGCGTGAATCGTAAGGCCCCTTCGACGTGGACACTGGGGCACAATCCCTGAGCGTGTGTAGAGGGGAGTGGCTCGAGACATTTGGATTTGTCTCTAAACTGTCCCTGTAATCTAAGAAATCTTGTGAGTGTCCTTCTCCTAAGTGAGTCTCGTCTGCATTCCATGTAAGAGGAGTGTCACCCTCCACTTTCACAGTCACTTTATCTACCGCTATAACCTCCCCTTTCTTATCTAGGCACCCTTCAGAGTATACACTACTACTGTATCGGTTCCAGTCCCCTCTAGACAGATCAGTCTGTGTCTCTAAACCCACGGATATGTTGCCAGGGTCCATCTCTGTAGCGTAAAAACAAGATGGATCATCACCGCCAGTGTCTAACGTGTCACCATCAGTATTTCCACAGGAATTAACCGTCTTCAGGCTCTGGTGAAATACCGGTAAGTCCTCTGAGCTGGGAGCAGGAGGACAGCCCAGTGACCCCAGCCTCTCTGCGTCTGATCTGTTGTCAGATCCTCTGTGTGCTACAGTTAAGGTCTCAGTGTCGGACTTGAGGACAGCGTTCGGCGTTCCACTGACCTCCGTGAAGCTGCGTCGGGTTCTGGGCGGCGTGGTGGTGGTGGGGTCCTCCGTGGCTACAGGGAGCACTCCAGCCGCTCCAGTCTGGATGTCTGTGCTTTGCCCTGGGTCCTCTCCTTCAGACCTCTCCAGCTTGACCCCAGGCCCTGCATCCTCAGCATCTACAGACTGACACAAGAAGAGGAGGTTCTTACCAGTATATGATTTGAATAGGATAACAATGTCATAGGGAAGTCTCACAAGGTCCCCTATAACAGAGAAATAAGGATGTACACGTAAGGAAGTGAATAGCTGAGGGGAGCCTTTCTGAAATAAACGGGCCACATTTGACATGCTGCACAAAGTAACACATTTTTTATGCAACACAATTACACTAACCTCTATCACAATAACGTGCTGGGTTGAGGTTCCACTCCCCTCATCAACAGTGTTTGGTTGGTCATCTCTCCATGTGTTGTGTCTCGCTGGCTTCACAAAGCTCCTGTGGCCTCCAGTGAGATGTCCTTCACCTAAGAGAGGGATTGGTGGAAAAAGAGGTGATTAGGTTAACTACTGTCAATGCTCAAAGGTCTATTGACACTGGCCTTGTCTGAATACCAATACTAGCATACTACATACTTAAACTTTATACTTATTTTGGCATTTTATCTAGTATAATTCACTCTCTTTAATGACTCAAGTGTTTGACAACAGCTGCTAATCATAAATTGACGGGTTGTACGAAAATAAACGGATGGCGGGAGTCAATCGCTCTTTAGATGACGCATTTGTAGTAGTATTTTATTTTTTTGCATACTATTTAATACACAAGTATGGGTATTGGCAGGGATGTAAAATAACACTTCTTGACATACTATTTTGAGATGTTCCATGCAGCATATTGTTTTCGATTAGTAAATAATAGGAAATGCAGTAAATCAAGAATCTGGTTAGAACATGATGGATAAGTAATCAGGGGAATTATTGCATACTATCCAAAAACTGAACAAGACCGAATTCTGGTTAACCATAGTGGTTAACGCATCTAAGGTCACACACACGCAGAGGAGAACGGGGTGACAGGCCGCGCAGCCTCCAGCAAAATGTACCTCTTGCCATTCCTCTGTGTCGGTCGAGGATCTTGACACTACTGGGACGACTGGCGAGGACGCGCTCCCGTGCCACCTTCAGTTCCAGTAGCTGTAGTTTCCTCCGCAATGCCCTGTTTTCTTTCTGGCTTTGAGTCATTTCCAAACGAAACACTGCATAGTCGTCGTCTACGAGTTTACATATATCTGCCACGGCTGCATTCGCTAGCACCTCCATGATGGAGGCTATTTGAGTGTGAAAAACCATACAGTTAGCCATGTTAGCAGCTAGTTAACGTTACCTAGATAACGTCTATCAACCAAGTCCTGTCTCCAACGCGAATTAAAGACTACCTGAGGTAAACGTGTGATGCTGTACAGTTAAAGTAGTCATACTTTGAGTGCCAGAGTATTAATAAACGTCTAAATAACAACAACAAAAAAGCTAACGTGGAAATGATTATTGGTCACGGTTCACTTCTCCTTCTCTAAATTTGTATTGGCGGATCGCAACCGTGACATGCATACAACGCCGCCTACTGGACTGGAGTGTGAGGCCATTCACGGCCTCCCCTTCAATGTTTAACGGCGGTTGGAATCCAATATTTTTTTAACATTTTAAATGTAACCTTTATTTAACTAGGCAAGTCAGTTAAGAACAAATTCTTATTTACAATGACGGCCTACTCCGGCCAAACCCGGACGACTCTGGGCCGATTGTGCGCCGCCCTATGGGAATCCCAATCACGGACGGATGTCATACAGACTGGATTCAAACCAGGTAGTGACGCCTCTTGCACTGAGATGCAGTGCCTTAGACTGCTGTGCCACCCAATATGTTGTATTACCGCCACCTACTAGACTGGAGTACAACTCCCTTATACTTTGCTTGAAATTGTAAAAAAATAAATAATAATACCCTACCATCTAACACTACATTCACAATAAATTAAATTAAAATAACACCACCCTAATCCACTACTTAAATCTATTTAGTCCTGCCTCATGTCAACAACCTGAAAGGATGGGACATCACCACTCAACACACCCTATAACTCTTCTGATGTCAAGTCTCGCACACCCAAATACCTCTCTGCAGCTGCCACCACAACCTCAATTTCTGCAAGTTACGTTCCCTCCCTGCAGTACAGTTGATAGCCTGTGCTATAAATGCTAAAAATCCATTCTTACTGAAACATATCACTTGTTGTCCTATCCCTCTACTGGTACAGATCTACTACTCCTCTCAGGATCCCTCCCTCTTGACCCATCTTAATCTACTTTCTTCACTGCCTCAGCATATGACAACTTCTGCACTACTCTAACCCTGGAAACCACCTCAACCTGCCTCACTCGCACGAGACATTTCTGATCCCCAGCCCCATGGGCACCCCTACAATTAACACATACCACTACTTTCCCCAATGCTACACATTCCTTTGTCTCATGCCCTTCTGCACACTTCTCACACCTAGGACCCTCCCTCCTACACACTGCTTCCACATGACCATAAGCTTGACACCTGTAACAACATAATGTATATCGCACAAAAGCTTGTACAGGATTACTAACATCACTTTGTCGGGCAAAGACTCATCATCAAAACTCAAAAGAACAGACAATGACTCTGTTTCACCACTCTCGCCACCCTGTCTGCGCCGCACCAAACAACAAGCATCACAAACACCGGGAATCTTCCACTTCAGTTGGTCAACTTTTACATTTACTGCTACCCCAGCAATCACTCCTTTCAATGGCGCCCTTTTCTTGAGAGCAAAACAATTCACATTTTTTGCCCCCATTTGTTTAACGCCGAGCGCCTTCTCCCTCTGACCAGCAGAAACACAAACAACTATCAAAATACCACTTCTGGTTACCCTCACCGATTCCACAGTATCCAACTGTTTTCACCCACCCTGAAACCACAAATCGATCAACCAAAAGGCAAGGGTCCACTTTTTCCAAAAACTTCACTCCTACTGTCACAGACTCATCTTTATCCTGGCCCTCGGTGCAAGCCTCGGGCTCCGAGAACTTCCCCACACCGACCACCTCCGATACTTCACCCTCATTCTCTTCAGCTCACTGCTTACACATTCTACGATTCTACTTTAGCAAACCATCTCCCCTTTTTCCAGACATTTTTAACTGACTCAAGCTCACCGTCTTCCTCCCTCTCTCTTAGACCTCTTCTGCCTCTCTTTTCCCTCCATTCCCCGTCCGTATTCCAAGTATACGTCTCCTTATAATAATACTGCACTTCTCCTGACATACATATTGTTCTTGCCTTCTCAAGGGACGCCATTTAACCGGCTGTCACAATCAGCGCAAACTCCTCGGACTTGTATTTCTCAACAGTGCATCCCACTTATAAAGCAGCGGCTTCGTCTTGATGTTATTCTTTATCAAAAGCTACCGCGACACTTTTCAATTTCAAACAAGCGCGCTCTTCCAACCACCATCCCTGTCTCTGCAAAAGCTCTCCCCAAAATGTCACGTCTGCTGGTCACGGCCTCCTCTATTCATGGATTCCTCTTATCTGTGTGTTTCCACCTACTGTTCTGGAGTGCGAGATCATTACACATCGTAGAATATTTGCCCTACTAATTAATCCTACACCCAGTAAAAAAAACTCACCACTATTCCACTAGCTACTTGGCCCCATCGGTGTTGTAACAATGTGCAACTAGTTAAAGTAAAAAAGGGGAAAATAAATAAACATAAATATGGATTGTATTTACAATGGTGTTTGTTCTTCACTGGTTGCCCTTTTCTTTTTGCAACAGGTCACTAATTTTGCTGCTGTGATTGCACACTGTGGTATTTCACCCAATAGATATGAGAGTTTAAAATTGGATGTGGTTTTCAAGTTCTTTGTGGGTCTGTGTAATCTTAGGGAAATTTGTGTCTTTAATATGGTCATACATTTTGCAGGAGGTTAGGAAATGCAACTCAGTTTCCACCTCATTTTGTGAGCAGTGTACACATAGCCTGTCTTCTATTGAGAGCCAGGTCTGCCTACGACGACCATTCTCAATAGCAAGGCTACGCTCACCGAGTCTGTACATAGTCAAAGCTTTCCTTCATTTTGGGTCAGTCAGAGTCGTCATGTATTCTGCCACTGTGTACTCTCTGTTTAGGGCCAAATAGCATTCTAGTTTGCTCTGTTGTTTTGTTAATTCTTTCCAATGTGTCAAATAATAATTTTTTTGTTGTCTCGTGATTTTGTTGGGTATAATTGTGTTGTTGTCCTGGGGCTCACTGGGGTCTATTTGTGAACAGAGTCCCAGGACCAGCTTGCTTAGGGGACTCTTCTCCAGGTTCATTTCTCTGTAGGTGATGGCTTTGTTATGGAAGACTTGGAATATCTTCCTTTTAAGTTGTTGCAGAATTTAAGTTATTTTCTGGATTTTGATAATTAGTGGGTATTGTCCTAATTCTGCTCTGCATGCATTATTTGGTGTTTTACGTTGTACGCAGAGGATATTTAGCAGAATTCTGCATGCAGAGTCTCAATTTGGTGTTTGTCCCATTTTGTGAATTCTTGGTTGGTGAGCAGACCCCAGACCTCACAACCATAAAGGGCAATGGGTTTTATCACTGATTCAAGTATTTTTTGCCAGATCCTAATTGGTATGTCAAATGTTATGTTCCTTTTGATGGCATAGAAGGCCCTTCTTGCCTTGTCTCTCAGATCGTTCACAGCTTTGTGGAAGTTACCTGTGGCGCTGATGTTTAGGCTGAGATATGTATAGTTTTTTTGTGTGCTCTAGGGCAACGGTGTCTAGATGGAATTTGTATTTGTGGTCCTGGCAACTGGACCTTTTTTGGAACACCATTATTTTTGTCTTACTGAGATTTACTGTCAGGGCCCAGGTCTGACAGAATCTGTGCAGAAGATCTAGGTGCTGCACTATCCCTCAACACAACTTGTAACTCTTCTGCAATAAAATCGAAAATCGCTTACATCCAAGTACTTCTCAGCAGCTGCCACCACCACAGCCATTGTCTGTGATTTACGTTCCATTTCTGCAGCACAGTTGATAACCATGGCTATGAACACTAAGAATTCAACCTTACTGAAGTACATGTTATTCTATCACTTTCTATTGGCCTCGGCCTACTCACAGGGATCCTGTTAGTCCCCCTCTACCTGGACCCATCTCCCTCTACCACTCTCTTCACTGCCTCAGCATACCACACCTTCTGTACTACTCTGATCTTGGCAACCTCAACCTGTCTTTCTCTCACCAGACACTTCTGATCTCCAGCAACAACTGTTCACTCCTTCTTCATAGTTGTATTGGCGAATCACAACCAACTGAAACGTACATATATCGCCACCTACTGTACTGGAGTGTGAGCTAGAGGTCTTCACAGATCCACCTCTGCCTGAATACCCGAAACCAGATTCGGGACCGAGCATGTCCGGCTCAAGAATTCTCAAATAATGTCACAGGTCTTGGTCGGATCTGATTGTCAAGGGTATGTGTAATTTTTTTACTGACTTGTCCAGAAGGGCCGTACATATCTGAACGCGACTGCTGCAGTAGAGAGAGGATTGTTATAATTGATGCTGCTGCTTTTGCTTTCCACGAGAGTGGAGCGTGGCACATGTAGCTCGTTGTTGTTGGCCAATCATAAGTCATCAAAGCGGCAATAGGCTACAGTCATAGAGCCTCTGTCTGGCAAAAGTTAAGATATCTAATCAATGGAAGATGGAATTAAAGTTAAAGGAGAAGGATAGGCTACAACGACCAAGAGCCAACAGGTAGGTTGCTACTTAATATTCTGAATGGAGTTATTTGTAACTGTAGGATGAGAAAGCACGCACTGGCGCCTCAATTAGCCTAGCTAGCTAGCTTAACTAGCTTCTCCCAGTTTGATGCAGTCAAGACAGTACTACATAATCATATTTGATGATAGATAACCTAGCTATAATTCCACGTTCAAAACAACTAGGAACTTGGAAATCCGAAACTTCTGATTTCAGTGTGTTCAAGACAACTAGGAACTCAAAGAAAACTAGCTCCGACTGGGAAAAATTGTTTTCCAACTCGGGAACTCGGGCCTCTTTCAAGAGCTCAGACTTTCTGACCTAAAGATCACTGACATCATGACTTGACCTCGTATTTTTCAGAGTTCCCAGTTGTCTTGAACGCACCATTAGCCCGAGTCGGCTTTGTTGCCATCTCTCCCTGCTCACAGTACTCTCCCCTCTCTCTAGAGCGGCACCTCTCTCTCCCTTCGCTCACGCTTTATCAGTCGGTTAATAAAGTAGCATAAAAATAAATACAAATATGCTGCTTCCCTCTCTCGGATTGGACCGGGTCAGGATCCGATCAGTTCCGAACAGGTTTAGTTGTCCTTGGGTCCATTTGGAACGTGTTTTAAAACATGTATTATTTAAACAATTAATATATAGATATCTGATCCAGGTGGGAAAGCACTAGGTCCATTTTGGGGCGGGTCCAACTCTAGTGTGAGCCTCCCTACCAGACTGGGCACACATTGGTTGAATCAACGTAGTTTCCATGTAATTTCAATGAAATTACGTTGAACCGATGTGGAATAGATGTTGAATTGACGTCTGTGCCCAGTGGGAGCTACTATATTCTCTTAAAGAGCGACTGCCTTTAAAAAAGCAACGGATGCCTTTGAAAAACGGCCTATGTGGCATCGATATAAGTCAGAAACAGTTATTCAAGTGTCAAAATGGACTACAAAAAGTGTAAATAGGATATTTTTCCCAAAACACCAAGCAGAGAGAACGTTCACTAAGAGCGTCGTTGAGGCATGTGTCGATACTGATATGATCGAAATAAAAGGCAGCACTGCTCTCAGATCAGCTTTCTCCATTCAAATCTTACCATATTTTAATTATTCAACAAAAAGCTACTAGTGAGATGTCACCAATGGCGGCAAATATTGAGGCGGCCTATTCTAATGCTTACCCATAATTTCTTCATTATTAATTTGTATGTGTGTATTGTTAGGTATTCCTGCACTGCTGGAGCTAGAAACAGAAGCATTTTGCTGCACCTGGGATAACATCTGAAAAATGTATACATGACCAATACAATGTTATTGTATTTGATCCTATAATAATGCACTGAATCAAGATTTGGCACCTCACCTGTTAGGCTACACATCATGAAATTTATCAAGGCAAAAATGACAGACAGTGGCTTGATATTGATTTCAATATCATTTAAATACACAGCACCTTCAAAGTATTCACAACCCTTGACTTTTTCACATTTTGTTGTGTTACAGCCTGTATTTAAAATGGATTCAATTGAGATTTTTTGTCACTGGCCTACACACAAATCCCATAATGTCAAAGTGGAATTATGTTCTTAAATATTTACAGATTAATACAAAATTTGTTTGTTATGGCAAGCCTAAATAAGTTCAGGTGTAAACTTGCAAAATAAGTTGCATGGATTTTTGAATGACTACCTCATCTCTGTATCCCACACATACAATTATCTGTAAGATCCCTCAGTCGAGCAGTGAATTTCAAACACAGATTCAACCACAAAGACCAGGTAGGTTTTCCAATGCCCCGCAAAGAAGGGCACCTTTTGGTAGATGGGTAAACAAAAGCAGACATTGAATATCCCATTGAGCATGGTTAAGTTATTAATTACACTTTGGATGGTGTTTCCATACACCCAGTCACTACAAAGATAAAGGTGTCCTTCCTAACTCAGTTGACAGAGAGGAAGGAAACCGCTCAGGGATTTCACCATGAGGCCAATGGTGATTTTAAAACAGTTAAAGTTTAATGGTTGTGATATGAGAGAATTGAAGATGGATCAACAGCATTGTATTTACTCCACAATACTAACCTAACTGACAGAGTGAAAATAACATGTTTTTACATTTACATTTTAGTCATTTAGCAGACGCTCTTATCCAGAGCGACTTACAGTAGTGAATGCATACATTTCATACATTTAATTTCATGCATTTTTTTATATATTTTTTTTTGTACTGGCCCCCCGTGGGAATCAAACCCACAACCCTGACATTGCAAACACTATGCTCTACCAACTGAGCCACAGGGAAGACACTGGAGTTGCTTACCAAGAAGACAGTGAATGTTCCTGAGTGGCCGAGTTACAGTTTTGACTTAAATCTACTTTAAAATCTATGGCAAGACCTGAAAATGGTTGTATAGCAATGATCAGCAACCAATTTGAGAGAGCTTGAAGAATTGTTAAAAGAATAATGGGCATGTGTTGCACAATCCAGGTGTGGAAAGCTCTTAGAGACTTACCCAGAAAGACTCAAAGCTGTAATCACTGCCAAAGGTGCTTCTACAAAGTATTGACTCAGTGGTGTATAAATTAAATGTTTCTGTATGTCATTTTCAGTAAATTAGCAAAAATGTCTAGACATGTTTTCACGTTGTCATTATGGGGTATTGTGTGTAGATGAGTGATGACAAAAAAAAAATCTGAATGTAAACATTATTAAAGTGACCAGTGTTCAATGACTGCATAGGGCAGCAGTTTCTAAGGTGCAGGGTAGAGTACCGGGTGGGGGCCGGCTAGAACAGTGACTAAGGCAAGTAGTGACTGTTTAACAGTCTAATGGCTTCGAGATAGAAGCGGTTTCACAGTCTCACGGTCCCAGCATTAATGCACCTGTACTGTCTCCACCTTCTAGATGGTAGTGGGGTGAACAGGCCGTAGCTCATTGATGATCTTCTTGGCCTTCCTGTGACACTGGGTGCTGAAGATGTCATGGACGGCAGGCACTGTACAACCGGTGATGTGTTGGGCTGAACGCACCGCCCCCTGGAGAGCCCTTTAGTTGGAAGCAGTGCAATTGCCATACCGCGGAGGTCAGTGGAACACTGAACGCCATCCTCAAGTCAGAGACAGACACATCGACTTTAACACAAAGGCTTTTACACACAGGATCTGACCACAAGTCAGACCCAGAGAGACTGGGGCTGGGGCGACTGGGCTGTCCTCCTGCTCAGAGTATTTACTTTATGGTAACCCGAGCATGAGGGCTGTTCATTCCCATCTGGACTCAGATGACACGTTAGGAGG
Organism: Salmo trutta; assembly: GCF_901001165.1. Taxonomy (NCBI): domain Eukaryota; kingdom Metazoa; phylum Chordata; class Actinopteri; order Salmoniformes; family Salmonidae; genus Salmo; species Salmo trutta. The sequence continues at coordinate 12,069,321 of NC_042960.1, read as the reverse complement.
GGGGAGCCACACCAGGCAGTATTAAAGAGAAACGGTTCCTCTGCATGTTCTGTAACAAAGGCTTCAGCTGACCCCAAAAGGTGGAGATCAACCAGAAGGTTTACACAGGGGAGAAATCATTCAACTGTACCCATTGTCAGATGCGCTTCACCCATGCTGGCAACCTGAAGATGCACCTAAAGGTACACGCAGGAGAGAGGCCGTTCGCCTGTACGCACTGTGAGAAGAGGTTCTCGGGAAAGGATGGGAAGCCTGATCTGCTGCTGGTCAAAGAGGAGACAATAGAAGACGGACCAGAGAGCATTGACCTGCTGAGTGGACTAAAGATGGGGGAGCAAGGTAAGGAAGAAATACATATAACCTACATACAGTAATATATCTTCAATGGGAATAGTGATGTGTCTGGCTATATTTTCTTCATTTCTAAATGAAATCAAAACAACTTATGTTCACATACAAAACACATTAATGTATGAACTTGACCAGGTAATTGTAAAAAAAAATATTAAAAAAACTCAATATGCAAAGTCTATTTTCTAACCTCTTCCTGCAGGTGCTTGGCTGCAGGAGACTGGGCGGCTACCTTGGATTCCCAGACCGGTGCAGACAAGAACCCAGGGGACAACATAACTGAGCAGGGTAGGATCAGAGGCGACATAGTGGAGGTCAGAGGATGGGTCTGAAAACCTATCGTTTATAGGGAGATTGGTTCTGGCAGCCAAAACTGTCAAATACTCCATCTAAATGTGGATCGATTCTCAATTGCGATACAATTCTAGAAACATAAAGCCCTTTACTTTAATATCACATCTAAATAATTTCACAAAAGCAAAATATACACTTACTGCACACTGTTTTAAGCGGGTTTAACACAGTTACAGCCATAAGTATTCAGTTAAAACACTTTTTTGGCGTCGTTCCTTCCGTTACACACAGGTGTTCGGAGCACGCTAGATAGCTAATTAGCACAGATGGTCTCCTCGGGTCTTCCGTCTGTCATCCGTGAATAAAGCGCTGTGTTGGAGCCAATTTGGGTGCATCTCATATTCAGGTATTGTTCGGGCAATTACACTCCCGACCACTATGGTCAGACAAATGGTGGTGGTAAACACGCATCAGGGGATCTATGAAGACACATGTGCTTTAAAGTAATGGTGTGTGTTGATGGTGAGAGAGCTCATTAGTTCTTATAGCAATCAAATGAAAGCAAGAAAACGCCAAACAAGATACAAAGGACTACTATAGTCAATACTCATTCATTCAAGGTAACCCCTATTGTTAAGTTTGAGGTGTGTTAAGAACAAGTCTATTTGCTACCATCCACTCACCTGGTGACTGATTGGCTACTTAGAATTCTTGGATTTTCAAAGCAAATTATCACTACATGCTGTATATATGGCCGTGTGGGAACCCGAATTAGCCCTATGTGTGTGTAGTAATTTATCCTTTTTATTATTATTATTATTATTTCTCGCTGATATGAAAGATAAGGTCTTTATGTTAACGTTCAAAATGAGCACCGTGGCTTATAAAGAAACCCAGAGCAGAATATACTGTATTTACCTTCATTGATAGACTCTAGAGCGTCTATGAAGTTGTTATGTGAACTATATTACCCCTCATAACCCTTTGTTAACTTGTCATTTGAAACAGACTTGTGTAAATACTTTTTTTTAGAGAGAGACAGTAAACCTTGGCTAGAACAAGGACGGAGGTGATGTAGATGGATTAAAATTGTTCTATTATTTTCTACTCTATGCTTGCTAACACACTATTCTTTCTAAACAAGTCTGCTCTCAGCTTGAAAGATACTGATCATAGGAGATTTGATGTAACGTAATAAACAGTACCGTAATTCAAAGAACAGCGCGCATTTCTTTTTCATTTAACCACACCCTTTGAGTGATGACGCCAACCAAAAATTATTTATATTCAGTGCGTAAACGGAAGAGAACAGTGACCAATAACAATTTCCACGTTAGCATTTTTGTTATTGTTTAATTAGACGTTTATTGACACATTAGAACTCAAAATATGACTAATTGAACAGCACAGCATCACATACTTACTTCAGGTAGTCTTTAATTCGCGCTGGAGACAGGACTTGGTTGATAGACGTTATCTAAGTAGCCGCTAACGTTAGCTAACAATGGTTTTTCACACTCAAATAGCCTCCATCATGGAGGTGCTAGCGAATGCAGCCGTGGCAGAGATCTGTAAACTCGTAGACGACGACTATGCAGTGTTTCGTTTGGAAATGTCTCAAAGCCAGAAAGAAAACAGGACATTGCGGAGGAAACTACAGCTACTGGAACTGAAGGTGGTACGGGAGCGTGCAGAGAGGACAATTAGAGAGCGCGTCCGCGCCAGTCGTCCATGTAGTGTCAAGATCCTCGACCAATACAGAGGAATGGCAAGAGGTACATTTTGCAGAAGGCCGAGACTGCGGGGTCAGTCGTCCCGTTCCCGGCCCTAAGTTTTAGAATCAAGTTTGCTACAATTCAGCACATTTTGTCATGGGGCACAGACAAAATGTGCTGTTTTTAAAGCTAATTTCCGGAAATTCTGCACATTTTGCCATGACTTGTGCCATGTTAATATCAGTGCCTAATTTGAACCGAATCCTGCAGGAAAAGGATCAGGCACCTCGCTGTTTTGGACTGTTTCGTTCAGGAAATTCAGCCCAGGCCTGATATTCTAAGAGTTGATTCGGGTTGGGCGGGCCCAGGCTTATGGTTTGTGCAACATTGTAACCTATGTTTGAGACCAATGTGTGACTGTGGCTGTGAGAAGCGTGCCTGTATCGCTCTCAGAACTAGAATGAGATGAACTTTATATGAGATCTCTCCCTCCTCTGATAGACATGAGCCTGCAACTGTTATCTCTCCAGCGTTGCATGGCATCATCTATTTCATTATAGAAGTGCGAAGGGTTCTGGAGGAGCAGCAGCACCCCTGATATATTGAAATACCTTTTCCAAAGTTATAGAGTTAATGCTGTCTGTTCAGAAATAAATGAAATAATTCAGAATAGCCTACTGCACCACAAAATAGCTTGGACCAATAGCTGTGGAGGGTAGCCTAATAACAAGGCATGGTCCTACAGTTGGGAATGCACTGCAAATCTGTCAGTGAACAAACAGCATGCAGACAAAAACAGGTATTGTGCAATATTTCAAATACAATCACATGAAAACACAGGTTGGAAAGCAAATGGCTCCTGCTGAAAAGAGAATAATCTGTCTGCTGTAGGCTACCAAAATATTTGATCAACTTCCAAATAAAATTTTACAAAGTAAAATGAGAGAGAAAGGCTTTTGGCACGAGCGCATCGGCCATCACCAGTGAGTGAGCTGCGCATCATTGGGTGACTCAGTGAAACTGGAAAGCAGTTTTAGGACTAATTACCTCATATTGTAGCCTACAATATGTGTCTCCACACACCTAGGCCTAGTCTATTGATGGATTCAAGATAAGGTCGTTTTTATTGATCTCAGATTCTCAGTTTGTGTCAAAGTAGCCTGTCATTTAGATAATTTGTGTGGAATAAAAACTGCCGTATCTTGAATCCATCAATAGACTAGACTAGGCCTAGGTGTGTGGAGACACATATTGTTGGCTACAATATGAGGTAATTAGTCCTAAAACTGCTTTCCAGTTTCACTGACTCACCCAATTATGCGCAGCTCACTCACTGGTGATGGCCGATGCGCTCGTTTTACATGACTGAAGACTTTGGCAGAATGTAAAAGGATGTAGAATTGCCTGAAATCCGTTTTATAAAAGGCCACATTTTTCTGACAGTGTAATGACATTATTTGGGTGCGCAAACCTACAGTTTACACATGGTCTGTGGTTGCGAGGCCGGTTAGACGTACTGCCAAATTCTCTTAAACGATGTTGGAGGCGGCTTATGGTAGAGAAACTACCATTAACTTCTCTAACAACAGCTCTGGTGGACATTCCTGTGGTCAGCATGCCAATTGGCGCACTCCCTCAACTTGAGACATCTGTGGCATTGCGTTGGGTGAGTGGCCTTTTTAGAGTGGCCTTTTGTTGTCCCCAGCACAAGGTTCACCTGTGTAATGATCATGCTGTTTAATCAGCTTCTTGATATGCCACACCTGTCAGGTGGATGGATTATTTTGGCATGGGAGAAATGTTCACTAACAGGGATGTAAACAAATTTGTCCCCAATTTGAGAGAAATAAGCTTTCTGTGCGTATGGAACATTTCTGGTATCTTTTATTTCAAATCAAATCAAATCAAATTTATTTATATAGCCCTTCGTACATCAGCTGAAATCTCAAAGTGCTGTACAGAAACCCAGCCTAAAACCCCAAACAGCAAGCAATGCATGTGAAAGAAGCACGGTGGCTGGGAAAAACTCCCTAGGAAAAACTCCTGAGAAAGGCCAAAAACCTAGGAAGAAACCTAGAGAGGAACCAGGCTATGAGGGGTGGCCAGTCCTCTTCTGGCTGTGCCGGGTGGATATTATAACAGAACATGGTCAAGATGTTAAAATGTTCGCAAATGACCAGCATGGTCAAACAACAACAATCATAGTAATTGTCGAGGGTGCAACAAGCACGTCCGGTGATACAGGTCAGGGTTCCGTAGCCGCAGGCAGAACAGTTGAAACTGGAGCAGCAGCATGGCCAGGTGGACTGGGGACAGCAAGGAGTCATCACACCAGGTAGTCCTGAGGCATGGTCCTAGGGCTCAGGTCCTCCGAGAGAAAGAAAGAAAGAGAGAAGAGAGAATTAGAGAGAGCATATTTACATTCACACAGGACACCGGATAAGACAAGAGAATACTCCAGATGTAACAGACTGACCCTAGCCCCCCGACACATAAACTACTGCAGCATAAATACTGGAGGCTGAGACAGGAGGGATCAGAAGACACTGTGGCCCCATCCGATGATACCCCCGGACAGGGCCAAACAGGCAGGATATAACCCCACCCACTTTGCCAAAGCACAGCCCCCACACCACTAGAGGGATATCTACAACCACCAACTTACCGTCCGAAGACAAGGCCGAGTATAGCCCACAAAGATCTCCGCCACGGCACAACCCAAGGGGGGGGCGCCAACCCAGACAGGAAGACCACGTCAGTGGCTCAACCTACTCAAGTGACGCACCCCTCCCATGGACGGCATGGAAGAACACCAGTAAGTCAGTGACTCAGCCCCTGTAAAAGGGTTAGAGGCAGAGAATCCCAGTGGGAAGAGGGGAACCGACAAGGCAGAGACAGCAAGGGCGGTTCGTTGCTCCAGCCTTTCCGTTCACCTTCACACTCCTGGGCCAGACTATACTTAATCATAGGACCTACTGAAGAGATAAGTCTTCAGTAAAGACTTAAAGGTTGAGACTGAGTCTGCGTCTCTCACATGGGTAGGCAGACCATTCCATAAAAATGGAGCTCTATAGGAGAAAGCCCTACCTCCAGCCGTTTGCTTAGAAATTCTAGGGACAATTAGGAGGCCTGCGTCTTGTGACCGTAGCGTACGTGTAGGTATGTACGGCAGGACCAAATCGGAAAGATAGGTAGGAGCAAGCCCATGTAATGCTTTGTAGGTTAGCAGTAAAACCTTGAAATCAGCCCTTGCCTTAACAGGAAGCCAGTGTAGGGAGGCTAGCACTGGAGTAATATGATCAAATTTTTTGGTTCTAGTCAGGATTCTAGCAGCCGTATTTAGCACTAACTGAAGTTTGTTTAGTGCTTTATCCGGGTAGCCGGAAAGTAGAGCATTGCAGTAGTCGAGCCTAGAAGTAACAAAAGCATGGATTAATTTTTCTGCGTCATTCAGCTCATGAAACATGGGACCAACACTTCATGTTGCGTTTTTTATATTTTTGTTCAGTGTAGATAGTCAGTCAGGTGGCTAGCTGCCGGCAGAGACTGCTATTGCAGTAATGTTGAAGGGCTCTGTCTAGTATTACTTCGCTAGCTAGAAGGATGAAGTAAAAAGCTAATGTTAAACGGAGCAAAATATAGGCTACTATGTTCACTTTTACTGAGAGGAGGCTACTGAGACAGACAGTGATGTGGCGAGGCTGAGGCAGGCTGCAATGCATGCAGGAGGAAGCAGAGGAGCTCTGACGAAGGCCAAGAGGCCGACCCATGAAGCTTAAATAAAAAAGTAACGCTAGCAAGAGCAGTGTGCAGGTTTTTTATTCATATTTTTTTTCTCGTGATATCCAATTGGGAGTTACGATCTTGTACAATGAAATAAGTGTGATAAATTTGAGAACAAAAACTACTTACATTTTAACACCACCGCAGAAGCTTCGCTATTTACCATCTTCCAAGTTGTTTTGTTGTTTCCTTGAAGAGATCTAGCTATCCAAATTCCCCCCTCTTCCAATGCATTGTGGCTGGGAAATTCCCAAAGTGAATTCTACTAGATGAAAAGCCAAAATTAGTAAAACATCCTGCCATTTTAAAGCATACTAGATTGTTGAAAATTTGCGTACTATAAAACATTTAATTTTCGCATACTCCAACAGCCTACTATTTATGACGCAAGTATGGTATTCGGACACTTCCAGTGTCAGTAGTGTGCAATATAGCGTTGAGCATTGACACAACCTAACTTAACCACCCCTTTTCCCCCAATAACTCTCTTAGGTGAAGGACATCTCACTGGAGGCCACAGGAGCTTTGTGAAGCCAGTGGAACACAACACATGGAGAGATGACCAACCAATCACTGTTGATGAGGGGAGTGGAACCTCAACCCAGCACGTTATCGTTATAGAGGTTAGTGTCATAGTGTAACAATACAGTACATCAAATGTGGCGCGGGAGCTTGTGAGACTTCCCTATGACATTGTTATTCAGTTCATGTACCGGTAATAACCTCGGGGGGGCTCCCGAGTGGCGCGGTGGTTTAAGACACTGCATCTCAGCGCAAGAGGTGTCACTGCAGTACCTGGTTCGAATTCAGGCAGCATCACATTCGGACGTGATTTGAAGTCCCATAGGGCGGCGCGCAATTGGCCCAGCGTCGTCCGGGTTTGGCCGGGGATAGGCCGTCATTGTAAATAAGAATTTGTTCTTAACTGACTTGCCTATTTAAATAAAATAAACCTCCTCTCTTCATGTGTCAGTCTGCAGAGGCCGCTGGTTCTGGAGGATCGTCTCTGGTCAAACAGGAGAGGACTGAAGTAGAGGACCCACAAGACATCCAGACTAGAGCAGCGGCTGGAGTGGCGCCCCCTGTAGCCACGGAGGACCTCACCGCCTCGCCCCAGCCAAGGACCCGACGCAGCATCACGGAGGTCAGTGGAATGCTGGACGCCGTCCTCAAGTCAGAGACAGACACCGAGACTTTAACTGTAATGCACAGGCGGCTATTACACACAGGATCTGACCACAGATCAGACCCAGAGATACTGGGGCTGAGGCGACTGGGCTGTCCTCCTGCTCCTGGCTTAGAGTATTTACTTTACGGTAACCCGAGCCCGAGGACGGTTCATTCCCATCGGGACTCAGGTTACGTGTTAGAGACTGGCAGTGATCCGTCTTGTTCTTACACTACAGAGATGGACCCTAGCAACATGCCCTTGGGTTTAGAGACACAGACTGATCTGTCTAGAGGGGACTGGAACCGGTACAGTAGGAGTCTAGGGAGCCTAGATAAGAAAGGGGAGGTTATAGTCGTAGATGAGGTGACTGTGAAAGTGGAGGGCGACGCTCCTCTGACATGGAATGTGGATGAGACTCACTTAGGGGAAGGACACTCTCAAGGCAGAGCTTTATTAGATTACAGGGAAAGTTTAGAGACAAATCCAAATATCGAGACCCACTCCCCTTTACATGCGCTCAGGGATCGCGACCTAGTGTCCACGTCAATGGGGCCTTCCGATTCACACGGCCGCATCCTATTTGATCAGGTTTTGAACTCAAAGGACCAAGGGGCCCAGGTTTTGGGAGTGGGAGCAACATCAGGTGGTAGTAAAGATAAACCGTTCCTCTGCATGCTCTGTAACAAAGGCTTCAGCTGCCTCCAGAAGGTGGAGATCCACCAGAGGGTCCACACAGGGGTGAAACCCTTCAGCTGTACCCAGTGTCACATGCGCTTCACCGAGGCTGGCAAACTGAAGAGGCACCAGAGGGTCCACACGGGGGAGAAACCCTTCAGCTGTACCCAGTGTCAAATGTGTTTCGCCCAGGCTGGGCACCTGAAGAGGCACCAGAGGGTCCACACAGGGGAGAAACCCTACAGCTGCCCCCAGTGTCACATGCGCTTCACCCAGGCTGGCAACCTGAAGATGCACCTGAAGGTCCATACAGGAGAGCGGCCGTTCGCCTGTACACACTGCGGGAAGAGGTTCTCAGAAAGGAGCTACCTCAGGATACACCAGCAGAAAAAACATTCCACTCTATAACATAGAAAGTAACCATTCCACTTGATCACTTCTCACGTGTAGATCAAATGCTGCATTAAAGTCAAAGATTAATTTTCATTGTTGTCAGCAGTAAAGATCCACAGATGAATTTGGAATAACGAGTAGTAGATTTTAGTGTTTAATTTTCCTGAGTATAATATTGCGTCCAGGCATTGTGTGATCTATAAGCCTTAAAAGTACTGTGTAAGCTATATGTTTATAAATGCCTATTTCATTACTTCCAATTACTTAATGAGAAAATGAATGCAGTTTATCAAGTTCATACAGATTTTTTTGTTGACATGCATGTGTGGTTTTTATATAGCGTATTTAACACTTGTTAAATACACTCGTAACCATATACAGGTTGAAAATGGAAGAGTTGGGCACTAATAAGCAAACATTGGAACGTGGTAGCTGTACAGCACTGTATGGGTATGCGCTGTAATGGTTTTGACTGAGGGAAATGCTGTAAATTAAGATGACTCGTTGTATTGTGAAAGACAATACCACTTTGATGTCATACAAGCAAGCCAAATCTGCACTTCACATCTCTAAATCTAACTCATGTCATATACAGTGTCAACGTTTATGATCACTATGTTTGATGTACAGTTACAAGATGTCATGTCGTCATACCCTGGGTTCTTCTGACCAGACTGAGCCTATGTTTGTTTATTGTCAAGAAAACTCACCGCTGAACACGCACCTGAATGCACTCATGACTCCATTCTATGCGCACCACAATGACGATCTGTTTCTCTGAATTACCTTGTGAAAGCCTAACACTTGAAGATTTGAATTTATAGCTTAGCTAGTCATGTTTGCAATAGAACAAGCTTTCAGATTATGTCCACTTTATCCAGATTGTGATTTATAATGGACTGTTTTTGGATTGTGTAAACAACAGTAATTGTGTGATGGCGTGGATGCAGGGCTGTATTCCAAACAGAACAACTACAAGTGTGCTTGCTCTAGTTCCTCAACGGCACAGCTAGGAGAGCTAAAAAAAAAGTACCTTTTATAGTTGAAGACTCTTCTTTGAGTCATAAAAGTGCATTGAAATGACTTAGGAACTGTGCACACTTTGGAGAGGTGTGTGGCAGTTTGGAGACAGCCGTTAGACCTACCGCTCAAACCCTTGTCATTTTTTGGTCTTAAGTTGCACCTACCCCACATTGTCCAGGAATATTCTTATTTTGCTACTGAATGTATCCAGAGTGTGTTCTGATTTTGGCAACATCTGTTGCAAAATGTACAGTAAATGGAAAATGCACATAAAATCAACAGTATAATGTTTAGATTCAATCTTGTCAGGTAAACTGTTGTGTACTCACTTTTTGTCTAATTATCTCCAAACTGTTCCCTTTCAATTGCTACCATGGTTATGTATGTTTTAATTTTTTTTATTCAGTAAGAAACATTTCAATTTAACCCTGTCCAATTCCCACGTGTAAAGGGTTAATAAACACAAAATGGGACTTTTCTAAGACTTTCATTGAATCTCTCTTTAATATACATCACATCTGATCTCACCCTATTCTGCATACACCAGACTGCGCTTTATAACCAATATACACCCACACACTAACAAACACCTACTGTACACTGGAGAGGCTATACGAACACGCCTGGTGCCCAAAATCTATGATGTATGTCACGCAGCGACCGTTGAGTGGGGACGTTCTGTCAGTTCAGAACAAATTGGCCACGTTAGCTACCACTAGCAACATGTAATACAGCTGCCCGGTGAAGCAACACTGGTCATTCACACCGGCTTGTCGTTACGTTAGCTAATTGGCAAGACACGGTGACATCCAGATGGTGCCCAACACTACAAGTTATTAATCCCTCGTCCGTCGAAGTAAACATTCGTCTTTTACAAGTTTTAACTAGCGCCATGCTGCTGTTGCCTACAAGCCAGCATAAACTAGCTAGCTGGGAAGGGTTCATCAGGACAACAGACTGAGAGACTCCATTCGTCTCCACTCGACTCTCAGCTGAGCGACATATGTCATCAATTTGGGCACCAAGCCTGTCCATATAGCCTCTCCCATTTTTCATGCATTTATTTTAACACGTCAAAATAGTTTAGGTTTGTCTGACTTTTGACTTATCATAGTTGACTCATATTTACCCACAAAATCATATTTATGTCCACCATGATGTTTAACAACAATTAAGTAATTATGTAACTACAGTATAGTAGTGGGATGGGTAAACACTTATTACCTGTGTATGTGTACGTACCTGTATGTCTATGTCTGTGTAATCTGTATCACCTCTCTCTTCCAGGAGGAGGAGGGTCCAGAGGTGCTGCTGGTGAAGGAGGAGGGCTGTGAGGAGGGTCTGGGGAACCCTGCGGGGACCATGGTCATGGAGGACAACCAGACTACACCTCCTCCTGAACCCACAGAGGAACCAGCTGAGCAGCACAGGACCACACACAGTATCACTGAGGTGAGCCCACTGAACTACTGTCTGAATGGTATTATGTCAGGGTGCTGATCTAGGATCAGTTTAGCCTTTTAGATCATAATGAATAAGATTTAATGGAAAGATCCTGGATCAGCACTTCTGCTCTGAGACTCTTTGTAGATTAGGGCCGAGGTCTTGATTAATTTTGTCTTAAGTCTGGGACTATGCCTTTGAATGATCAAACCATTTTAATGAGTGTCATGTAATTAAATTAACTAATAATTTTGTATAGTACTCATAGCAATCTCTCATTGCCCAATCAGAAGATGCTTCATGATCCAACATCCTCTCACTCTGTATCTCTTACAGTCAGTAGACATGGAGGATGGGAAGCCTGATCTGCTGCTGGTCAAAGAGGAGACAGTAGAGGATGAACCAGAGAGCATTGATCTGCTGAGTGGACTAAAGATGGGGGAGCAAGGTAAGGGAGAAATACATATAGCCTACATACAGTAATAGATCTTCAATGGGAATAGTGATGCACCTGGCTATTGTTTTTTTCTCAAATTCCTTCATTCATAAAATGAAATAAATACAGCTTATGTTTACATACAAAAACACATATTATAATGTATGTACTTGACCAGGTAATTGACTGAAAAAACTCCATATTTAGAGTTCTCTGCCATGTTTGTGAAGTCTATTTTCTAAACTCTTCCTGCAGGTGGTTGGTTGGAGGGTAACAGAGGAGATCACTCAGCCATTTTTGATTCCCAGACTGGTGCAGCCACGGGTCCAGGGGACGACATCGAGCAGGCCAGGACCAGAGGGGACATAGTGGAGGTCAGTGGATGGGACAGCATCCTCAACTCTGGGCTAGGAAACAACACTGTTAACCACAACCAGAAACAGACAGTCGAGCACAAAACAACATCCAAAATAAGTCTCCATGACAACAGACTGGCTGAGACCAGGGTGAGGCTTAGATTTGGTCTGCGGGGACGGGGAGGTGTCCGTATGCAGCAGGAGAGAACAGACACAGACTTGGCTAGCAATGATCCATCCTGTTCCTATAGTTGTGATTCAGAGAGACTGATGGCACCTCAGGTTACCCCCCTAACAGGTGCTGCCTTCAGCCTGCCTTCTATAGGATCTATCAACTGGAACATGGACCCTGCAACAACACAGACACTCCCTGACCTTCGTCCTCCTCACACTCTCCTAATGTTAAACCAGACCTCAGACAATGCCAGTGCCTCAACACTAAATGGTTACACAAGCCCATTGACAAATGACAGTAGTAGCAACGCTATCAGTAGATCCGATGGCAAAGAGAAGCGCTTCCCGTGTTCATTCTGTGGGAAAGCCTTCAGTTTCCCCAAACAGGTGGAAATCCACCAGAGGATGCACACAGGGGAGAAACCGTACAGCTGCCACCTGTGCCAGGCCAGTTTTTCACACTCGTCCAACCTAAAGAGGCACCAGAGGGTCCACACAGGGGAGAAACCGTTTAGCTGTACCCAGTGTCACATGCGCTTCGCTCAGTCTGGCAACCTGAAGATGCACCTGAAGGTCCACATGGGAGATAAGTCATTCGCCTGTACGGACTGAGGTTCTTAGAGAGGAGTTACCTCAGGATACACCAGCAGAAAAAACATTCCATTCTATAACATATAAAGTAACAATTCCATTTGATAGCTTCTGACTGACATCACACCCTGCATTAAAGACAAAGATTAATTTTCATTGTCAGCAGAAAAGATGCACTTGGAATAACGAGAGTAACGTATTTCATTGTTGAATATTCCTGGGTAGAATGTTGCATCTAGACATTGTGTGATTTTGACTTGAGTGTACAACACATTTAGGAATACCTGCTCTTTGCACTTCATAAACTGACCAGCTGAAAACTACAATCCCTTATTTATGTCACTTGTTAAATCCACTTCAATCAGTGTAGATGAAGGGAAGGAGACAGGTTTTTAAGAATGATTTTTAAGCCTTGTTACAATTGAGACATGGATTGTGTGCCATTCATTTAGCATTTTTACATTTGAGTAATTTAGCAGATGCTCTTATCCAGAGCAGCTTACAGGCACAATTAGGGTTAAGTGCCTTGCTCAAGGGCACATTGACAGTTTTCACGTAGTCGGCTCGGGGATTCGAACAAGCAACCTTTCGGTTACCGGCCCAATGCTCTTAACCGATAGTAGGTACCAAGCGCATCAGTTTGAGTGTGTCAAAAACTGCAACTCTGTTGGGTTTTTCACGCTCAACAGTTTCCTGTGTGTATCAAGAATGATCCATCACCCAAAGGACATCCAGCCAACTTGACACAACTGTGTGAAGCATTGGAGTCAACATGGGCCAGCCTCCCTGTAGAACGCTTTCAACACCTTGCCCCGATGAATTGAGGCTGTTCTGAGGGCAAAAGGGGTGCAACTCAATATTAGGAAGATGTTCCTAATATTCTGACCACTCAGTGCAAGTAAGCATATATGATGCCTTGGAAAAGTATTCATACCCCTTGGAATTCTTCACATTTTATTGTTACAAAGTAGGATTAAAATTGATTTAATTGTAATTCGATACATTATACACTGTCAAAGTGGAAGTTTATTTTTTATGAATAGAAATTAAATATCTAAAAGATATTGCATAAGAATTCAGCTCCTTGAGTCAATACATGTTAGAAACACCTTCTTGGGTAAGTCTCTAAGAGCTTTACACACCTCGATGGTGCAATATTAGCCCATTATTCTTTTCATAATTCTTCATGCTCTGTCAAGATGTTGGGGATCATGGCTAGACAGCAATTTTAAGTCTTGCCATAGTTTTTCAAGCAGATTGTCACGTCTGATCCTGCTCCTCCTATTCCGGTGTACGATGTCGCCAGAGTACTCACCAGAGTACTCACCAGCGGTCCTGGGATTCATCATTATGCACACCTGGCACTCGTCATTAAGCGCACCTGTGAGTCATTATGATTCACACCTGGACTCCATTACCGTCATCATTTCCTCCCCTTTATATGTCACATTCCCAGGTTCACTCACCAGTTGATATTGTTCTTGTGTATCGGCGGTCTGCTGTGTGTTATTGGCGTGTTCTTGGTTTTGTTGTTTTATTTAAATGCTTCTGACTCACTGGCCCATCATTACACAGATATAAGTCAAAACTGTAACTTGGTCACTCAGGAACATTCATTGTCTTCTTGGTAAGCAACTACAGTGTAATTTTGGCATTGTGTCATATGATGCAGCCACCACCATGCTTGAAAATAAGGAGGTAGTTACTCAGTGATGTGTTCTATTGGATTTTCCCCAAACATAAGGCTTTGCATTTAGGCCAAAAAGCATATTCCTTTGCTGTGTTTTTGTTGTATTAGTTTAGTGCCTTATTGCATACAATATGCATGTTTTGGAATATTTTTATTTCCACTCATTGAGTAAAAAGTCATTATTGTGGAGTCACTAAAATGTTGTTGAGCCATTCTCAGTTTTCTCCCATCACAGCCATTGAACTGTAACTGTTTTAGAATCACTAATGGCCTCATGGTAACATTCCTGGGCAGTTTCATTCCTGTCCTGAGGCTCAGTATCTTTGTGTTTTTAAAGTGAGATGATGATGATGATGATGATGATAGTGCCTTAATTCATGTTTACTTGACATGTAGTAATGTTGAACCTTTTCCAAAGTATTCTAAAATTCATTTTATCAAAGCGACGGTACCAGATTTACAGAAAAGGTGTTACCATAGTGAGAAGTTATTGTACTTGTCACATCATTTTGTGCAATAAAAGTACTGTATTTCACGTTGTGAGTGTATGACCACTTTAAATTAAATACAGAATTGACTCTGCTGACTGACTTGGTTATTTTTTTTATCATTGCAGGGGCTGTTTCCCTTGTCAGTTGAACCCAAACATATGGACTTAAAAAATTATAATTGGCTCCATATTGTTAAGTACTTGAATTAGTGTTAAATGGGCTTGGCTGTGGTAACTTGTTTTTGTCATGTTTCTGTGTGTACAGGAAAGAGCTTCTCATATATGTATGTATATGTATGTATATATATATACATATATGTATGTATATGTATGTATGTGTATATATATACATATATGTGTATATATATATGTATGTCTGCAGTCCATGAGGACCTGCTGATGTCCGGTGTTGCTGGTCTGTTTCAATGGACGATATAAGTAGACCATGGCAAACGGCCTGAGTGAGCTATCTTCAGTGATCCACCATCTTTGACTGGACCTCTGACGTTGCAGGTCACAAACCCTGGATCAGGAGCTGTCGCTTTTCCTTTCAGAGTCGGAGCCAGGACTGAACCACGAGGGACAGAGACTTTACCACATGGAACACAACCAGTGGAGAGGAGGACTGAACAACCTCTGTCCTGGTGGTCATCAGAGGGAGAGTCCAGTCTACAGCCCAGACCCCTTCTCTTCAGTGTCAGTACAGTGATGAAGCAGGTCCTGCGGGCTAGATGGACCCTCCTGTTTTTATGATACAAGCACCACAGTATCCATGATGAACAGAGCAGGTCACCCCGTATTAGTGGCATATTCAACAGCTTTTAATTAATGTGTTATCTTGTGATCAAGCCTTAAATGTTTTGTGGTTGGTGGCAATGTCAACAATTAGCCTGTTTGACATTTCAGTGGAAATACTACTATCAGCCCAGTTATTGGCCACCTTACTATTTTGTATAATTCAAAGCTGTTTTAATTTTGTTCATAATAGATACACCAACCTCATCTCCGAAGTGTTTACTAGATAGTTGGCTAGCCTTCTGGTTGAAGAAAATGGACTTGCCCGTCAACTTTCCAGTGCTTAAAAAAAATAATCACTAACATCTTTTTCAGTGTTGCATGCAAATGTATTTATTTTACAGCTTAATCTTATGTTTTGAGAAGGTAGCTAATATACATGAGTATGAATAATTTACATCAACTTTAATTTCAGTGAATTGACATGAACAATTGGAACGCTGGTGTTTGTGATGCACTTAAGGGAAGAAATACACAAGATGGGTTGAATAAATTCATATATTTTACCTGTAATATTTTTTTTAAATACTTGCATATGAAAACAAAAAACTTGACATCCGTCCCTATATTGTAACATAAATCACAAGGAAAAATATATTTCCACAGCCAACTCTGGATCCCACCGCACACACCTGCAGTATAACAAGTGCTGGCAGAAGTCACAGCACACCCGTCACTTCGGACTCACAATCCTGCATGGAGCTTGCAGGCGGATCACGCTACCCATAGCGAGCATAGCAGGTGGTGTCTTTTATTTGAAATGTTTTTCTTCATTTAACATGTGTTTACCTGTGGAGGTGGCTGTATTTGAATTGCAGGCGGCAGGGACACCAGGCAAGGCTCCTGTGGTGGTGTGACCAGGGGAGACTGAGCCTGCTGGTAAATGTTTTGCGCCCAGGGGAGCCAGCACCTTGTACCTGCTCAGGGCGCTTAAAAAACCCAGACTCGTCGCAGTTATAGATTTGTCTGGGTTTCTCCCTCAACCAGATCTCCTCCAAGTGCTTATGAGAAGTGAACGAATGGCACACTCGTTGGATGGGTGGCACACTCAGCTCTGCCCGTCCAGGGTGTCCGGCCTCCTCATGAACAGTTCCCACCACCTCTTCCACATATTCAAAAGAACTCTACCTTGTAGTTGGCTTGGGCAGCAGCATCAGGGAACTTAATGTAATTGTCTTGATGTAAACTTGATGTAAAGATCCAACTTTGTAATCTTGGATATCACATCCACCTTTATCAGGGCCACAGCCACCATCATCACCATCAGCCAGCTTACAGTTTCTCTTTAGAGTGATAGGTTAGTGTCTTTCATGGGCACCCACCTGTCGCCCCACATGGGTGTGATGACTCGGCCCACCATGTTTTGTGGCATGGTCATGGATGAAGTGGGTTCGACCACAATAGTGCTCCCTGGAGACACTCTGTTGGGAAGCCGCCCCCATACTAGATGCTCTTGTTTAGCAAGGAGTGTGTCGGCCTGGTTGAGTTTTGGGCAGTTCTTCACTCTGCCAACATGTCAGGGTAGTCATCATGTTCAAGAAGTATTCTCCCACAGGTGATGGCTGTGAAGTACATTCTGATATGAGTCTCCAGTACTCGTCAGTACCCTTCATTTGATGCATGAGGTGCTTTATCAAGTTTGTACTGAGAATGAGAACATCATGCTGACCTGGGACTATGAGCCCAGAAACTAAACAACTAATCCCATACACATTAAGGTCAACTTCAGACATGCATTTTGGTTGTGCCGTTTTCCCCCCCTACACCAATGAGAATGACTAGCTCTGACAGTGGCTTCTTCTCTAGACTAATATTTTCCGCAAGCATTCTATGCTCTGCTGCCTCGCTTAAAGTACAGGGCATGGAGCCGGTGTCAAGCATCCCTTTCAATTGGAACTGGTTATTTACAGTGACTGGGGCATAAAATAGTTAGTCAAATGGCTTTACTCTTTGTGTATTCTGCGCTATGACCCAAACCCCTCCTGGTGCTGCACTACATGCGTTCACATGTAAATCTTCATCACACTCGAAGGTTTGTTTCTCTTGACCCGCACATCCCCCCTCCATATGCTGGCCTCCTAGTTTAACGGCTCCGCTCCATGGGTTACTTGTGTGGGCTCCTCACTGTATCTAGGCCCAGGCTTCGGACTAGAGGTTGACCGATTATGATTTTTCAACGCCGATAGCGGTTATTGGAGGACCAAAAAAGCCGATGCCGATTAAATCGGCCGATTTTTATTTATTAATAATGACAATTACAACAATACTGAATGAACACTTATTTTAACTTAATATAATACATCAATAAAATCAATTTAGCCTCAAATAAATAATGAAACATGTTCAATTTGGTTTAAATCATGCAAAAACAAAGTGTTGGAGAAGAAAGTAAAAGTGCAATATGTGCCATGTAAAAAAGCTAACGTTTAAGGACTGACTGGGACTGCAGCCTGCAGCAGTGTCTGGTGAGAGGTGGGCCTCTGGGCAGCTCTAGGCCTCGAATAGCTATTTAGCCTGTCAAAAGACTGGACTGAACAGATCAGTGTTGGGTAGTAGTGAACTACATGTATTTTAACTAGTACTTTAACTACATTTTGAAGTAGCTTGGTGGTAGTTGAACTCAATTCAAATCTTGGTAGCGTTTTCAGTGGTTAATTACTTGTTTGCCAAGTAGCGATGTAGCTAACTACTGGAATTATTGGAACAACACTACCTTTTTTTGCTAAAATTAAGTATGGGTGAAGTAGGCAATAATTTATTTTATTTTTCACCATCCGACCTGCCTAATTTTCACTGCCTTTTTCTCACCCATTCTGACTCCACAGTGATCTGTACTTGCAATTTTCCACAAAGTAGTTTTGATGTAGTGAACTACTTTTTCAAAGTAACTTTAGTTTAGTAAACTATATTTTTCTTAAGAGTAGCTTTAGAGTAGCTTAACATCTTCCAGTGTGAAGTAATCGGTAGCTTGGTAAACTATATATTCAGAGTAGCTTCCCCAACAGTGGCAGATCCAGTCCTGGGGTATCTGTTTTATTTTGTCTAGATGGGCTGGCTGGATCTAGTCATGGAATGTCTATCAGGCAGAAAGGTATATACAGTGTCTTCATGAAGTACATTTTGTTGTGTTACAGGTTGAATTTCAAATGGATAATCCAATTTGTAAGTCGCTCTGGATAAGAGCGTCTGCTAAATGACTTAAATGTAAATGTAATGTAAATGTTTAAGTTCCTTGCTCAGAACATGAGAACATATGAAAGCTGGTGGTTCCTTTTAACTTGAGTCTTCAATATTCCCAGGTAAGAAGTTTTAGGTTGTAGTTATTATAGGAATTATAGGACTATTTCTCTCTATACCATTTGTATTTCATATACCTTTGACTATTGGATGTTCTTATAGGCGCTTTAGTATTGCCAGTGTAAGAGTATAGCTTCCATCCCTCTCCCCTACCTGGGCTCGAACCAGGAATACATCGAAAACAGCCACCCTCGAAGCATCGTTATCCATTGCTCCACAAATGCCGCAGCCCTTGCAGAGCAAGGGGAACAACTACTTCAAGGTCTCAGAGCGAGTGCCGTCACCGATTGAAACGCTATTAGTGCTATTAGTGGAAACTATAATTTCGAAAATAAAACGTTTATTCTTTCAGTGAAATATGGAACCGTTCCGTATTTTATCTAACGGGTGGCATCCCTAAGTCTAAATATTGCGGTTACATTGTACAACCTTCAATGTTATGTCATAATTATGTAAAATTCTGGCAAATTAATTACGGTCTTTGTTAGAAATAAATGGTCTTCACACAGTTCGCAACGAGCCAGGTGGCCCAAACTGCTGCATATACCCTGACTGCTTGCACGGAACGCAAGAGAAGTGACACAATTTCCCTAGTTAAAAGAAAGTCATGTTAGCAGGCAATATTAACTAAATATGCAGGTTTAAAAATATATACTTGTGTATTGATTTTAAAGAAAGGCATTGATGTTTATGGTTAGGTACACATTGGTGCAACGACAGTGCTTTTTTCACGAATGCGCTTGTAAATCATCACCCGTTTGGAGAAGTAGGCTGTGATTCGATGAGAAATTAACAGGCACCGCATCGATTATATGCAACGCAGGACACGCTAGATAAACTTGTAATATCATCAACCATGTGTAGTTAACTAGTGATTACGTTAAGGTTGATTGTTTTTTATAAGATAAGTTTAATGCTAGCTAGCAACTTACCTTGGCTTCTTGCTGCACTTGCATAACAGGTAGTTAGCCTGCCACGCAGGCTCCTCGTGGAGTGAAATGTAAGGCAGGTGGTTAGAGTGTTGGACTAGTAACCGGAAGGTTGCAAGATCGAATCCCTGAGCTGACATGGTAAGAATCTGTCGTTCTGCCCCTGAACAAGGCAGTTAACCCACCGTTCCTAGGTCGTCATTGAAAATAAGAATGTGTTCTTAACTGACTTGCCTAGTTCAAGGTAAAAAAATAGAAATAAAAAAAATCGTCCACAGTCGGTGTCCAAAAATGCCGATTACCGATTGTTGTGAAAACTTGAAATCGGCCCTAATTAATTGGCCATTCCGATTAATCGGGCGACCTCTACTTCGAACAGTTTTTCTTCCAGTGACCGGACTCAAAGCATGACAAACACAGACCCTCCCATCTAGTGTGCAAGCGTAGAGTGGTTTGTACCATTACACACCTTG
Source organism: Salmo trutta (assembly GCF_901001165.1). Lineage (NCBI taxonomy): Eukaryota > Metazoa > Chordata > Actinopteri > Salmoniformes > Salmonidae > Salmo > Salmo trutta. The sequence continues at coordinate 12,049,242 of NC_042960.1, read as the reverse complement.
CAGTATTTCCTGTAAGATTACCCTTGGTTAGGTGGGTGCTGCGGTCTTACTGTTGTCTGAGTGTTCTGCGTTAGCACACGATCAAGTAGGCTTATCAAGGTTTGCATGCAGTTTCCCTCAGTTTGATTAGAGGGTGTGACAAGTACTTCACTCTGGCTTGGAGAAACTGGACAAGATCTCACTTCATCTTCAAGTACAGGCGTCTGGACATGTGGCCACCTGTCTCACAGCAGCAGGGTGCTTTGACCTGGTCAGCATTCTGGCTTTCATTTCAGACTGATACTCATCTAGACGTTCTTGTATCTCAGCTGCTGTCAACCTATCAGCTGTTTGGAACTTTAAAACCGCAGAAAGAGAAGGATCTGGGCAGTGTTTCACAAACATCCTCGTTACCTCTCGGCCGGAGCTCTCTGTGTCGACCCTGCCTCCTCAAAACACTCGTCAGCCACATCTACTCCCTTGTTCAGACGGATCCAGTACTCCATGGCATTTTCTCCTAGTACGGGCAAAGTGTTATAAAAATCGCCAAGAGGCATAGACGAATATGTTGACTCACTGAAATGCTGTTTCTGTATATCCATGATCACTTTAGGGTTCTTGTGAGGTTTCAGAGATGTATTGCTGCGGAGTGTTATCTTTACAATGTCTCTAGCTCTCCCCATAAGCTTGGACATAACCTCCTGTGACTGTTCTATGACCGGCACCCCCCTTCTCCTCAGGTAGGCGTCCATGAGCTCCTCCCATTCATGTACTGAGTACTTGTCAGACCCCTCCCCTCTGAAGCATGGAGGCTCTCTCACGTCAGACTGCATGACCAACTTCATACCAAATAAATTAAAGGGAGGGTGTGTCAGTGAATGTCTGGCCTGCACTGAGCATGTGCGCCTCGATCCTCCTTCCTCCCTAATTTGATCTGATATAGACTGTCCTATCTGATGAGTGAGTTGTGTGATAAGATTGGCCACCTCTGAACTATCTGAGGGAGTGTCACTAGGCATAATTACAGGAGCTGAGGGTGTGTCGTTAGGCACCCGAGTAGAGCAAAAATGTAGTGAATCTACAACATCTATAATTCTAGCTGGGGTCTGAGGCAACTCCCTGAAAAACCTCCCTCTCCCAAGACCCAGTTCAAGCTCATCATGTAACGGCTGTCGTCTGAAGAAGTGGACCAAGGTGCAGCGGAGTTAGTGTTCATTATTAGAATTTAATATAAACAACGTGAACACTATACAAAACAAGAAAAGAGCAAACCGACAGCAAACAGTCCTGTCTGGTACAAAACACTGACAGAAACAATTACCCACAAACCCAAAGGAAAAAACATGCTCCTTATGTGTGACTCCCAATCAGCAGCAACGAGCTTCAGCTGTGCCTGATTGGGAGCCACACACACACACACACACACACGGCCCAAAACAAAGAAATACAAAAACATAGAAAAAGGAACATAGAACGCCCACCCAATGTAACACCCTGGCCTAACCAAAATAAAGAACAAAAACCCCTCTCTATGGCCAGGGCGTTACACTTCACTGGAAACACGGTCTCCTTTTCCAACAATATAAGTCATATTCACTATATGATACACAAATAAATGGATGAGTAATTAAATTAAATATATGTATCAACAATTTTAAATGAATCAGAGTTAATCTAAGAGATAAACCCAACACAAAATCAATTTCTTTGCTTGTGTGCAAGAGATTTCACTTCCAACCTATCTATAGCATAGCAACTCCCGGTGACCAACCTGGTGTTGATCAACGGCGATTCACAATGATCCACGTTGATCTGGGTAACGGGACCAATGTTACCGGTACTGTACCGGTACCTTTCTGCGTTGTGTTCTGGTGAGGTGTAGGTGGAAGACTGCAGATTGTCTCTCTTTTAACGACTGCATGGAATGTATACAAATACATGGCAAAGGTTAATACTGCCTTCTGGACTCCCATACACAAGTATACTTGCCTCTCCTCATCACTCTATGAGCAAAACCACATCAACAAAAAAATGCATTGTACAAAATGCACATGTTCATATTTTCAAAAGACTCACATTTAATTGTATAGATGTTGTACACCAATCATTTGCTAATAACTACTAAATATTTCTTAGAGAGAGTGTACTATTGTACCATTATACCTGAGGTATACTCATGAGGCAACAACGCCATTTTTGACATGACCGGACAGGTAACAAAATGAAAAACAGCTTACTAGGCACATTAAACACAAAATTGTCACATTCCACAACATACCTGCATGGAATGGATACAAATACAAGGCAGAGGTTAATGCTGCCATCTGGACTCCCATACACAAGTATATCTGCCTGATAAAAGACAAAAGAGTGCAGAATGCATACATGAACACATACCTCTCCTCATCACGCTCTGAGCAAACTGAGGAGTAAAAGCATGGCTCCCGTTGATGACATCACAGCATTAACACCATTTACAAAATAAATACAATAAAATAGTTAACTCTTGAAAGTAATGTAACACATCTCAAAATAACCTTAAAATAATAAATGAAAATAAATGAGGGGTTTTCAGGGAAATTCATAAAGTATATTTTACACTTGTTACATTCACCCCTCCTGAATTTCACCAAAATCCTGAATGCATATTAAACAGGATATAAAGCACAAGGGACAGCAAACTCTTCTGAGTCACTACTGGCACAAGTGAACACCAAGATCTCATCTTCGGTCTCTGCTATACAAGCCATTTGCTGGGCAGATTCAGAGGAATCTAAGCTTGGTCAGGCCCAAGAACCTCCTAAAGTATATTTTACACCTGTTACATGTACATTTAAGGGCCAGACGTGCTCCCCTGTTCTGGGCCAGTTGTAATTTTCCCAAGTCCCTCTTTGTCACACGTGACCACACGACTGGGCAGTAGTCCAGGTGCGATAAAACTAGGGCCTGTAGGACCTGCCTTGTTGATATTATTGTTAAGAAGGTAGAGCAGCGCTTTATTATGGACAGAACTCTCCCCATCTTAGTTAATGTTGCATCAATATATTTTGACCATAAGTTTACAATCCAAGGTTACTACAAGCAGTTTAGTCTCAACTTGCTCAATTTCCACATTATTCATTACAAGATTTAGTTGAGGTGTAGGGTTTAGTGAATGATTTGTCCCAAACACAATGCTTTTAGTTTTTGAAATATTTAGGACTAACATTCCTTGCCACCCATTCTGAAACTGACTGCAGTTCTTGTTAAGTGTTGCAGTCATTCCACTTGCTGTAGAAGCTGACGTGTATAGTGTTGAGTCATCCGCAGACATAGACACACAGGGTTTACTCAGAGCAAGTGGCAGGTCATTAGTAAAGATTGAAAAAAGTAAGGGGCCTAGACAGCTGCCCTGTCCTCCCCAATTAAGATGCCACCGGCCGCTTATGTTCTATAGGATCTATCTACCCTGTGACAACACAGACTCTCCCTGGTCGTTGTCCTCCACACAGTCTCCTTATGTTAAACCAGACCTCAGACAATGTCAGTGCCTCAACCATAAATGGTTACACAAGCCCATTGACAAATGACAGTAGTAGAAAAGTTATCAGTAGATCTGGTGGCAAAGAGAAGCGCTTCCCGTGTTTGTTCTGTGGGAAAGTCTTCAGTTTCCCCAAACAGGAGGAGATCCACCAGAGGATGCGTAGAATTGCTCCGAAAGTGACTTTTTCGGACTTGAATGCCAAAACATTCAAGAGATAAACGTGCTCAAAGTTGAGCCTTTTTGCATACCCCACCATACCATGATAATGCCATGTCTTCATTACTGGAAAAGACAAACAGCTGAGATTGCAACGTGGTCTCAGAGCATTTCATATTATTCTGTACGTAAATCCGAGACACTCCATTTAGTATGATATGTTATGAATTACAATTCGTATGATATGTTATGAATTGCAATTCATACAATATGTTCCGATTTGCAATTTATACAATATGTTACGAATTTGCAAAACGTATGATATCTTACGAATTCCAATTTGTTGTGGCTAACGTTAGCTCTAGGGGTTAGGATTAGGGGTTAAGGTTAGGGGTTAAAATCGCACCCGTGTGTCAATCTAAGTAACATAATAAAAACATCTAAATCAAAATCCGTCAGTTTAAGTTAGAGATATCTGTGGTGGAAGGTGGCCGAGCTACAAAGGTGTTTGTTAGACCATGAGACATCCCAAAAATCGGTCTTCTCACAAACGTCTGTAGCATCTGAACGGTTTGGCCTAAAAATATTATGACCACTCTATGGAAAGGGGAGACTCACAAACACAATGTTGTTTTCCAGGACTCGTCTGAAGGTAACCCATACAAACAAATGGAAGTATGGAGGTAGTTTTGTGCCCCCAAAAATATGGGGTTCAATATGTGTAAAATATATATGTACAGTACCAGTCAAAAGTTTGGACACACCTACTCATTCAAGGGTTTTTATTTATTTGTACTATTTTCTACCTTGTAGAAAAATAGTGAAGACATCAAAACTATGAAATAACACATATGAAATCATGTAGTAACCAAAAAAGTGTTAAACAAATGAAAATATATTTTAGATTTGAGATTCTTTGCACACTCTTGGCATTCTCTCAACCAGCTTCACCTGGAATGCTTTTCCAACAGTCTTGAAGTAGTTCCCACATATGCTGAGCACTTGTTGGCTGTTTTTCCTTCACTCTGTGGTCCAACTCATCCCAAACCATCTCAATTGGGTTGAGGTCGGGTGATTGTGGAAGCCAGGTCATCTGCAGCACTCCATCACTCTCCTTCTTGGTCAAATAGCCCTGACACAGCCTGGAGGTGTGTTGGGTCATTGTCCTGTTGAAAAACAAATGATAATCCCACTAAGCGCAAACCAGATGGGATGGCATATCGCTGCAGAATGCTGTGGTAGCTATGCTGGTTAAGTGTGCATTGAAATCTAAATAAATCACAGAAAGTGTCACCAGCAAAGCACCCCAACACCATCACATCTCCTCTGCCTTCTAGGCAGAGTTGCAAAGAAAAAGCCATATCTCAGACTGGCCAATAAAAATAAAAGATTAACATGGGCAAAAGAACACAGACACTGGACAGAGGAACTCTGCCTCGAAGGCCAGCATCCTGGAGTCGCCTCTTCACTGTTGACGTTGAGACTGGTGTTTTGCAGGTACTATTTAATGAAGCTGCCAGTTGAGGACTTGTGAGGTGTTTGTTTGTCAAACTAGACTCTAATGTACTTGCCCTCTTGCTCAGTTGTGCACCAGGGCCTCCCACTCCTCTTTATATTTTGGTTAGAGCCAGTTTGCCCTGTTCTGTGAAGGGAGTAGTACACAGCATTGTACGAGATCGTCAGTTTCTTGGCTTTTTCATACATGGAATAGCTTTCATTACTCAGAACAAGAATAGATTGACGAGTTTCAGAAGAAAGTTATTTGTTTCTGGCCATTTGGAGCCTGTAATCGAACCCACAAATGTTGATGCTCCAGATACTCAACTAGTCTAAAGAAGGCCAGTTATATTGCTTCTTTAATCAGAACAACAGTTTTCAGCTGTGCTAACATAATTGCAAAATGGTTTTCTAATGATCAATTAACCTTTTAAAATGATCGACTTGGATTAGCTAACACAACGTGCCATTGGAACACAGGAGTGATGGTTGCTGATAATGGGCCTCTGCACGCCTATGTAGAAAATCTGCCATTTCCAGCTACAATAGTCATTTACAACATTAACAATGTCTACACTGTATTTATGATCAATTTGATGTTATTTTAATTGACAGAAAATTTGCTTTTCTATCAAAAATAAGGACATTTCTAAGTGACCCCAAACTTTTGAACGGTAGTATATATATATATATATATATATATATATATATATATTATACAGTTGAAGTCAGAAGTTTACATACACCTAGGCCAAATACATTTAAACTCAGTTTTTAACAATTCCTGACTTTTAATCCTAGTAACAATTCTCTGTCTTAGGTCAGTTAGGGTCACCACTTTATTTTAAGAATGTGAAATGTCAGAATAATAGTAGAGAGAATGATTTATTTCAGGTTTTATTTCTTTCATCACATTCCCAGTGGGTCAGAAGTTTACATATACTAATTGAGTGTTTGGTAGCGTTGCCTTTAAATTGTTTAACTTGGGTCAAACCTTTCGGGTAGCCTTCCACAAGCTTCCCACAATAAGTTGGGTGAATTTTGGCCCATTCCTCCTGACAGAACTGGTGTAACTGCGTCAGGTTTGTAGGCCTCCTTGCTCGCACAAGCTTTTTCAGTTCTGCCCACAAATTTTCTATAGGATTGAGGTCAGGGCTTTGTGATGGCCTCTCCAATACCTTGACTTTGTTGTCCTTAAGCCATTTTGAAACAACTTTGGAAGTATGCTTGGGGTCATTGTCCATTTGGAAGACCCATTTGCGACCAAGCTTTAACTTCCTGACTGATGTCTTGAGATGTTGCTTCAATATATCCACATCATTTCCCTACCTCATGATGCCATGTATTTTGTGAAGTGCACCAGCTCCTCCTGCAGCAAAGCACCGCCACAACATGATGCTGCCACCCCCGTACTTCACGGTTGGGATGGTGTTCTTTGGCTTGCAAACCTCCCCCTTTTTCCTCCAAACATAACAATGGTCATTATGGCCAAACAGTTCCAGAGGACATTTCTCCAAAAACTTTGATCTTTGTCCCCATGTGCAGTTGCAAACCGTAGTATGGCTTTTTTTATGGTGGTTTTGGAGCAGTGGCTTCTTCCTTGCTGAGCGGCCTTTCAGGTTATGTCGATATAGGACTCGTTTTACTGTGGATATAGATACTTTTATACCTGTTTCCCCCAGCATCTTCACAAGGTCCTTTGCCGATGTCAACATCGGCCCGATGTCTAGTTTAACGCCGATGTGCAAAACCGATGTCAAAGCTGACGTGCATACCTATATAACGTAGGTAGATTACGTTATGACCGCACAAAAAATATAGAGCTACACATGCAACACAGCATTCCTAACCTAGCCCACAATGTCTGCTGTGTGGATCGAGCAGTCATTTGAAAGAGTAAGAAAATTGCAGCGAGACAACTCAAAGACAAAATCCATTAATGCCAAGATAATGGAATTCATTGCCCTTGACAACCAACCGTTCTCTGTCATGGATGATGTTGGTTTTCGCCGACTGGTTGAGCACCAGGACACACTACCAAGCAGGCGCTATTTTTCAGATGTTGCCCTTACACAGTATTGTTGAAACTCACATCCATGAGCTACTTGCACTGTATTAGCTTTACAACTGACATTTGGACCAGCGATGTCAGCTGCACTATGAGTCTGACAGCACAGTGGGTCGACGAGGATTTCGTACTGAGGAAAGCCGTATTACATGCTCAAGAATGTGCTGGTTCTCATACCGCTGTTGCCATTTCAATGGCATTTGAGAACATATTTGAAACTTGGAAACATGAACACTCCTAGCTCCATTCGAACAACTGACTCGAGAAATTAGCTCAACTGCGTCTGCAGCAGACGCGATACCCTGTCATGGCATTGAAACGCCTGCTCAACAAAAATGCCAACACAGACCGTCGGGTTAACTTGGAGAAGTACTCTACTAGAGGCTGTGAACAAGCAATTCGTTGGCATTTTCTCTGAGCCTCTACTGTGTCGCCACCATGCTCGATGCAAGCTACAAGGACCGCTATTTCGATGCAGACAAGAAACAGGGTTTACGTGAAATGTTATAGAAACAGCTGGACAAGATGGAAATGGACACAGTGACAGTGCGCACCAAGGAAGAGAGGCCACGGACAGACAGAGCTGAAACAGCTTGACATGTATGATGAAATCCTGGTTGAGACAGAACAAATGAACAACAAAACAGCACAGCAAGTAAGTGAAAGAAATAGGTTTTGATTATGTTTTACTGGTAATGGGGACATACGTAAACTCCAACAAAATAACTTTTGGGTCAGTGTGTGTGTGTGAGAGAGAGTTTCAACTATTTAACTATACTAGAATGCTTAAAAGGCAGCAAAAATGTTTAATATCGGTTATCGGTATCGTTTTTTTGGCAAGGAAAATATCGGATATCGGTATTGGCCAAAAATGTAATATCAGTGCATCCCTAATTGTAATCCTTTTAAAAATATTAAATGAGGGTTGTATTCAATGGAGAGAGATGCTATGCTACCAGCCTCATTCCATTAATATGCATCTCGGGACAACTCTAATATTGACGTATATGCTGATTTGGTGAGTGAGTTTATAAGGAAGTGTATAGGAGATGTTGTACCCACTGTGACTATTAAAACCTACCCTAACCAGAAACCGTGGATAGATGGCAGCTTTCGCGTAAAACTGAAAGCTCGTACCACCACATTTAACCATGGCAAGGCAACTGGGAATATGGCAGAATACAAACAAAGTAGTCATTCCCTCCGCAAGGCAATCAAACAAGCAAAATGTCAGTATAGAGACAAAGTAAAGTCGCAATTCAACGGCTCAGGCACGAGACATATGTGGCTGGGTCTACAGACAATCACGGACTACAAAAGGAAAACCAGCCATGTTGCGGACACCGACGTCTTGCTTCCAGACAAACTAAACACCTTCTTTTCCCACTTTGAGGATAATACAGTGCCACTGACGCGGCCCGCTACCAAGAACTGTGAGCGCTCCTTCTCCGTGGCCGACGTGAGTAAGACATTAAACGTGTTAACCCTCGCAAGGCTGCCGGCCCAGATGGCATCCCTAGCTGCGTCATCAGAGCATGCGCAGACCAATTGGCTGATGTGTTTACTGACATATTCAATCTCTCCCTATCCCAGTCTGCTGTCCCCACATGCTTCAAGATGGCCACCATTGTTCCTGTACCCAAGAATGCAAAGGTAGCTGAACTAAATGACTATCGCTCCGTAGCACTCACTTCTGTCACCATGAAGTGCTTTGAGAGACTAGTCAAGGATCATATCACTTCTACCTTACCTGACACCCTAGACCCACTTCAATTTGCTTACCGCCCCAATAGGTCCAGAGACAATGCAATCGCCATCACACTGCCCTATCCCATCTGGACAAGAGGAATACCTATGTAAGAATGCTGTTCATTGACTATAGCTCAGCATTCAACACCATAGTACCCTCCAAGCTCATCAATAAGCTTGAGGCCCTGGGTCTCAACTAGAGGTTGCCCGATTAATCGGAATGGCCGATTAATTAGGGCCGATTTCAAGTTTTCATAACAATCGGTAATCGGCATTTTTGGACACCAATCATGGCCGATTACATTGCACTCCATGAGGAGACTGCGTGGCAGGCTGACTACCTGTTATGCGAGTGCAGCAAGGAGCCAAGGTAAGGTGCTAGCTGGCATTAAACGTATCTTATAAAAAACAATCAATCTTAACATAATCACTAGTTAACAACACATGGTTGATGATATTACTAGTTTATCTAGCTTGTCCTGCATTGCATATAATCGATGCGGGGCCTTAATTTATCATTGAATCACAGCCTACTTCACCAAACGGGTGATTTAACAAGCGTATTCGCAAAAAAGCACTGTCGTTGCACCAATGTGTATATAACCATAAACATCAACTCCTTTCTTAAAATAATTACACAAGTATATATTTTTAAACCTGCATATTCAGTTAATATTGCCTGCTAACATTAATTTATTTTAACTAGGGAAATTGTGTCACATCTCTTACGTTCTGTGCAACAGAGTCTGCGTATATGCTGCAGTTTGGACTGCCTGGCTTGTTGCGATCTGTGTGAAAGCCATTTCTTCCTAACAAAGACAGCTAACTTCGCCAAACGGGGGATGATTTAACAAAAGCGCATTTGCGAAAAATAGCACAATCGTTGCATGAATGTACCTAACCATAAACATTAATGCTTTCTTAAAATCAATACACAGAAGTATATATTTTTAAACCTGCATATTTAGTTAAAAGAAATTCATGTTAGCAGGCAATATTAAACTATGGAAATTGTGTCACTTCTCTTGCGTTCATTGCACGCAGAGTCAGGGTATATGCAACAGTTTGGGCCACCTGGCTCGTTGCGAACTAATTTGCCAGAATTTTATGTAATTATGACATAACATTAAAGGTTGTGCAATGTAACAGCAATATTTAGACTTATAGATGCCACCGTTAGATAAAATACGGAACGGTTCCGTATTTCACTGAAAGAATAAACGTTTTGTTTTCGAAATGATAGTTTCCGGATTTGACCATATTAATGACCTAAGGCTCGTATTTCTGTGTGTTATTATATTATAATTAAGTCTATGATTTGATAGAGCAGTCTGACTGAGCGGTGGTAGGCAGTAGCAGGCTTGTAAGCATTCATTCAAACAGCATCAACTCCCGAGATTAAGCTGGCAATACTAAAGCGCCTATTAGAACATCCAATAGTCAAAGGTAAATGAAATACAAATGGTATTGAGAGAAATAGTCCTATAATAACTACAACCTAAAACTTCTTACCTGGGAATATTGAAGACTCATGTTAAAAGGAACCACCAGCTTTCATATGTTCTCATGTTCTGAGCAAGGAACTTAAACGCTAGCTTTTTTTTACATGGCACATATTGCACTTTTACTTTCTTCTCCAACACTTTGTTTTTGCATTATTTAAACCAAATTGAACATGTTTCATTATTTATTTGAGACTAAATAGATTTTATTGATGTATTATATTAAGTTAAATAAAAGTGTTCATTCAGTATTGTTGTTTGTAATTGTCATTATTACAAATATATATATATATAAAAAATTGTCCGATTAATCGGTAGCAGCTTTTTTGGTCCTCCAATAATCGGTATCGGCGTTGAAAAATCATAATCGGTCGACCTCTAGTCTCAACCCCGCCCTGTGCAATTGGGTCCTGGACTTCCTGACAGGCCGCCTCCAGGTGGTGAAGGTAGGAAACAACATCTCCACTTCGCTTATCCTCAACACTGGGGCCCCACAAGGGTGCATGCTCAGCCCCCTCCTGTACTCCCTGTTCACCCATGACTGCGTGGCCATGCACACCTCCAACTCAATCATCAAGTTTGATGACAACACAACAGTAGTAGGCTTGATTACCGACAACGACGAGACAGCCTACAGGGAGGAGGTGAAGGCTCTCGGCATGTGGTGTCAGGAAAATAACCTCTCACTCAACGTCAACAAAACAAAGGAGATGATCATGGACTTCAGGAAACAGTAGAGGGAGCACCACCCTATCCACATCGACGGGTCAGCAGTGGAGAAGGTGGAAAGTTCCTCGACGTACACATCACAGACAAACTGAAAGGGTCCACCCACACATACAGTGTGGTGAAGGAGGTGCAACAGCGCCTCTTCAACCTCAGGAGGCTGAAGAAATGTGGCTTGTCACCTAAAACCCTCTAATTTTTACAGATGCACAATTGAGAGCATCCTGTCGGGCTATATCACCGCCTGATACGGCAACTGCACCGCCCACAACCGCAGGGTTCTCCAGAGGGTGGTGCAGTCTGCAAAACGCATCACCAGGGGCAAACTACTTGCCCTCCAGGACACCAACAGTACCCGATGTCACAGGAAGGCCAAAAAGATAATCAAGGACAACAACCACCTGAGCCACTGCCTATTCACCCCACTACCATCCAGAAGGCGAGGTCAGTACAGGTGCATCAAAGCTGGGACCGAGACTGAAAACAGCCATCACTCGCACAGAGGCGCTGCTGCCTACATACAGACTTTAAATCACTGGCCACTTTAATAATGTTTACATATCTTGCATTACTCATCTCATGTGTATATACTGTATTCTATACTATCTATTGCATCCTAGCCTTCGCCGCTCTGACATTGCTCATCTATTATATATTCTTATTCCAATGGTTAGAGCGTTGGACTAGTAACCGAAAGGTTGCAAGATCGAATCCCCGAGCTGACAAGGTAAAAATCTGTCGTTCTGCCCCTGAACAAGGCAGTTAACCCACTGTTCCTAGGCCATCATTGAAAATAAGAATTTGTTCCTAACTGACTTGCCTAGTTAAAAGGTAAAATACAATAAATAAAAAATACATTTCCTTTACTTAGATTTGTGTATATTAGGTATTTGTTGTGGAACTGTTAGATATTGCTGCACTGTCGGAACAAGAAGCACAAGCATTTCGCGACTCCCGCAATAACATCTGCTAACTATGTGCATGTGACCAATAAAATTTGATTTGATATAAAGTGGTTTTTCCTCAGAGTTGCCGGGACATCTTATATCCGTACACTCGTAACAACTTAAGCATTACGAAACTATTATTCGATCAAATAAACCCACATAGCCATAAAACAATTTGTTGACCAAATTCGACACTCTCATTGACCGAACAAAAACTCCTTGCTTGGTTGGCGAAACGACGAAAAAAACGCCACCTGCTGGGAGGAGACAGATTTTCTGTCGAGTTGGGCATGTCTCTTCCTCTCTGGTATTAGAAACTGTGACGAAAGCGGTTAGTCTGACGGAAAATCACACGAAGAAGAAAACGGAAGTGAACAGTGACCAAGAACAATTTCCACATTAGCGTTTTTATTGTTGTTATGTAGACGTTTATGAACACCTTGGTACTCAAAATATGACTCATTTAACTACCCAGCATCACATACTTACCCAATGTAGTGTTTAATTCGCATCGCAGACAGGATTTGGTTGATAGATGTATCTAGGTAACGCTAACTAGCTGCTAACAATGGCTAACTGTATGGTTTTTCACTCTCAAATAGCCTCCATTATGGAGGTGCTAGCGAATACAGCCGTGGCAGACATCTGTAAACTCGTAGACGACGACTATGCAGTGTTTCGTTTGGAAATAACTCAAAGCCAGAAAGAAAACAGGACATTACGGAGGAAACTACAGCTATTGGAACAGAAGGTGACACGGGAGCGCGCAGAGAGGACAATGCGAGAGCGCGTCCTCGGCAGTCGCCCCAGTAGTGTCAAGATCCTCGACCGATACAGAGGAATGGCAAGAGGTACATTTTGCACAAGGCTGGGGCTGTCGCCCTGTTCCCGTCTGCGCATGTGTTCAGATGTATATTACCCAGAATTGTGTCTTGGTCAGTTTTTGGATAGTATGCAATGATTCCTCTGATTACTTATCTTGTGCAGACATCATATTCAAACCAGATTCTTGATTTACTGCATTTCCTATTATTTACTCAATGAAAACAATAAATTGATTGTTTCATGCATCATATCTATAAATTGTATATGAATAAGTTATACGGTGTTGCCTTACATCCTTGCCAATTCTAGACATTGTCAATTGGGTACAATATACAATTGAGCATTGACAGTAGCTAATCTAACCACCTTTTTTCCGCCCAATTAAATCTCCGGTGAAGGAAATCTCACTGGCGGCTACAGGAGCTTTGTGAAGCCAGGGGGACACAATACATGGAGAGATGACCAACCAATCACTGTTGATGAGGAGAGTGGAACCTCAACCCAGCATGTTATCATGATAGAGGTTAGTGTAATAGTTTTACATCAAAATTACAGTACATCAAATGTGGCCAATTTATTTCAGAAAGGCTCCCCTCAGCTATTTACATGTACAGTACCAGTCAACAGTTTGGACACACCTACTCATTCAAGGGTTTTTCTTTATATTTACTATTTTATACATTGTAGAATAATAGTGAACACATCAATCTATGAAATAACACATATGTAATCATGTAGTAACCAAAAAAGTGTTAAACAAATCAAAATATATTTTATTTGACATTCTTCAAAGTAGCCACCCTTTGCCTTGATGACAGCTTTGCACACGCTTGGCAAGGAGTTCCCACGTATGCTGAGCACTTGTTGGATGCTTTTCCTTCACTCTGCGGTCCAACTCATCCCATACCATCTCAATTGGGTTGAGGGTGTGTGATTGTGTAGGCCATGTCATCTGATGCACCACTCTATCACTCTCCTTGTTCAAATAGCCATTCAACAGCCTGGAGGTGTGTTGGGTCATTGTCCTGGTGAAAAACAAATGATAGTCCCACTAAGCGAAAACCAGATGGGATGGCGTATCGCTGCAGAATGCTGTGGTAGCCATGCTTGTTAAGTGTGCCTTGAATTCTAAATAAATTCAAGGCACACCTGCAAAGTACCCCCAAACCATCACACCTCCTCCATGTTTCACCGGAACCACACATGCGGAGATCATCCGTTCACCTACTCTGCGTCTCACAAAGATACGGCGGTTGGAACCAAAAATCTCACATTTGAACTCATCAGACCAAAGGACAGATTTCCACCAGTCTAATGTCCATTGCTCATGTTTCTTGGCCCAAGCAAGTCTCTTCTTCTTATTGGTGTCCTTTAGTAGTGGTTTCTTTGCAGCAATTCAACCATGAAGGCCTGATTCACACAGTCTCCTCTGAACAGTTGATGTTGAGATGTGTCTGTTACTTGAACTCTGTGAAGCATTTATTTGGGCTGCAATTTCTGAGGCTGGTAACTCTAATGAACTTATCCTCTGCAGCAGAAATACGCGGTCTTCCTATCCTGTGGCGGTCCTCATGAGAGCCAGTTTCATCATAGCACTTGATGGTTTTTGCGACTGCACTTGAAGAAATGTTGTTATTGAAATGTTCCGTATTGACTGACCTTCATGTCTTAACTTCTTTGGGATAGGGGGCGGTATTTTGACGTCCAGATGAAAAGCGTGCCCAAAGTAAACTGCCTGCTCCTCAGGCCCAGAAGCTAGGATATGCATATAATTGGATTTGGATAGAAAACACTCTAAAGTTTCTAAAACTGTTAAAATAATGTCTGTGAGTATAACAGAACTGAAATGGCAGGCGAAACCCCGAGGACAAACCATCCCCCCCGAAATAATTCATCCTACCACTGATTTCAATGCAGACTCGACAGCCTTGGTTTCTCAAATGATTGCCTCACCTGGTTTACCAACTACTTCTCTGATATAGTTCAGTGTGTCAAATCGGAGGGCCTGTTGTCCGGACCTCTGGCAGTCTCTATGGGTATGCCACAGGGTTCAATTCTCGGGCCGACTCTCTTCTCTGTATACATCAATGATGTTGCTCTTGCTGCTGGTGATTCTCTGATCCACCTCTACGCAGACGACACCATTCTGTATAATTCTGGCCCCTCTTTGGACACTGTGTTAACTAACCTCCAAACGAGCTTCAATGCCATACAACTCTCCTTCCGTGGCCTCCAGCTGCTCTTAAACGCAAGTAAAACTAAATGCATGCTATTCAATCGATCACTGCCCGCACCTGCTCGCCCGTCCAGCATCACTACTCTGGACTAGAGGTCGACCGATTAATCGGAATGCCCGATTAATTAGGGCCAATTTCAAGTTTTCATAACAATCGGTAATCGGTATTTTTGGCCACCGATTTGACGATTTAAAAATAAAATAAAAAATATGTTTTTACATTTTTTTATTATAATATTTTTTAACTAGGCAAGTCAGTTAACCTGTTATGGATAGGGGGCAGTATTTTCACGGCTGGATAAAAAACGTACCCGATTTAATCTGATTATTACCCCTGCCCAGAAACTAGAATATGCATATAATTATTAGCTTTGGATAGAAAACACTCCAAAGTTTCTAAAACTGTTTGAATGGTGTCTGTGAGTATAACAGAACTCATTTGGCAGGCCAAAACATGAGAAGATTCTGTTCAGGAAGTACCCTGTCTGACCATTTCTTCCCCTTGTTGATTCTCTCTATCCATTACAAAGGATCTCTGCTCTTACGTGACACTTCCTACGGCTTCCATGGGCCCTCAGAGCCCGGGAAAATGCTGAATGACGTAATTCAAAGCCCTGGCTGAAACACACGAGCGCTTTTGCTAAGTGGTCTATCAGCAGACAAAAGGCTTAGGCGCGTGCCCGAGTCGACCCCGTGATGTATTTTCTTTCGGCTGTTTACCTAATTGCAGATTCCCGGTCGGAATATTATCGCTTTTTTACGAGAAAAATGGCATAAAAATTGATTTTAAACAGCGGTTGACATGCTTTGAAGTACGGTAATGAAATATTTAGAAATATGTCGTCACGAAATGCGCCATGCGTGCGACCCTTATTTACCATTGGGATAGTGTCTAGAACGCACGAACAAAACGTCGCTGATGGAACATAACTATGGATTATTTTGGACCAAACCTACATTTGTTATTGAAGTAGAAGTCCTGGGAGTGCATTCTGACGAAGAACATCAAAGGTAATCAAACTTTTCTAATAGAATATCTGATTTTGGTGAGTGCTAAACTTGCTGGGTGTCTAAATAGCTAGCCCTGTGATGCCGGGCTATCTACTGAGAATATTGTAAAATGTGCTTTCACCGAAAAGCTATTTTAAAATCGGACATATCGAGTGCATAGAGGAGTTCTGTATCTATAATTCTTAAAATAATTGTTATGTTTTTTGTGAACGTTTACCGTGAGTAATTTAGTAAATTCACCGGAGGTTTGCGGGGGGTATGCTAGTTCTGAACGTCACATGCTAATGTAAAAAAGCTGTTTTTTGATATAAATATGAACTTGATTGAACAAAACATGCATGCATTGTATAACATAATGTCTTAGGGTTGTCATCTGATGAAGATCATCAAAGGTTAGTGCTGCATTTAGCTGTCTTCTGGGTTTTTGTGACATTATATGCTAGCTTGAAAAATGGGTGTCTGATTATTTCTGGCTGGGTACTCTGCTGACATAATCTAATGTTTTGCTTTCGCTGTAAAGCCTTTTTGAAATCGGACAGTGTGGTTAGATTAACGAGAGTCTTGTCTTTAAAATGCTGTAAAATAGTCATATGTTTGAAAAATTGAAGTTTTCGGATTTTAGAGGAATTTGTATTTCGCGCCATGCCCATCATTGGATATTGGAGCAGGTGTTCCGCTAGCGGAACATCTAGATGTAAGAGGTTTAAGAACACATTCTTATTTTCAATGACGGCCTAGGAACGGTGGGTTAACTGACTTGTTCAGGGGCAGAACGACAGATTTTTACCTTGTCAGCTTGGGGATTCAATCTTGCAACCTTACGGTTAACTAGTCCAACGCTCTAACCACCTGCTTTACATTGCACTCCACGAGGAGCCTGCCTGTTACGCGAATGCAGTAAGAAGCCAAGGTAAGTTGCTAGCTAGCATGAAACTTATCTTATAAAAAAACAATCAATCATAATCACTAGTTAACTACACATGGTTGATGATATTACTAGTTTATCTAGCCTGTCCTGTGTTGCATATAATCGATGCGGTGTGCATTCGTGAAAAAGGACTCGTTGCTCCAACGTGTACCTAACCATAAACATCAATGTCTTTCTTAAAATCAATACACAAGTATAAGACGGAGCTGCTCTTCCTCCCGGGGAAGGACTGCCCGTTCCATGATCTCGCCATCACGGTTGACAACTCCCTTGTGTCCTCCTCCCAGAGTGCTAAGAACCTTGGCGTGATCCTGGACAACACCCTGTCGTTCTCCACTAACATCAAGGCGGTGACCCGATCCTGTAGGTTCATGCTCTACAACATTCGCAGAGTACGACCCTGCCTCACACAGGAAGCGACGCAGGTCCTAATCCAGGCACTTGTCATCTCCCGTCTGGATTACTGCAACTCACTGTTGGCTGGGCTCCCTGCCTGTGCCATTAAACCCCTACAACTCATCCAGAACGCCGCAGCCCGTCTGGTGTTCAACCTTCCCAAGTTCTCTCACGTCACCCCGCTCCTCCGCTCTATCCACTGGCTTCCAGTTGAAGCTCGCATCCGCTACAAGACCATGGTGCTTGCCTATGGAGCTGTGAGGGGAACGGCACCTCCATACCTTCAGACTCTGATCAGGCCCTACACCCAAACAAGGGCACTGCGTTCATCCACCTCTGGCCTGCTGGCCCCCCTACCTCTGAGGAAGCACGGTTCCCGCTCAGCCCAGTCCAAACTGTTCGCTGCTCTGGCACCCCAATGGTGGAACAAGCTCCCTCACGACGCCAGGACAGCGGAGTCAATCACCACCTTCCGGAGACACCTGAAACCCCACCTCTTTAAGGAATACCTGGGATAGGATAAAGTAATCCTTCTAACCCCCCCCCTTAAAAGATTTAGATGCACTATTGTAAAGTGGTTGTTCCACTGGATATCATAAGGTGAATGCACCAATTTGTAAGTCGCTCTGGATAAGAGCGTCTGCTAAATGACTTAAATGTAATGTAATGTAAATGTATATATTTTTAAACCTGCATATTTAGTTAATATTGCCTGCTAACATGGATTTCTTTTAACTAGGGAAAATGTGTCACCTCTGCAACAGAGTCAGGGTATATGCAGCAGTTTGGGCCGCCTGGCTCGTTGCGAACTGTGTGAATACTATTTCTTCCTAACAAAGACAGCCAACTTCGCCAAACGGGGGATGATTTAACAAAAGCGCATTTGCTAAAAAAGCACAATCGTTGCACGACTGTACCTAACAAAGAACATCAATGCCTTTCTTAAAATCAATACACAGAAGTATATATTTTTAAACCTGCATATTTAGCTAAAAGAAATCCAGGTTAGCAGGCAATATTAACCAGGTGAAATTGTGTCAGTTCTCTTGCGTTCATTGCACGCAGAGTCAGGGTATATGCAACAGTTTGGGCCGCCTGGCTCGTTGCGAACTAATTTGCCTGAATTTTACGTAATTATGACATAACATTGAAGGTTGTGCAATGTAACAGGAATTTTTAGACTTAGGGATGCCACCCGTTAGATAAAATATGGAGCGGTTCCGTATTTCACAGAAAAAATAAACGTTTTGTTTTTGAGATGATAGTTTCCGGATTCGACCATATTAATGACCTAAGGCTCGTATTTCTGTGTTTATTATATTATAATTAAGTCTATGATTTGATAGAGCAATCTGACTGAGCGGTGGTAGGCACCAGCAGGCTCGTAAGCATTCATTCAAACAGCACTTTTGTGCGTTTTGCCAGCAGCCCTTCGCAATTCTTCAAGCATTGCGCTGTTTATGACTTCAAGCCTATCAACTCCCAAGATTAGGCTGGTGTAACCGATGTGAAATGGCTAGCTAGTTAGCCGGGTGCGCGCTAATAGCGTTTCAAACGTCACTCGCTCTGAGACTTGAAGTAGTTGTTCCCCTTGCTCTGGTTGGGTAACGCTGCTTCGAGGGTGGCTGTTGTCGATGTGTTCCTAGTTCGAGCCCAGGTAGGAGCGAGGAGAGGGACGGAAGCTATACTGTTACACTGGTAATACTAAAGTGCCTATAAGAACATCCAATAGTCAAATTTATATTAAATACAAATCGTATAGAGAGAAATAGTCCTATAATTCCTATAATAACTACAACCTAAAACTTCTTACCTGGGAATATTGAAGACTCATGTTAAAAGGAACCACCAGCTTTCATATGTTCTCATGTTCTGAGCAAGGAACTTAAACGTTAGCTTTTTTACATGGCACATATTGCACTTTTACTTTCTTCTCCAACACTTTGTTTTTGCATTATTTAAACCAAATTGACCATGTTTCATTATTTATTTGAGGCTAAATTGATAGTATTTATGTATTATATTAAGTTAAAATAAGTGTTCATTCAGTATTGTTGTAATTGTAATTATTACAAATAAATGTTAAAGAAATTGGCTGATTAATCGGTATCGGCTTTTTTGGTCCTCCAATAATCGGTATCGGCGGTGAAAAAAATCATAATCGGTCGACCTCTACTCTGGACGGCTCTGACTTAGAATACGTGGACAACTACAAATACCTGGGTGTCTGGTTAGACTGTAAACTCTCCTTCCAGACTCACATTAAGCATCTCCAATCCAAAATTAAATCTAGAATCGGCTTCCTATATCGCAACAAAGCATCCTTCACTGATGTTGCCAAACATACCCTCGTAAAACTGACCATCCTACCGATCCTCGACTTCGGCGATGTCATTTACAAAATAGCCTCCAACACTCTACTCAACAAACTGGATGCAGTCTATCACAGTGCCATCCGTTTTGTCACCAAAGCTCCATACACTACCCACCATTGCGACCTGTACGCTCTCGTTGGTTGGCCCTCGCTTCATACTCGTCGCCAAACCCACTGGCTACAGGTTATCTACAAGTCTCTGCTAGGTAAAGCCCCGCCTTATCTCAGCTCACTGGTCACCATAGCAGCACTCACTCGTAGCACGCGCTCCAGCAGGTATATCTCTCTGGTCACCCCCAAAGCCAATTCCTCCTTTGGTCGTCTTTCCTTCCAGTTCTCTGCTGCCAATGACTGGAACGAATTGCAAAAATCTCTGAAGCTGGAGACTCATATCTCCCTGGGAATCGAACCCACAACCCTGGCATTGCAAACACCATGCGTTGCAAACACCATGCTCTACCAACTGAGCTACAGGGAAGGCCCTTAACTTACCTCATTTGCACTCACTGTATATAGACTTTTTGTTGTTTGTTCTACTGTATTATTGACTGTATGTTTTGTTTATTCCATGTGTAACTCTGTGTTGTTGTATGTGTCGAATTGCTATGCTTTATCTTGGCCAGGTCGCAGTTGCAAATGAGAACTTGTTCTCAACTAGCCTACCTGGTTAAATAAAGGTGAAATAAAAATAAAAAAATGTAAAAAATGGCTGGCACTTTTATAATAGGGCGAAATCGTGCCCGATTGCAGTTCCTAGGGCTTCCACTAGATGTCAACAATCTTTAGAAAGCGTTTCAGGCTGGTTTTTGGAAAAATGAGCCATAAATTGTAGTTTTTCTTGGTGGCTCCCATTTTGGCTGTAGTGTTTCCAAGCGCGTGAATGAGAGCGCGTTCTTTGGTATTTTTCTCCGGTAAAGACAATAACGATTCTCCGTCTTAAATTTGATTGTTTGTTTGCGTATTAGGGTACCTATTGTTTGGATAAGTTTATTGGTAATGTTTGGGATTCATTTTGAAGGAGGGAAAACCCGAGTGGATTATTGACTAAAGCGCGCCAGCTAAACTGAGTTTTTATGGATATAAAGAAGGACATTATCGAACAAAAGGACCATTTGTAATGTAACTGGGACCTTTTGGAGTGCCAACAGAATAAGATCTTCAAAGGCATATATTATATCGCTATTTCTGACTTTCGTGTTGCAACTCCCTGGTTGAAAATGATTTGTTATGCATTTGTGTGCTGGGCTCTGTCCTCAGATAATCGTATTGTTTGCTTTCGCCATAAAGCCTTTTTGAAATCTGACGGCGGCTGGATTAACAACAAGTTAAGCTTTATTTTGATGTATTGCACTTGTGATTTCATTAAAGTTTAATATTTATAGTAATTTAATTTGAATTTGGCACTCTGCAATTTTACCGGAAATTGTTGAAATGGGATGGTAGCGTCCCACTAATCCGCAAGAAGTTAAAGTAATGATGGACTGTCGTTTCTCTTTGCTTAGTTGAGCTGTTCTTGCCATAATATGTACTTGGTCATTTACCAAAAAGGTCTATCTTCTGTATACTACCCCTACCTTACCAAAACACAACTGATTGGCTCAAACACATTAAGAAGGAAAGAAATTCCACAAATGAACTTTTACAAGGCACACCTGTTAATTGAAATGCATTCCAGGTACCTCATGAAGCTGGTTGAGAGAATGCCAATAGTGTGCAAAGCTGTCATCAAGGCAAAGGGTGGCTACATTGAAGACTCAAATATAAAATATATTTTGATTTATTTAACTTTTTTTGGGTTACTACATGATTCCATATGTGTTATTTCATAGTTTTGATGTCTTAACTTTTATTCTACAATGTAGAAAATAGTAAAAATAAAGAAACCCTGGAATGAGTAGGTGTGTCCAAACTTTTGACTGGTACTGTATGTAAATAAGGTATCTGTTTTTAATATTTAATACATTTGCAAAAATGTGTAAATAACTGTTTTCACTTTGTCATTATGGGGTATTGTGTGTAGATTGCTGAGGATTTTTATTGAAGAATCTCAATATTGACATATATTTTGATTTGTTTAACACTTTTTTGGTCACTACATGATTCCATATGTGTTATTTCAAAGTTTTGATGTCTTCACTATTAATGTAGAAAATAGTCAAAATAAAGAAAAACCTGAGTAGGTGTCCAAACTTTTGACTGGTACTGTACATCCTTATTTCTCTGCCATAGGGGAGCTTGTCAGACTTCTCTACGACATTGTTATCCAATTCCACTCATGTACCAGTAATAACCTCCTCTCTTCTTCTGTCAGTCTACAGATACAGGGGTTGCAGGTCCTGGGGTCAAGCAGGAGAGAACTGAAGGAGAGGACACAAGACACAGCAGAGACATCCAGACTGGATTGACTGGAGCGCCCCCTGTATCCAGGGAGGACCCCACCGCCTTGCCTAAGCCCAGGACCCAACACAGCATCACGGAGGTCAGTGGAACGCCGAACACCGTCCTCAAGTCAGAGACAGACACCGAGACTTTAACTGTAACACACAGGCTCTTACCCACAGGATCTGACCACAGATCAGACTCAGAGAGACTGGAGCTGGGGCCACTGGGCTGTCCTCCTGCTTCCAGCTCAGAGTACTTACCGGTATTTCACCAGAGCCAGAGGACGGTTCATTCCTGTGGAGATGGTGACGCGTTAGACACTGGTGTTGATGACCTGCCTTGTTCTTACGCTACAGAGATGGACACTGGCAACATATCCTTGGGTTTAGAGACACAGACTCATCTGTTTAGAGAGGACTGGAACCAGTACAGCAGTAGTGTATACTCTGAAGAATGCCTAGATAAGAAACGGGAGGTTATAGTGGTAGACGAGGTGAAAGTGGAGGGCGAAGCTCCTCCCACATGGAATGCAGATAGTCACCTAGGAGATGGACACTCACAGGGTAGAGATTTTTTAGATTACCGAGAAAGCTTGGACACAAATATAAATGTTGTCACCCACTCCCCTTTACACGCATTCAGGGATCGTGTCCCAGTGTCCACGTCGATGGCACCTTCCGATTCACACGGCTGTGTCGTTTTCGATCAAGTGTTGAATTCAAACGACAGGGCTAGAGCCCAGGCTCAGGGAGAGGGAGCCACATCCGGCAATAGTAAAGAGAAACGGTTCCTCTGCATGTTCTGTAACAAAGGCTTCAGCTGCCCCCAGAAAGTGGAGATCCACCAGAGGGTCCACACAGGGGAGAAACCCTACAGCTGTACCCAGTGTCATATGTGCTTTTCCCAGGCTTGTCACCTAAAGAGGCACCAGAGGGTCCACACAGGGGAGAAACCCTACAGCTGCCCCCATTGTGAGAAGAGGTTCTCCCGCCAGGACCAGCTGAAGATGCACCTGAAGGTCCACACGGGAGAGAGGCCATTTGCATGTACGCACTGCAGGAAGAGGTTCTCAGAGAGGAGCAACCTCAGGATACACCAGCAGAAAAACCATTCCACTATGTAACATAGGAAGTACCCATTCCACTCTATAGCGTCTGACGTTTCGATCAAACCCAGCATTAAAGACAGATTAATTTTCAGTGTTATCAGCAGAAAAGATCCACAGATGCATTTAGAATAACGAGAGTAACAGATTTCAATGTTGAATATTTGTGGGTAGAATATTGCATCCAGATATTGTGTGATATATAAGCCTAAAAATGTAAAATAAGTGCTTGAGGTGTTCTGGAAGACTGTTTTAAAAATGTACCTCTGTAGGAGATGAGAAATTGAAAAACAGGGAGTACATATGTTTTGAATTGAAATGCAAACAGATTCTAAGTTGGTTGATGTCATAAAAGCGATGGAAAAGTGGAGAGGAACTGGCACGACTGTCTGAATGAGTTGCCAGCATCACAAAACATTTTTGGAGAATGAATATGTTATGGTTACTTTTGTAAGTATTGGCCTAGACCAGGGCTATTCAACTCTTACCCGACGAGGTCCAGAACCTGCTGGTTTTCTGTTCTAACTGATAATTAATTGCACCCACTTGTTGTCCCAGGTCTAAATCACTCCATGAGTAGAGGGGAACAATGGAGAAAAAAATGCACCAGAACTGGCTTCGAGTTCCAGAGTTGAGTTTGAGGGGCCAGACTATATTGAGGGGCCTAGACTATAACATAAGGATGCATTTATGTGTATTACAGATTTAATATTATTTTACTTGGGATGAGATGTTGAATTCGTCTGATGACACCAATACTTCTTAATTTTATTCTAGACAAATTAAATGGGATTTGCCCAGTTAATTTTTTTTGTCAATGAGAACACCTAGGAATTTGGTAGTTTTAACACGGGGTAGTAAAGGAAATTATTTAATTTAATTTTGCCAATAAAATGCATGTGATAGCTTTACATTTTTTTAGGGACAACTTATTTGATTTAAACCAGTTGTCAACATTTAATTACAAATAAAGTTTTGAGATACTAATCATTGAATGAAAATGCCATGGAAAATGTTATTGGGGTTTTGAGCAGCAGTTTCATTTACAACATCTGACCAGTAGATATCAAAAAGTTATTCTGTAAATGTAGCAATGTGTTTGTGATCAAAATTCCTGAAACAAATTCTATTGACCTGATTGCTTTGAGAGCTGGTACAAACGAGATAAAATAATGGGAAATTATCAGATATCTCTGTACAAGAGACCAGATACCCCCGATTTAAAAATAAATTAGTAAATATGTTGTCAGAGTGCTATTTGTAGCAATGATTCTTAAGTATAATAATGGCAAGATTTAGGATCAAGAAAGTTATTGATCTTAACTTGATCACTCTTCTGTCACAGAGAATTTTTCTGCTGCATTAGGAAATTCAAATGAGCCTGGTGAATCCCTGAAAATGATCAGTTCTCTTTCTCTCCATGCAGGGGCAGTCAAGCCATTGGGATCAGTGCTTGCTATAAAAAATAATATTCTCTCTCACTCGCTCAAACGCTAGGCCCTATTACTGCAAAATTCAAATGTACAAAAATGTATCTGAAATGCAGCAGCCATATACATCAACAATTGTCGTTTTACATAGCTTAATAACACAAGATGGATATTGGTCTTCACTAGGCTACTACATACATGTGTATCTTAGGTTACAAATGAACTGTCAAAATTGAATTCAATCGTGGCCTGGGGTGGTCTTGCGGTTAGGGCTGCTGCCTTCAATACTGTTTCGGCGGGGGTTCGATTCCGGCCAACGCATTTCTGGCACAAATAACTCAATCCCCCTGATTGACTTGATTAAGTTACACATTTCAAATATGGACAGTCCAGGGATATTTTACCCCCGATCTTGATAAGAAATTACCATACCAGACACTTTTGGATAACATAAAAAAGAAACAAAATAATAACAATAGGCTACGCTACACCAACATTAGTTTCCATTCATACAAAGTGTCGGGTAAATTGCCACAGTAGATTTTCCGTGGTAAACAAGGAAATCCTTTTTTCTGTTGTACGGAATGCTTGTCAATCACTCATAGTCTGTTCAAAAAGAGCTACGTTTTTCTGATGACAACACCAACCAGAGGGCGAACATATCTAGAAAGTTGCAAGTGTAACCTGATCTCCCACGGGAGAAACCAACGTCTTAGACCGTTTTAGACTCTTTGACCGAGGGCAGACACTGGTTACAATATGCCATTTGGTTATATTCCAATAAGCTACATTCTGTAGGCTACCTGTAAAAGGCGCTGCATGGTCAATCCGACATCTGCATTGGCCGTGTAGCATTTACGGTGATACGGCCTCTGCAGAAGTCAGGGAATTCATACATCTTGTGCTTCGCAGAGCTGTTGTGAAGGAACTTGTCAAGGAAGTGAGTTTGTGTTTATACAGGACCTCCTGCCCCCCACCTACCGTCAGCCAATCATGTCAATGCGGAGCTATACGGAGTCCTTTGCATTGTTACAAAATTTGGGAGGCGAGAGGCGATGTGGTACGGAGCTCAATTTGGCCTCTGCATGCTTCCGTAGGCGCCGCAATTGCTTCACACCTTCCATACGGAGCCTCTGACCACATTTTTGGATCAAGCATAAATTGGCTTTTAGCAAAACAGATTATAGGCTATTGTTTGTGTCCCTGGCTGTTGATGAGCTGATTTGGGCCATCAGTTGATTGACAGATGTAGGCTAACTGTAGAACGATATATTTTCCTCCAGTGTGGATGCTCACCTAGTTTTATAGTTAGGCTGTGTATAATTTGTCAATTTAGTTATTGTCTTTGGTATGGATTGAAAGCCTATATTGTGTGGCCTTAATATTTCATTTTGTAAAGCTGTGAAGATGTTTAAGCCTATCCAAAGATGATTTTGTTGAGCTTTCTCTGAATAGTAAATTATCAGACTATTTGTTTTACTTCTGGAAAACATTGAAATGAATGCAATTCACTTGTGAGCCTAATGTAGGCTCAGGCTTGCCACTAGATCACCCTGCACTGGGCGCTAACTCATGAGGCTCGGAGCCGGAGCACGGTGCTTAGACCTCTGCGCTACTGTAGGTCACAATGCTCTAGAAATTACTTAAATCACTTGTGCTACCCAAACTATAGAATAATAATTGGAAATTGTAAAAAACATGTAATTTCAATTATTCATACCTCTGTTCCAAATTACCCCACTGTGTCCCTTACAGCCTGTTTTTTTTTCCTCAGTGAGTACTGGCGGCTAGCTGTTGTTCCACAGGAAGATTATCTCTAACCCAAACACCAGATGGCTGCCTCTAATTTAATATCAGTCCTAATGCTTAATCCCTTTGTTTGTCATGTGACCTTGTATTGAAACATTTACTTCTTCAAATGACTAAGATATTGCATTATTAGAGTGCTATCTGAAAGCCAATTACCATTCACTTTGTTCCTTCACACTTATTAAATGTCTATTTTAAGATTCATATGTAATGCTTTGGAGGGATCCATATGTATTAACTGGACTGGCACTCTATATCAGTCCCCTGTATATTGCATTTTCTGTCCATAATAAGTCTCTACCTAGCATTTTAAACGGTTGATTAGGTGAATACAGAACATCATTGGTTCTATTTAACAGAGTATGGGGTTTATTTCAAAATGTATTGCCAGGGTGGAAGAAATATTTTAAGTGTTTATAGTTTTATTGGTTTGGGGTAAGTCAAATCCTATACAATGCTTTAACCCTATCTTTCTCAAATGATCCATAAAGGGACCACTCTGAACATTTCTCAGAATACTTTTTACACCACTTACGTATGTCTAATTGTGGGTGAGCAGGTTGTATATATATTTGTTCTATTGTTACTTCATCAGATCTCTAGTAACCCATTATACATTTGTGTTACATCACAAATTCCTCCTCTACACCAGTGTTCTATACATACAGGGGTTTAAATATTCACTCTAGTCTTCTATTTAACAGCATATTCAGGAATAATACTATTTTCTTTCATATCTACATACAGAATCCCTATATAATGTTATAGATCTGAAAACTCAGCTCACACAGAACTGGTTGGGGTATTCATTATTTTCCTTATATAACTATACTTAGGTATTCACATCACTCCATGTGCATCTTCAACGATTCTAAATGCCTACAATAACACTTTGTGCTATTATCAGTGGTTTTCAGACCACGTAGACTTTTCTATCGTTACATCCTATGTATCTTCAACGGTTCTCTTGCCGCTACTTCCTATACACTAGTAGTCCCTGACTACGATGGGCCGTGGTGGATGGAATCCCTCGATTGAATCCCTACATTATTACCCCATGTGCATCCTCAATGATTCTCTTGTCGTTACTTCCTATGCACAATATGTATCTCCTACTTTGCCTTCTGAAAGTATTCAGACCCCTTGACTTTTTCCACATTTTGTTAGGTTACAGCCTTATTCTAAAATTGATTAAATAGTTTTCCCCTCATCAATCTACACACAATACCCCATAATGACAAAGCAAAAAAGGTTTTTAGACATTTTTGCTAATTTATAAAAAATTTACATAACTACTCAGACCCTTGTCCCAAAGCCACTCCTGCATTATATTGGCTTTGTGCTTAGGGTTGTTGTCCTATTGGAAGGTGAACCTTTACCCCAGTCTGAGGTCCTGAGTGCTCTGGAGCAGGTTTTCATCAAGGATCTCTCTGTACTGCTCTGTTCATCATTGCCTCGATCCTGAATAGTCTCTCAGTCCCTGCCACTGAAAAACATCCCCACCGCATGATGCTGCCACCACCATGCGTCACTGTTGGGATGGTGCCAGGT
Organism: Salmo trutta; assembly: GCF_901001165.1. Taxonomy (NCBI): domain Eukaryota; kingdom Metazoa; phylum Chordata; class Actinopteri; order Salmoniformes; family Salmonidae; genus Salmo; species Salmo trutta. The sequence goes on along the minus strand of NC_042960.1, from coordinate 12,021,048 downwards.
TTCCTCCAGACGTGACGCTTGGAATTCAGGCCAAAGAGTTCAATCTAGGTTTCATCAGACCAGAGAATCTTGTTTCTCATGGTCAGAGTCCTTAGGTGCCTTTTGGCAAACTTACTGAGGAGTGGCTTCCGTCTGGCCACTCTACCATAAAGGCCTGATTGGTGGAGTGCTGCAGAGATGGTTGTCCTTCTGGAAGGTTCTCCCATCTCCACAGAGGAATTCTAGAGCTCTGTCAGATTGACGATCGGGTTCTTGGTCACCCCCCTGACCAAGGTCCTTCTCCCGTTATTGCTCAGTTTGGTCGGGCGGCCAGCTCTAGGAAGTGTCTTGGTGGTTCCAAACTTTCTCCATTTAAGAATCTTGGGGACCTTCAATGCTGCAGAAATTGTTTGGTACCCTTCCCCAGATCTGTGCCGACACAATCTTGTCTCGGAGCTCTACTGAAAATTCCTTCAACCTCATGGCTTGTTGTTTTGCTCTGGCATGCACTGTCAACTGTGGGACCTTATTGAGATAGGTGTGTGCCTTTCCAAATCATGTCCAATCAATTTAACTTACCACAGGTAGACTCCAATCAAGTTGTAGAAACATCTCAAGGATGATCAATGGGAACAGGATGCACCTGTCCTCAATTTCAAGTCTCTTATGTAAATTAGGTATCTGTTTATTTTTAATACATTTGCATAAAAAAATCTTAAAGCCTGTTTACACTTTGTCAATATGGGGTCTTGTGTATAGATTGCTGAGGATTTTTTTTTATTTAATCCATTTTAGAAAGGCTGTAACGTAACAAAATGTGGAAAAAGTCAAGGGATCTGAATACTTTCCGAAGGCACTGTATATTTAATAACACCACGTGTCATTGTTAGTGGCTGCAGACCACGTAGACACTTCTTCAATAAATGCCTACAGACAGCTGTCAGCTGGGCTTTCCATGGTAGTGTTACGCCCTCGCTCTAGTCTTCTATAAGACTAGTGAATAGCCTTCTCTATAAGACTATGGGTACCTTTCTATGCATTATTCACCTTAATTGTATTGGTTTTATAATAAATAAAAAAAATACATTTAAAATTGGCTTACTGAAATAATTTGCCATCCCTCAATTGTTCGTGGATGATGTGTCTCCTCCTGGGCAGTTAACAGTAAGGGTCTGGTCTGGGCGGGTCTCATCATCTTTTGGTCAGACGGGAATTTCCCTCAAAATGCGCCACCGGTTTTCCTCGCAGACCCCCAACTGGAAAGCTCTGCAGGCAGAATCAATCACCCAGTTCGTGATGCCAAATTGTTGTGGAAATTCTTACACAGGGAGACTCAAAAAGTCAATCATAAATTAATCATTGTTTATTATCAGCGTGCTGGAGAGGTTCCAACCAACTCAATGCATCAAGTACACATGTCAATCTACTGGGGCAGTCCCATCATTTCTTATATACAGACAAGTTATATTTGCATGATTTAGCTTATTCATAATTCATATTTAATTAATCAATAACGTTTGCATGTGACAGACCAATACCTCAAAAGGCTTCTCTCTAAGCTGTGACCTTGAAACGGAGATATCCCTTTCTCTAAACAAGGTTCTGGGCTGCCAAATTGCAGATCGTGATAATGAGGATTCGTTCAATCAGTCACTTGCATGAATACAGAAATAGGTTTTTACAAAAACACAAACGTAAACATTTCCATCACACACATTCAATACAACCTTGCACACGCTTCCCTGCATCTGGCTGGCCTAAGGTGTAATCATTAGTCCAACAGTTGCAAACGAGAGTTTCTATTGGACAAAGCCAGGTATGTTTATCCCCATTGTGTTCTGTTTGCTTCTGTTTAAGAAACGTTTTTCAACAGAATTGGCGGAATGAATACACCCCTGATCACACACAAACAATTCACTTTCATAGCTACATACAAACAGCTTGTTGTATTCCTTCTCGCATGTATGCGCTCTCCTCTCACCTTTTCCCTTTGCTTGTGGACTTCAATCCACAACACATTGTGCATTGCTGTCTGTTACCAGGCTGTCTGTTACCAGGCGAAAAAGCATTTCCAAGCAAAACCTTCATATCATAACTGCTGCACACAGCCTACATCGTTGTCACCATATTAGCTAAAGTAACGTCATAGTCAACGTAGCTAATAGAACTAATGCGTTAGTAAACCCGCTACAATCATGCAGTACAGTCACCGAGGCCCCCCGGTGGCAATAAATTAGTAAAACCAAAAGCTTACCTTGACTTGGAAGATTTCCAGTGTTGGATAGTCATAGCTAGCTAACATAGCACCCTCTGTTTGAGCCGGGTGTTTGAGTAGGCTAAACTAGCTAGCTGCATTTGCTAGATGTGAAAAAAGTGATGAAGTATAGCTCTCTCGCTCCTCCATTTTTGAAGAAATGAATTTGTTCAAAACTTTAACTATTGTCTTTGAGTCAACTACTCACCACATTTTATGCACTGCAGCGCTAGCTAGCTGTAGCTTATGCTTTCAGTACATTCTCTAATCCTTTGATTGGGTATAAAATGTGTCAGTTCATGCTGCAAGAGCTCTGATAGGTTGGAGGATGTCCTCCGGAAGTTGTCATAATTACTGTGTAAGTCTATGGAAGGGGGTGAGAACCATGAGCCTCCTAGGTTTTGTATTGAAGTCAATGTACCCAGAGGAAGACAAACTAGCTGTCCTCCGGCTACACCATGGTGCTACCTTAGAGTGCTGTTGAGGCTACTGTAGACCTTCATTGCAAAACAGTGTGTTTTTAATCAATTATTTGGTATTGTGAATATATTTTGTATAGTTTTATCTAAAAAGGACAACTTTTTAAATGTTTAACTTTTTATTAAATTCACTGAGGAGGATGGTCCTCCCCTTCCTCCTCTGAGGAGCCTCCACTGATGAATACAGATGATACATAGGCGCATCATTTTACCATAAAATTATGTTGGAAATGTCCATGGTGAGTTGGGGAGAAAGATTTTTTTTTAAAGATAAAAAAAAGTCAAATTAATCAAAGGAATAGATCAGTGGGCTACAGCCAAGTCACCTGCAGTAGGCCTACTGGGCGGAGGGGGTGAAACACCAGCTGTTTTGCTTCCACTGGTCCTGGGGCCCTGGTTAAGGTCAAAGGCATCATGAACTTTACCCAGTACCAGGACATTTTAGCCAAAAACCTGGTTGCCTCTGCAAGGAAGCTGATACTTGGCCTCAAGTGGATCTTCCAGCAAGACGATAACCACAAGCACACATCAAAATCCACAAAGAAATGGTAAATTGAATCAAATCCCATTGAAAACCTGTGGTTTGAATTGAAGAGGGCAGTCCATAAGCGCAGACAAAGGATACCAATGATCTGGAAAGATTCTGTAAGGAGCAATGGTCTAAGATCCATCCTCCCAATGTGTTCTACAATTTTAGAAAACATTTTCAAAAAAGGCTCAGTGCAATAATCTTCGCAAGGTGAGGTATTGAAAACAGGAGTGTCAATCATTTTGACCCCTATCTTTTTGTGAAAATCTTTCTCTGAGCAATTGTATTAGTATAAAATACCATACATTTAATAAATAAAATTGCATATAGCTCAGTATCTGAATTATGTATTTTATTCAGTCATTTTTGCTCATCTTTATCAAGGGTGTCAATTTCGGATCCCCCTGTGTCTTCCCTAATTGTTAAAGATACATTATGATGCTTGCAACGTCTGAGCAGGGGAACGCGACCATGATGTGGTTAGCTGATACGTAAAATACATATCCAGGTGTTGTAAGATCTGACAGGTGTCAGCAACGTATAAGACGAGAAGCGTGCCCATTGAGATGAGCACGATGCAAGACTTTACTGTCACACAGAGTATCTGCGGCTTTGCACGTGTGCTTCACACTGCTATAACGTGGTAGCTCTGGGATCAAAACAGCTGAGAAGTTTAGGGTCACGCTTCAATGCTTCTGGTTGTTGCAGGAATTTACCCACTACTACTGTTTACTTGGTGCATCTACCTCACATCTCGCTGAGTCTACCTTTAAAGCAAGGGTGAGGGGAGTTCCTTACTAATTAGTGACCTTATTTCATCAATCAAGTACAAGGGAGAAGCGAAGACACTCGGCCCTCCATGGAATGAGTTTCACACGTGCTTTAAAGGGACAGTTCACCAAATGACAAAATTACATATTGGTTTCCTTACCCTGTAAGCAGTCTATGGACAAGGTTTGACATCAGTCCATGCTTTGGTTTAGTTTCCCTGGCACTGTTTCCAAATGCTAACGTTTTAGCATTTGTGGCAAAAAATCCCATTCCAGTCATGGTACCGACATTTTTTTGCATGGTTTGCCGTCATACCTTGACCATAGACTGCTTACAGGTTAAGGAAACCAATGTGTCATTTGGGTAAACTATCCCTTTAAACCTAACCTATGACCTGACCCATCACCTTATGTATTACTGCCACACAGTGGCAAGAAGGGACATCAAAAACTATACAACACATAAAATGGCTGTTAGCCTCCCACGCGCAGGTTACTTTCTGTCGCTAAAACTGACACTAAATAATATAAACAAAATATATTTTTTATAAAACTTAAAGTAAATAACAACTAGTAAATCAGATCTGAAAACTAACCAAAACTACATTTCAAACAAAAATCTTAAATCGTATAGAAATGAAAAATGAATATAAAAACACAACTATGGGTCTCTCGAGTGGTGCAGTGCTAGCTATGCCACTAGAGATCAAGCTATGCCACTAGAGATCCTGGTTCGAGTCCAGGCTCTGTCAAAGCCGGCCGCAACTGGGAGACCCATCATGGGGCGGCGCACAATTGGCTCAGCGTCATCCGGGTTAGGGGAGGGTTTGGCCGACAGGGATGTTCTTGTCCGATCGTGCACTAGCGACTCTTGTGGCGGGCCGGGCGCAATGCACGCTGACACGGTGGAGGTGGGATTAATTTAAGAGGTAGAGTTTAACATTTTCGGAAGATGGGCAGGGACTCTGCTGTTCCACCATTGTGGTGCCAGGACAAAGAAGAGCTTTGACTTGGCTGAGCTTGAACTGACCTACCAGTAGGAGTGGGATGGCCAAGAGACCAGAGTTCGCAGAAGAGAGTGTAAGGGTTGGGGTGTAGGTTTTGAGAATGGAAGAAGCCTGGAACCAACAATACTCATCCTAGAGCTGGCCGCCCGGCCAAACTGAGCAATCGGGGGAGAAGAACCCGAGGTGCCCAAGAACCCGATGGTCACTCTGACAGAGCTCCAGAGTTCCTCTGTGGAGATGGGAGAACCTTCCAGAAGGACAAACATCACTCCAACAATCAGGCCTTTATGGTAGAGTGGCCAGACGGAAGCCACTCCTCAGTAAAAGTTACATGACAGCCCGCTTGGAGTTTGCCAAAAGGCACCTAAAGGACTCTCAGACCATGAGAAACAAGATTTTCTGGTCTGATGAAACCAAGACTGAACTCTTTGGCCTGAGTACCAAGAGTCGCATCTGGAGGAAACCTGGCACCATCCCTACGGTGAAGCATGTTGGTGGCAGCATCATGCTGTGGGGATGTTTTTCAGCAGCCGTAACTCTGAGACTATTTAGGATCAGGCAAAGATGAACGGAGCACAGAGAGATCCTTGATGAAAACGTGCTCAGGACCTCAGACTGGGGCGAAGGTTCACCTTCCAACCAGACAACGACCCTAAGCACACAGCCAAGACAACGCAGGAGTGGTTTCGGGACAAGTCTCTGAATGTCCATGAGTGGCCCAGCCAGAGCCCAGACTTGAACCCGATCGAACATCTCTGGAGAGACCTGAAAATAACTGTGCAGCGACCTGATCTGCAGAGAAGAATGGGAGAAACTCCCCAAATACAGGTGTGCCAAGCTTGTAGCGTCATACCCAAGAAGACGCGAGGCTGTAATTGCTGCCAAAGGTACTTCAACAAAGTACTGAGTAAAGTCAAATCAAATCAAATTTATTTATATAGCCCTTCGTACATCAGCTGAAATCTCAAAGTGCTGTACAGAAACCCAGCCTAAAACCCCAAACAGCAAGCAATGCATGTGAAAGAAGCACGGTGGCTGGGAAAAACTCCCTAGGAAAAACTCCTGAGAAAGGCCAAAAACCTAGGAAGAAACCTAGAGAGGAACCAGGCTATGAGGGGTGGCCAGTCCTCTTCTGGCTGTGCCGGGTGGATATTATAACAGAACATGGTCAAGATGTTAAAATGTTCGTAAATGACCAGCATGGTCAAATAATAATAATCATAGTAATTGTCGAGGGTGCAACAAGCACGTCCGGTGAACAGGTCAGGGTTCCGTAGCCGCAGGCAGAACAGTTGAAACTGGAGCAGCAGCATGGCCAGGTGGACTGGGGACAGCAAGGAGTCATCATGCCAGGTAGTCCTAGGGCTCAGGTCCTCCGAGAGAAAGAGAGAAAGAAAGAGAGAATTAGAGAGAGCATATTTACATTCACACAGGACACTGGATAAGACAAGAGAATACTCCAGATGTAACAGACTGACCCTAGCCCCCCGACACATAAACTACTGCAGCATAAATACTGGAGGCTGAGACAGGAGGGATCAGAAGACACTGTGGCCCCATCCGATGATACCCCCGGACAGGGCCAAACAGGCAGGATATAACCCCACCCACTTTGCCAAAGCACAGCCCCCACACCACTAGAGGGATATCTACAACCACCAACCTACCGTCCTAAGACAAGGCCGAGTATAGCCCACAAAGATGTCTGCCACGGCACAACCCAAGGGGGGGGCGCCAACCCAGACAGGAAGACCACGTCAGTGGCTCAACCTACTCAAGTGACGCACCCCTCCCATGGACGGCATGGAAGAACACCAGTAAGTCAGTGACTCAGCCCCTGTAAAAGGGTTAGAGGCAGAGAATCCCAGTGGGAAGAGGGGAACCGACAAGGCAGAGACAGCAAGGGCGGTTCGTTGCTCCAGCCTTTCCGTTCACCTTCACACTCCTGGGCCAGACTATACTTAATCATAGGACCTACTGAAGAGATAAGTCTTCAGTAAAGACTTAAAGGTTGAGACTGAGTCTGCGTCTCTCACATGGGTAGGCAGACCATTCCATAAAAATGGAGCTCTATAGGAGAAAGCCCTACCTCCAGCCGTTTGCTTAGAAATTCTAGGGACAATTAGGAGGCCTGCGTCTTGTGACCGTAGCGTACGTGTAGGTATGTACGGCAGGACCAAATCGGAAAGATAGGTAGGAGCAAGCCCATGTAATGCTTTGTAGGTTAGCAGTAAAACCTTGAAATCAGCCCTTGCCTTAACAGGAAGCCAGTGTAGGGAAGCTAGCACTGGAGTAATATGATCAAATTTTTTGGTTCTAGTCAGGATTCTAGCAGCCGTATTTAGCACTAACTGAAGTTTGTTTAGTGCTTTATCCGGGTAGCCGGAAAGTAGAGCATTGCAGTAGTCGAGCCTAGAAGTAACAAAAGCATGGATTAATTTTTCTGCGTCATTTTTGGACAGAAAGTTTCTGATTTTTGCAATGTTACGTAGATGGAAAAAAGCTGTCCTTGAAGCAGTCTTGATATGTTCTTCAAAAGAGAGATCAGGGTCCAGAGTAACGCCGAGGTCCTTCACAGTTTTATTTGAGACGACTGTACAACCATCCAGATTAATTGTCAGATTCAACAGAAGATCTCTTTGTTTCTTGGGACCTAGGACAAGCATCTCTGTTTTGTCCGAGTTTATAAGTAGAAAATTTGCAGCCATCCACTTCCTTATGTCTGAAACACAGGCTTCTAGCGAGGGCAATTTTGGGGCTTCACCATGTTTCATTGAAATGTACAGCTGTGTGTCGTCCGCATAGCAGTGAAATTTAACATTATGTTTTCGAATGACATCCCCAAGAGGTAAAATATATAGTGAAAACAATAGTGGTCCTAGAACGGAACCTTGAGGAACACCGAAATTTACAATTGATTTGTCAGAGGACGAACCATTCACAGAGACAAACTGATATCTTTCCGACAGATAAGATCTAAACCAGGCCAGAACTTGTCCATGTAGACCAATTTGGGTTTCCAATCTCTCCAAAAGAATGTGGTGATCGATGGTATCAAAAGCGGCACTAAGATCTAGGAGCACGAGGACAGATGCAGAGCCTCGGTCTGACGTCATTAAAAGGTCATTTACCACCTTCACAAGTGCAGTCTCAGTGCTATGATGGGGTCTAAAACCAGACTGAAGCGTTTCGTATACATTGTTTGTCTTCAGGAAGGCAGTGAGTTGCTGCGCAACAACTTTTTCTAAAATTTTTGAGAGGAATGGAAGATTCGATATAGGCCGATAGTTTTTTATAATTTCTGGGTCAAGATTCGGCTTTTTCAAGAGAGGCTTTATTACTGCCATTTTTAGTGAGCTTGGTACACATCCGGTGGATAGAGAGCCGTTTATTATGTTCAACATAGGAGGGCCAAGCACAGGAAGCAGCTCTTTCAGTAGTTTAGTTGGAATAGGGTCCAGTATGCAGCTTGAGGGTTTGGAGGCCATGATTATTTTCATCATTGTGTCAAGAGATATAGTACTAAAACACTTTAGTATCTCCCTTGAGCCAGGGTCCTGGCAGAGTTGTGCAGACTCTGGACAATGAAGCCCTGGAGGAATACCCAGATTTAAAGATGAGTCCGTAATTTGCTTTCTAATGATCATGATCTTTTCCTCAAAAAAGTTCATAAATTTATTACTGCTGAAGTGAAAGCCATCCTCCATTTGCGAATGCTGCTTTTTAGTTAGCTTTGCGACAGTGTCAAAAAGAAATTTCGGATTGTTCTTATTTTCCTCAATTAAGTTGGAAAAATAGGATGATCGTGCAGCAGTGAGGGCTCTTCGATACTGCACGGTACTGTCTTTCCAAGCTAGTCGGAAGACTTCCAGTTTAGTGTGGCGCCATTTCCGTTCCAATTTTCTGGAAGCTTGCTTCAGAGCTCGTGTATTTTCTGTATACCAGGGAGCTAGTTTCTTATGACAGATGTTTTTAATTTTTAGGGGTGCAACTGCATCTAGGGTATTGCGCAAGGTTGAATTGAGTTCCTCGGTTAGGTGGTTAACTGATTCTTGTCCTCTGACGTCCTTGGGTAGGCAGAGGGAGTCTGGAAGGGCATCAAGGAATCTTTGGGTTGTCTGAGAATTTATAGCACGACTTTTAATCTTCCTTGGTTGGGGTCTGAGCAGATTATTTGTTGCAATTGTAAACGCAATAAAATGGTGGTCCGATAATCCAGGATTATGAGGAAAAACATTAAGATCCACAACATTTATTCCATGGGACAAAATTAGGTCCAGAGTATGACTGTGGCAGTGAGTAGGTCCAGAGACATGTTGGACAAAACCCACTGAGTCGATGATGGCTCCGAAAGCCTTTTGGAGTGGGTCTGTGGACTTTTCCATGTGAATGTTAAAGTCACCAAAAATTAGAATATTATCTGCTATGACTACAAGATCCGATAGGAATTCAGGGAACTCAGTAAGGAACACTGCATATGGCCCAGGAGGCCTGTAAACAGTAGCTATAAAAAGTGATTGAGTAGGCTGCATAGATTTCATGACTAGAAGCTCAAAAGACGAAAACGTCATTGTTTTTTTTTTTGTAAATTGAAATTTGCTATCGTAAATGTTAGCAACACCTCCGCCTTTGCCGGATGCACGGGGGGTTTGGTCACTAGTGTAACCAGGGGGTGAGGCCTCATTTAACACAGTAAATTCATCAGGCTTAAGCCATGTTTCAGTCAGGCCAATCACATCAAGATTATGATCAGTGATTAGTTCATTGACTATAACTGCCTTGGAAGTGAGGGATCTAACATTAAGTAACCCAATTTTGAGATGTGAAGTATCACAATCTCTTTCAATAATGGCAGGAATGGAGGAGGTCTTTATACTAGTAAGATTACTGAAGCGAACACCGCCATTTTTAATTTTGCCCAACCAAGATCGAGGCACAGACACGGTCTCAATGGGGAAAGCTGAGCTGACTACGCTAACTGTGCTAGTGGCAGACTCCACTAAGCTGGCAGGCTGGCTAACAGCCTGCTGCCTGGCCTGCACCCTATTTCATTGTGGAGCTAGAGGAGTTAGAGCCCTGTCTATGTTCGTAGATAAGATGAGAGCACCCCTCCAGCTAGGATGGAGTCCGTCACTCCTCAGCAGGCCAGGCTTGGTCCTGTTTGTGGGTGAATCCCAGAAAGAGGGCCAGTTATCTACAAATTCTATCTTTTGGGAGGGGCAGAAAACAGTTTTCATCCAGCGATTGAGTTGTGAGACTCTGCTGTAGAGCTCATCACTCCCCCTAACTGGGAGGGGGCCAGAGACAATTACTCGATGCCGACACATCTTTCTAGCTGATTTACACGCTGAAGCTATATTGCGCTTGGTGACCTCTGACTGTTTCATCCTAACATCGTTGGTGCCGACGTGGATAACAATATCTCTATACTCTCTACACTCGCCAGTTTTAGCTTTAGCCAGCACCGTCTTTAGATTAGCCTTAACGTCGGTAGCCCTGCCCCCTGGTAAACAGTGTATGATCGCTGGATGATTAGTTTTAAGTCTAATACTGCGGGTAATGGAGTCGCCAATGACTAAGGTTTTCAATTTGTCAGAGCTAATGGTGGGAGCCGTCGGCGTCTCAGACCCCGTAACGGGAGGAGCAGAGACCAGAGAAGTCTCGGCCTCCGACTCCGACTCGCTTAACGGGGAGAACCGGTTGAAAGTTTCTGTCGGCTGAATAAGCGACACCGGTTGAGCATTCCTACAGCGTTTCCCTCCAGAAGCCATGAGAAAGATGTCCGGCTGCGGGGACCGTGCGAGGGGGTTTATACTAACGTTACTATCTGTACTTGCTGGTGGCACAGACGCTGTTTCATCCTTTCCTACACTGAAATGACCCTTGCCTAACGATTGCGTCTGAAGCTGGGCTTGCAGCACAGCTATCCTTGCCGTAAGGCGATCGTTCTCCTGTATATTATGAGTACAACGACTGCAATTAGAAGGCATCATGTTAATGTTACTTAGCTTCGGCTGTTTGAAGTCCTGACGAACCATGTCCAGATAAAACCTCCGGGGTAGGAAAGTTGAATGAAAAAAGTTGAGTGAGGGAAAAAGTAAAAATATACGGTAATGAAAAAGTAAAAACCGTCAGGTAGCAAAGTAAAAACGGCAACAAAAACGCACAACAGCGTAAACAAGTCTGCAAGTTGGGTCTGAATACTTATGTCTAAACCTGTTTTTGCTTTGTCATTATGGGATATTGTGTGTAGATTGAGGAAAAAAACAATTTTATCCATTTTAGAATAAATCTGTAACGTAACAAAATGTGGGAAAAGTCAAGGGTCTGGATACTTTCCAAATGCACTGTATAGTGTACACACACTAATGAACACGTCAAAATAGTTTAGTTGGGTTTGTATGATGTTGACTTGATTTTCTAGCTGACTTCACAGCTGACTCATATTTACCCACAACATATTTATGTCCACAATGATGGTTTTAACAACAATGAAGTCATTCTGTAACTACAGTATAGGACTCAAACGTAGTGGGAATGGGTAAACACTCCATGTTGAAAATGCGTTTATCTGTGTATGTACCTGAGGGAGTGTATGTGTGCTGCCATCCTGTTAGAAGGTAACAGATAATTTTATTACAATGGTTAAGATGGATTTTTATTGTGTTCCATGGTGTTATTCGCCCCCTAGTGGAGCTTTCTGGTACTTAGAAAGACTGTACCCAAACAGGAAGTAGAGAATTAGTTCTGCACGCATAGAAGCAGCTAAAAACAATGCTACGGTGCAGGTCTTTCAGTGTAGCTATTTCTTGTCACGCTTCAGCCTCGGAAAATATTTGTTTTTTCACTATTCTGTCTAGTTTTGCATGGGAACGCAATTCAAGGGCAGAATAGTATGTCTGTGTAATCTGTATCATCTGTCTCTTCCAGGAGGAGGAGGGTCCAGAGGTGCTGCTGGTGAAGGAGGAGGGGTGTGGGGAGGGTCTGGGGAACCCTGAGGGGACCATGGTCATGGAGGACAACCAGACTACACTTCCTCCTGAAACCACAGAGGAACCAGCTGAGCAGCACAGGACCACATACAGTCTCACTGAGGTGAGCCCACTGTAAACTACTGTCTGAATTAAATTAGGTCGGGCTGTATTCCACTAAGCCTCTCAGAGTTGGAGTGCTGAATTAGGATCAGTTTTGCCTTTTAGATCATAATGAATGACTATGTAATCAGGTGGAGGACCTGATTCTCGATCAGAACTTCTACTCTGAGACTCTGTGTATAAGGGCACAGGTCTTGATATATTGTCAGGTAGTGTGGGACCATGCCTTTGAATTATCAAACCATTAAAGAAGGTCAAGTAATCAAATCAACTAACACGTTTGCATAGGATCAAATCAACTAACATGTTTGCATAGTACTCATATCAATCCCTCATTGCCCAATCAGAAGATGCTCCATAGCAGGGTGCTCATATCAGATTTCTTGATCCAACATCTTCTCACTCTGTATCTCTTACAGTCAGTAGACATGGAGGATGGGAAGCCTGATCTGCTGCTAGTCAAAGAGGAGACAATAGAGGATGAACCAGAGAGCATTGACCTCCTGAGTGGACTAAAGCTGGGGGAGCAAGGTAAGGGAGAAATAATATGGTCTACATACAGTAATATATCTTCAATGGGAATAGTGATGCACTTGGCTATTATGTTTCCTTAATTTTCTTCATTCATAAAATGCAACTTATGTTTACATACAAAAACACATAATGTACGGAAATTATTAGGTAATTGACAAAAAACTCCATATGTAGAGTTTTCTCTACATGTTTTTAAAGTCTATTTTGTAACCTCTTCCTGCAGGTGGTTGGCTGGATGCTAACAGAGGAGACTGGGCGGCCATCTTGGATTCCCAGACCCAGACCAGTGCAGCCAAAGGCTTAAGGGACAACATCACTGATCAGGCCAGGACCAGAGGCGATATAATGGAGGTCAGTGGATGGGACAGCGTCCTCAACTCTCGTCTGCGGAACAACACTGTTAACCACAACCAGAAACTGACAGTCGAACACAAAACGACCAAATTTAGTCTCCATGACAACATACTGGCTGAGACCAGGGCGAGACGTAGATTTGGTCTGCAGGGTCGGGGAGGTGTCGGTATGCAGCTGGAGAGAACAGACATTGACTCGGCTAGCGATGCGCCGTCCTGCTCCTATAGTTGTGATTCAGAGAGACTGATGGCGTCTCAGGTTAACCCCCTAACAGGTCCTGCCTTCAGCCTGCCTTCTATAGGATCTATCAACTGGAACATGGACCATGCGACAACACAGACACTCCCTGGCGCTTGTCCTCCTCACACTCTCCTTATGTTAAACCAGACCTCAGACAATGTCAGTGCCTCAACACTAAATGGCCACACAAGCCCATTGACAAATGACAGTAGTGGAGATGGAATCCGTAAAGCTGGCAGCGCCAAAGAGAAGCGCTTCCCATGTTCATTCTGTGGAAAAGCCTTCAGTTTTCCCAAACAGGTGGAGATCCACCAGAGGATGCACACTGGGGAGAAACCATTCAACTGTACCCAGTGTCAAATGCGCTTTGCCCGGGCTGGCCATCTGAAAAGCCATCAGAGAGTCCACACAGGGGAGAAACCCTTCAGCTGCCCCCAGTGTGAGAAGAGGTTCTCCCACCAGCACCAGCTGAAGAGGCACCTGAAGGTCCACACGGGAGAGAGGCCGTTTGCCTGTACGCACTGCGAGAAGAGGTACTCAGAGAGGAGCTACCTCAGGTTACACCTGCAAAAAATGCACACGGCCTGTGTATAGTGACATGTAATGTAGTTCTATTTATTTAATTTTTTTACCTTTATTTAACTAGGCAAGTCAGTTAAGAACAAATTCTTATTTACAATGACAGCTTACTGGGGAACAGTGGATTAACTGCCTTGTTCAGGGGCAGAACAACAGATTTTTACCTTGTCAGCTCGGGGATTCGATCCAGCAACCTTTCGGTTACTGCCCCAACGCTCTAACCACTAGGCTACCTGTCACACCAAAGTTTGTTTGTTTGTCGTTCATTCTGTTGGATTTGGATGTAGTAGGGAACTGGATGAGGTGAACTAAGGAAAGAATGAGTATGATGAGGCAGAGTAGATGATATGGTGATGATTGGTGTCTGTAAAAATGCTTCACTGATTAAGAGTGATAACCTTGTCCTGTTTGATGTTGGTGTTTTATAATGATGAAATGATAGTGCCTTAATTCATGTTTACTGTGTGTAATGTAATGTTGAACCTTCATCAAAGCGATGGTACCAGATTTATAGAAAAGGTAAAGTGTTACCATAGTGAGAAGTTATTCTACTTGTGATTGCTATTTTGTTTAAATGAAATACTAAATTGACTCTGCTGACTGACTTGGTTATTTTGTATAATTTTTTATATATAAATATATATACATTTTTTATAATTAATTCCAATGCCTCCATATTGTTAGGTACTTGAATCACAGTGTTAGAGATGGGCTTGACTGTGGTTAACATTTTATAATATCATGTCATGTTTCTGTGTGTACAGCAAAGAGTTTCTTATATAAAGCTTTATGCTTTTCTGTACAATATTTGTTTGCAGTCTGTAGTCAATGAAGACCTGCTGATCTGGTGTTACTGGTGGAAGAGACTGGACCTATGAAGCAATTGGTCAGGATCATGGATCAGGAGCTGTCGCTCTTCCTTCCCGAGTCAGAACAACGGTCCCAACCGCAAGGGACAGAGACTCCACCACAACCACTACATAGAACACAACCAGTGGACAGGTGGACTGAACAACCTCACTCCTGGTGGTCATCAGAGAGACGGGGGGGGGGGGGGTCCAGTCTGCAGCCTAGACCCTTCTCTTCACAGTCTCAGTGCAGGGATGGAGCAGGGAATGGGGCTGATAGATAGACCCTCCTGTTCCTATGATACAAACACCACAGTATCCATGATGAGCAGAGTAGATCACCCTGGGATTCAGAGGGAGCACCCCCCTATCCACATCGACAGGACAGCAGTGGAGAAGGTGGAAGGTTCCTCGGCGTACACATCACAGACAAACTGAAATGGTACACCCATACAGACAGTGTGGTGAGGAAGGCGCAATAGCGCCTCTTCAACCTCAGGGGGCTGAAGAAATTTGGCTTGTCACCTAAAACCCTCACAAGCTTTTACAGATGCACAATTGAGAGCATCCTGTCGGGCTGTATCACCACCTGGTACGGCAACCGCACCGCCCACAACCGCAAGGCCCTCCAGAGGGTGGTGCGGTCTGCACAACGCATCACCGGGGGCAAACTACCTGCCCTCCAGGACACCCACAGCACCCGATGTTGCAGGAAGGCCAAAAAGATGGACAACAACCACCCGAGCCACTGCCTGTTCACCCCGCTACCATCCAGAAGGCGAGGTCAGTACAGTTGCATCAAAGCTGAGACCGAGAGACTGAAAAACAGCTTCTATCTCAAGGCCATCAGACTGTTAAACAGCCATCACTGACACAGAGAGGGTACTGCCTACATACAGACTCTAATAAATTAATCACTAGTCACTTTAATAATGTTTACATATCTTGCATTACTCATCTCATATGTATATACTGTATTTTATACCATCTATTGCATCTTGCCTATGCCGCTTGTGGTGGTTAATTTCTGTATTATCAAATGAGGAGAGACAAACTTATCACACAAGTTAGAGTTATACTTAAACTGAATCTTTATTAGTGAGAGCTCTGCAATAGCGATGGCTGGTCGACAAACCACCCTCAGATGATTTGTTGAGAGCCACGACACAAAGGCTGCTAAAATCTTTTATAGCAAAGATCCACTCCCTAGTCGACATGACAAACAACAGATGTGTGGAATGGGTCACAAGGTGAGACTTGATAAATGAGAAAGGAGTATCCCACAGCCAGATAGCATTTGCTATGAAGACTGTTCTTATTGTTCAGTTTGGCCCCTAAGACGAGGCTCCGATCTTGTTCCTCGTACTTCATTGCACAAAAACACCAACTCACTCTATTGGCATAAATCAATTGTCAACTCCAGATACTCCCATCTCAAGTAAAACCCCTTCTCGACCACACTCCTGGACAAGCTCACTGAGGGGAGTAAGCCTCTAGGTCATACACTATCCCAGGATAGGTGCAACATCAGAGATGACATACAATGGTTCCAGACACTACCCCACACATCTTGTCCCAAACCTTATCTCCCGCAAGGCCAAAGGAGGGAGTGACTGGCACACAGACATTGTGGAGACAAGTCATTGGTTCCCCATTAATCACGCCATTCCTTCACATGGTTTAAAAATAGGTAAAGACACATTCACATATAAAGTCAATGGTCCCTCCTGTTCTCTTCTCTTTCTGATATTTTGCATAGCACCAGGGATATGTGAAAGACTAGCCTGACTTCTCCCCTCTATGGGCCCCAGGTGACTGAGCCCCAGCTGAGGGAGGAAGTGCAACTTCCAACACCAGAGTCCGAAAGGCTGCAGTCTAATAACTATCATATTAGCATATTATGCAGATAATAAATCTTAATTATCTATGTTAAATAACTAATTTTGATTCTTACGCCACACGCTCTTTCATTGCTCATCCATATATTTATATGTATATACTCTTATTCCATTCCTTCCTGAGATTTGTGTGTATTAGGAAGTTGTTGTGGAATTGTTAGACTACATGTTAGATATTGCTGCACTGTCGGAACTAGAAGCACAAGCATTTCGCTGCACTCGCAATAACATCTATGTGACCGATTTGAGATGTATGCAGGGGATGTCTGGGAACTATTCTTTAGCAGAAATATTATAGTTATGTGAAGTGTCTTGGGGTAAGAGTGTAATTAACCACATACCCCTCATTGATTAACACTTTGTTAAACTTGTCATTTGAAACAGGCTTGTATAACTACCTGTTTTTACAGCGACAGTAAGCCTAGGAACAAGCACTTAAATATTGACCTTACTGAGTAGATGGAATAAAGTAATTATTATTTTCAACTCTATTCTTGCTAACACACTGTTCGTTCTAAACAAGTATTCTCTAAGCTTGAAAGAGTATGCTCTAACATGCTGACCGGACACGTTGCGTGCGCGAGCGTCGCAAAATACATTTTGAAATCCATGTTATTCAATTATTGCATCCACACTGCTCGCGCGCCAACGAGCGTCTGCGATGCCAAGGGCTAAAATAGAACTCTCTGACACAGATCTCGCTGAAAGTCCTGCCTCTCCCATCTCCTCATTGGTTATACCCACGTGTGTGATTGAAAGATATGAAAGTTTAGATGCAGATCACCATATAAATTCAAAGATAAAAAATCCTGGAAGGAGGAGAGATGACTAGAAACGATTCGGTTGGCCGTTTTATGTGTGGATTAATTGTCGGAGTAGAGGACCTTGTGCATTTCAGGTAAAATAACAACTCAATGTTTATATCCCAGGACAAATTAGCTAGCAACAGCAAGCTAGCTAAATAGGACAAATTAGATAGCAAGTGCAAGCTAACTAGCTAAATTGCCATACATGTTTAATGCTTTTCGACCTGTCCCCAAATTAATGTCATTGGTTCAGAGTTTGTTTTGATATTTTAACTTGCGTGTAGTGATCGCGTTTGGTGTAGGGGGGCAAAATACATTTATGCACGATGGCGAACGCGGGCAGCCGGTTTGAGTTCCGTGTAAGCTTGAAAGATAGTGATCACGAATAGGAGATTTGATATGTAAGGTAATAATCAGTACCGTATTTCAAAGAACAAAGCGCATACCTTTTTCAGTTAACCACATCCTTTGAGCTATGACGCCAACCAATAAGATTATTTCTCTTCAGTGTAAACGGAAGTGAACAGTTACCCAAAACAATTATCACGATAGCGTTTTTAGTATTGTTATTTAGACGTTTATTAACACCCTGGAACTCAAAATATGCCTAACTGCACAGAATTACATACTTACCTCAGGTAGTGTTTATTTCGCGTTGGAGACAGGACTTGGTTGCTAGATGTTCTAGGTAAGGCTAGCTAGCTGCTAACAATGGCTAACTGTATGGTTTTTCACACTCAAATAGCCTCCGTCATGGAGGTGCTAGCGAATGCCGCTGTGGCAGAGATCTGTAAACTCGTAGACGACGACTATGCAGTATTTCGTTTGGAAATAACTCAAAGCCAGAAAGAAAACAGGGCATTGCGGAGGAAACTACAGCTGCTGGAACTGAAGGTGTCACGGGAGCGCGCAGAGAGGACCATTCGTCCTAGAAGTGTCAAGATCCTCGACCGATACAGAGGAATGGCAAGAGGTACATTTTGCAGAAGGCCGAAGTTGCGCTGCCTGTCGCCCCAATCCCCTCTGCGCATGTGTGGCCTTAGATGTGTTAAACACGTACTGTAGTGTAGATGGTTAACCAGAATTGGGTCTTGGTCAGTTTTTTGATAGTATGCAATAACTCCCCAGAATACTTGGCTGTCTTGCGCAAAGACACTATCATATTATAACCAGATTGTTGTTTACTGCACTTTGTATTATTTACCCAATGAAAACAATGTAATGCATGGAACATATTACATAAATCAATAAATAGTATATCAAGGAGTTAGAAGTGTTACCTTACATCCTTGCCAATTCTTGACATTATCAATTGTGTACAATATACCGTTGAGCATTGACAGTACCTAACCTAACCACGTCTTTCCCCCAATCACTCTCTTAGGTGAAGGACATCTCACTGTAGGTCACAGGAGCGTTGTGAAGCCAGCCGGACACAATACATGGCGAGATGGTCAACCAATCACTGTTGATGAGGGGAGTGGAACCTCAACCCAGCATGTTATCGTGATAGAGGTTAGTGTAATAGTGTTGCATAAAAAAATGGTTACTTTGTTAATCAAATGTGGCCCATTTATTTCAGAAAGCCTCGCCTCAGCTATTAACTTGCTTACATGTATCTGCCATAGGGGAGCTTGTAAGACTTCTCTGACACAGTGTTTTCGCTGCAGTCATTTATCTGTGGCGCTGCGCAACGGCAAAGAAATATGGAACATGAAAAGAATATGTCTGCCGAGGCGCACTTTAAAGATTCTAGAACAGTACACATTTACTTTGCCTCTGCAAACAAAACGAGTAATGCACGACAACCCCATAGTAGAATAGTTTCTCTTTACCTAGTCTGCTTGTTGTTGTGTGTTCTATGCGAGAGAGATATTCCTCTCGAGGCGCATTCAAGTTATGAGTGCCATAGTGCGAAAAACATGAATTCTGATAGGCAGTCAATGCATAACAATTCTTGCAATCACCGGGAAAACAGCAGTTGTAATGGCCTTTGTTAAAAACAGAAGGATCCCAATTTTCCATTCCAACTTTATTTCTCAACTCCTTAGCGAACTGCACCATTTTAAACCCATAGTTTTTAGCAGTGACATGGTTAAGCACATTCCTGCTCCAATTCCCTGTGAGTGTATAGGGGAGAGTGGGGCTAAATGTAACACGGGCCAATTGTAGGGTAACTTGGGGTAAAACACAACCCTTCCTCAAAATATTTTGGGGGAGTTACTTACATTCTTTTTGATGAGACAGATAACATTTTTAGTTGAGCAAGAGTAGTGGCAACCAGGGAAAGTGTTGGGGGGGGATAGTGACATGAAATGGTTTCTGGGGGGGGGGGGGTTACTCCAAGTTATCATAAGAGGTAGGCCTATATTATATTCGCTCTGTTATTCATGTTTTTTGGGACATAAAATTCAGCAATAGGATGCTAACTAGCTAAAAGATCCCATATTTGGGATCTAGCTAATGATGCAGTGAAAAGGCACCAGAGGCACAGCATGTGTTTATTGCGCTGTCGGTGCTGATGCTGCAACCTCATTTCAGCCATTTAGTTTCTTACTTGTTTCTGACTGAAAAGTTATTTTACCGAAATCCCTAATTTGTTTACGAAAAACATTCCCTATTCCCTCAACCCTTGCTCTCTTTACGTGAAACATGTAAGTATCACATGCAACCAATAGGCTATAGGTTAGGCCCTATCATAATGATGTCAATAAATTGGTTATAGCAAACTATGAACACAGTAACACGTGACAGCAAAATGGATGCAGAGGACGTGAAAAATATGGGTTAATGTTTACTGGTTGCTCAGGAGGTAAAGGGGAAGTCAGATCTGGGGAAGACATTTGACTTAGTTGTGGAAACTACTGGAGATCAATACAAATTAGGGTCTAAGAGCAAACGTTGCGTGAGTTATGTGTGCCAAACAGTTGCTGTTAGATTACAATATTATAATTTTTTCTGACCATTTGAACAGTGTAAACAACACTAAATAACAGCACTAATGATTTATAAAGCCTTTATTACAGCAGACTAAAAACAGTTGCATGCATTTGTGAATTGCAGTTTATTTATTGTTTAGGCTAATTATTCAAAGCTGCCTTTGTTATTTAATTTAAAACGAAAATGCTTGATTGCATTTCAAAGCATGAATGCCTCGTATGCTGTGTGATGGCATGAACAAGGGAATCATTGATTGATTGATACGGTAGCCTATATATTGAAATATAGGGCTAAGTAAGTTACGGTATTATGACTAAACAGGATGCGCTCTTAGGCCTGTAGCTCGATGGTGGTTATACAAGGCTACTATACAAAGATGACTAATGATAATGACATTACGTATTATAATGATGATCATAATAATAATTGTAATAATAACAATAAGAAGTTCAAGAAAATGTAGGGTATAAGAGCGAGAGCTGCGTGCATATTATGTGTGACAAACAGGTGTTGTTAGATTATAATATTATTTTTCTGGCTGTTTGGAACAGTGTAAACAACACTAAATAAATAAGTAATGCCAGTCTGTTGTAACAAACTTTTTTAAAGCCTTTATTACAGCATAGCAAAGATTAAAAACAGCCGAATCTGTGAAATTGCTTTATCCAACATTTTGCCATTGCATAAGGCTTGGTGTCAACGGAATCCGTAGGCTATTAAATGTGTATATGTATATGTATGGATGATTTATAAAGCCAGGCACATTTAACAGTTAGGCTATTGATTGTAGACCTAATTAAATTGGGGTTTCCTCTCTCCTCAACTTTCTTAGACAATTAGGTTAAGGCAAGGGCTGTTTCCTCATCTCTGCTGCTGCTGCCTCTGCCGCATGGTTCTCAATCATAACATAACAACATAGGGAAAGGCGCCAATTCTACGGCGCACTGAAGATTATGTGGACAGCGACTGTATCCAACACGGGAGAAAGTGCATTTGTTCTAAAATATGATTTGATTTATTAGTGTTGCACCATTTATTTTTACATAATATAACCATATAACTTCAGTATCACATGTCTTAGAGTGATGGACTGTGCCATCCCCGTGGCCTCCGCAATGTATGAAACAGGCGCGAATCAGACAGGTGTCTTGTGCACCATGGGAAAAAACGAAACATTTAGATGCTCGACTAAAGAAATCTCGGTCGACCAACAGCCTATCGACCAGACGATCGATCAGTCGACTAAATGGGGTCAGCCCTAAAATAATTTAAACAAATAATTGTACAAATATGTTATTGGGGCCCATTTATGAAGGTATAAATTATATTTTAGATGGTGTCAGCATAATTTTATTTTCATTCATTTTGGATTAAAATTCAACCTTTTCCCCCCACTGCTACTAATTTTGCCAGAGGAAATACTGCTACGACATTGTTATCTAATTCTACTCATGTACCCTTAATAAACTCCTCTCTTCTTGTCAGTCTGCAGATGTAGAAGCTGCAGGTCCTGGAGGATCATCTCTGGTCAAGCAGGAGAGGACTGAAGGAGACGACCCACAACAAAGCAGAAACATCCAGACTGGCGCAGTGGCTGGAGTGGTGCCCCCTGAATCCATTGAGGACCTATCCACCGCCGCCACACCCCAGCCCAGGACCCGACACAGCATCGCGGAGGTCAGTGGAAAGCCGAACGGCATCCTCAAGACAGAGACGGACGCAGAGACTTTAACCGTCACAAAAAGCCTCTTACACACAGGATCTGAGCACAGATCAGACACAGAGAGACTGGGGCTGGGGAGACTGGGCTGTCCTCCTGCTCCCGCCTCAGAGTATTTACTTTACGGTGACTTGAGGACAGTTCATTCCCATCTGGACTCAGGTGACGCGTTACAAGCTGGCAATGATCCGTCTTGTTCTTACACTACAGAGATGGAACCTGTCAACATGCCCTTGGGTTTAGAGACACAGACTGATCTGTCTAGAGGGGACTGGAACCGGCACAGTAGTAGTGTGTTCTCTGAAGGGTGCCTAGATAAGAAAGGGGAGGTTATAGCGGTAGATGAAGTGACTGTGAAAGTAGAGGGTGATGCTCCTCCCACATGGAATGCAGATAGTCACCTAGGAGACGGATACTCACAGGGCAGAGATTTCTTAGATTATAGGGAAAGTTTAGAGACAAATCCAGATGTCGCAACCCACTCCCCTTTACACACGCCCAGGGATCGCGACCCAGTGTTCACGTCAATGGGGCCTTCCGATTCACACGGCCGCGTCCTTTTCGATCAGGTATTGAACTCAAACGAAAGGGCTAGAGCCCAGGTTCAGGAAAGGGGAGCAACATCAGGCAATAGTAAAAAGAAACAGTTCCTCTGCATGTTCTGTAACAAAGGCTTCAGCTGCCCCCAGAAGGTGGAGATCCACCAGAGGGTCCACACAGGGGTGAAACCCTTCAGCTGTACCCAGTGTCACATGCGCTTCGCAGAGGCTGGCACACTGAAGAGGCACCAGAGGGTCCACACAGGGGAGAAACCCTTTGTCTGCCACGTGTGCCGGGCCAGTTTCTCCCACTCATTCAACCTGAAGAGACACCAGAGGGTCCACACAGGGGAGAATCATACAGCTGCCCCCAGTGTGAGAAGTTCTCCCACCAGCACCAGCTGAAGATGCACCTGAAGGTCCACATGGGAGAGAGGCTGTTTGCCTGTACGCACTGCGGGAAGAGGTTCTCAGAGAGGAGCTACCTCAGGATGCACCAACAGAAAAAACCTTCCACTCTATAACATAGAAAGTAACCATTCGACTCCATTGCTTCTGACGTTTAGCTCAAACCCTGCATTAAAGACAAAGATTAATTTTCATTGTTGTCAGCAGAAAAGATCCACAGATGCATTTGGATTAACGACAGTGACAGATTTCAGTGATGGAGAATATTTCATCCAGACATTGTGTGATATATATATAAGCCTAAAAAGTCTGTGACATATTGTGTTTGTACTGTGTAGGCTATATGATGTTCACAAATGCCTATTTCATTACTTCCATTTAACTACTTAATTTTTTCCCCCCAAGACACTTTTAATGAGTATATTAATGCAGTTTATCAAGTTCATGCAGATTTTTAGTTGAGACATGACATGTACAGTTGAAGTCGAAAGTTTACATACACCTTAGCCAAATACATTAAACTCAGTTTTTCACAATTCCTGACATTTAATCCTAGGTTTTCATTTAATCCCTGTCTTAGGTCAGTTAGGATCATCACTTTATTTTAAGAATGTGAAATGTCAGAATAATAGTAGAGAGAATGATTTATTTCTTTCATCACATTCCCAGTCGGTCAGAAGTTTACATACACTCAATTAGTATTTGGTAGCATTGCCTTTAAATTGTTTAACTTGGGTCAAACCTTTCGGGTAGCCTTCCACAAGCTTCCCACAAAGAGTTGGGTGAATTTTGGCCCATTCCTCCCGGACAGAGTTGGTGTAACTGAGTCAGGTTTGTAGGCCTTCTTGCTCGCACACGCCTTTTCAGTTCTGCCCACACATTTTCTATAGGATTGAGGTCAGGGCTTTGTGAAGGCCACTCCAATACCTTGACTTTGTTGTCCTTAAGCCATTTTGCCACAACTTTGGAATTATGATTGGAGTCATTCTCCATTTGGAAGACCCATTTGCGATCAAGCTTTAACTTCCTGACTGATGTCTTGAGATGTTGCTTCAATATATCCACATAATTTTCCTACCTCATGATGCCATCTATTTTGTGAAGTGCACCAGTCCCTCCTGCAGCAAAGCACCCACACAACATGATGCTGCCACCCCCGTGCTTCACGGTTGGGATGATGTTCTTCTGCTTGCAAGCCTCCCCCCTTTTTCCTCCAAACATAACGATGGTCATTATGACCAAACAGTTCTATTTTTGTTTCATCGGACCAGAGGACATTTCTCCAAAAAGTATGATCTTTGTCCCCATGTGCAGTTGCAAACCGTAGTCTGGCTTTTTTATGGCGGTTTTAGAGCAGTGGCTTCTTCCTTGCTGAGCGGCCTTTCAGTTTATGTCGATATAGGACTCGTTTTACTGTGGATATAGATACTTTTGTACCTGTTTCCTCCAGCATCTTCACAAGGTTCTTTGCTGTTGTTCGGGGATTGATTTGCACTTTTCGCACCAAAGTACGTTCATCTCTAGGAGACAGAACGCGTCTCCTTACTGAGCGGTATGACGGCTGCGTGGTCCCCTGGTGTTTATACTTGCGTACTATTGTTTGTACAGATGAACGTGGTACTTTCAGGCATTTGGAAATTGCTCCCAAGGATGGACCAGACATCTGGAGGTCTTGGCTGATTTCTTTTGATTTTCCCATGATGTCAAGCAAAGAGGCACCTAGTTTGAAGGTAGGTCTTGAAATATATCCACATGTACACCTCCAATTGACTCAAATGTTGTCAATTAGCCTATCAGAAGCTTCTAAAGCCATAACATCATTTTCTGGAATTTTCCAAGCTGTTGAAAGGCACAGTCAACTTAGTGTATGTAAACTTCTGACCCACTGGAATTGTGATACAGTGAATTATAAGTGAAATAATCTGTCTGTAAACAATTGTTGGAACAATGACTTGTGTCATGCACAAAGTAGGTGTCTTAACCGACTTGCCAAAACTATAGTTTGTTAACAAGAAATTTGTGGAGTGGTTGAAAAATGAGTTTTAATGACTCCAACCTAAGTGTATGTAAACTTCTGACTTCAACTGTATGTGTGGATTTCATATGGATTATTTAAAACTTGTTTATGTTTTAATAAACACAAAATGAGACTTTTCATTTTAAGACTTTCATTGAGACTCTTCAATATTCATCACATCTGATCTCACCCTATTCTGCATACACCAGACAGCGCTTTATAACCAATATACACATACTAAATATACCTACACATACCCACACACTAACAAACACCTACTGTACACGTCAAAATAGTTTAGTCATGTTTGTCTGACTTTTGACTTATCATAGCTGACTTATTTTTACCCACAACGTCATATTTATGTCCCCCATGATGGATTTAACAACAATGAAGTCATTCTGTAACTACAGTATAGAACTCAAACATAGTGGGGATGGCAACAAAAAAACTTTGTTGAAAGTGTGTTTTATCTGTGTGTACGTGCGCGGTTTGACTCAATGAGAGCCCCCCCATGGTTATATCTGCAGGGCGGGTTTAGGGCCATGAAATATTGTGTGGTTGGTGGCGGGTGGGTTGAGTAAAGCGAAAACGATACCTTAAAAAATACATACATGTATAATTCTTGTGTAATTTATATCTATAGGGTACATTTAGCCTAAAATAATGAAAGGAAAACCTATCTGGCTTTAGTGTGTAAGCCTAAGCTTTAATTGTATGTACGCCAAACAGCCTATACACCAAGGGGCAGAAAAAGTTAAAGCTGCAACGTGACCCAACCAAATTCACATAGAAATGTGTGTTGTCTATCTGTCAGTCCCACTAAGCGCAAACCAGATGGGATGGAGTATCGCTGCAGAATGCTGTGGTAGCCATGCTGGTTAAGTGCGCCTTGAATTCTGAACAAATCATTGACAGTGTCACCAGCAAAGCACCATCACACCACCTCCTCCATGCTTCATGGTGGGAATTACACATGCAGAGATCATCCGTTCGCCTACTCTGCGTCTCACAAAGACATGGCTCTTGGAACCAAAAATCTAAAAATGTGGACTCATCATACCAAAGGACAGATTTCCACCGGTCTAATGTCCATTTCTTGTGTTTCTTAGCCTAAGCAAGTCTCTTCTTATTATTGGTGTCCTTTAGTAGTGGTTTCTTTGCAGCAATTCAACCATGAAGGCCTGATACACGCAGTCTCCTCTGAACAGTTGATGTTGAGATGTGTCTGTTACTTGAACTCTGTGAAGCATTTATTTGGGCTGCAATCTGAGGTGCAGTTACCTCTGCTGCAGAGGATAAATTCATTAGAGTTAACTCTGGGTCTTCCTTTCCTGTGGCGGTCCTCATGAAAGCCAGTTTCTTCATAGGACTTGATGGTTTTTGCAACTGCACTTGAAGAGACTTTCAAAGTTCTTGAAATTTCCAGATTGACTGATCTTCATGTCTTAAAGTAATGATGGACTGTCATTTCTCTTTGCTTATTTGAGCTGTTCTTGCCATAACATAGACTTGGTCTTTTACCAAATAGGGCTATCTTCTATATACCACCCATACCTTGTCACAACAGAACTGATTGGCTCAAACACATTAAGAAGGAAAGAAATTCCACAAATGAACTTTTACAAGGCACACCTGTTAATTGAAATGCATTCCAGGTACCTCATGAAGCTGGTTGAGAGAATGCCAATAGTGTGCAAAGCTGTCATCAAGGCAAAGGGTGGCTACATTGAAGACTCAAATATAAAATATATTTTGATTTATTTAACTTTTTTGGGTTACTACATGATTCCATATGTGTTATTTCATAGTTTTGATGTCTTCACTTTTATTCTACAATGTAGAAAATAGTAAAAATAAAGAAACCCTGGAATGAGTAGGTGTGTCCAAACTTGACTGGTACTGTATGTAAATAAGGTATCTGTTTTTAATTTTTAATACATTTGCAAAAATGTGTAAATAACTGTTTTCGCTTTGTCATTATGGGGTATTGTGTGTAGATTTCTGAGGATTTTTATTTATTTCATACATTTTTGAATAAGGCTGTAACGTAACAAAATGTGGAACAAGTCAAGGGGTCTGAATACTTTCTGAAGGCACTATAAGCATTTCTTGCAGTAAAATGACACAGCAAATGTAGGTAAAAATATAAATAATAATTTGACTTCGGAACAGGGTTGAATAAATATTTATTTTAGCATCTTGAGGGAATGTGAATGCGCAGTTCGATACTGTCTGTAGAGGTGCAATCTTTTTCAGCATCATAAAAGCTCATAGTATTTCAACCACATAAAATATGCATCCAAGCCAAACTGAAATCTTATCAGAAACCTCTTGGGTCATTGTCACAGCTTTCAATTTCCTTACAACCGGTCAAACTAATGTCATTTGGAAATTCATTCACATTTTTTTTTTTGTTATTGCATTTTCTTCCCGGTCCCTAAAAGTCTTTGCTCTGTGAAAGAAACAGAGGTGACAGAGAACATCACCGATGTCAACTAGATTGAAGCATTCATTCTATCGAATTATGACATTCTGGTGAGAAATGGTTTATTTTGTCTTCTATGGCAACATGTAATGACACAAGCAGCTTCTCTTCTATTTACACTGAAGGAAAATATAAATGCAACAAATAAAGTGTTGGTCCCATGTTTCATGAGCTGAAATAAAAACTCCCAGAAATTTTCCATAAGCACAAAAATATTATTTTCTCAAATTTTGTTAACAAATTTGTTTACATCCCTCTTAGTGATCATTTCTCATTTGCCAAGATAATCCATCCACCTGACAGGTGTGGCATATCAAGAAGCTGATTAAACAGCAGGATCATTACACAGGTGCACCTTGTGCTTGTCACAATAAAAGGCCACTAAAATGTGCAGTTATGTCACACAACACAATGCCATAGAGGTATCATGTTTTGAGGGAGCTTGCAATTGGCATGCTGATTGCAGGAAGTTCCACCGGAGCTGTTGCCAGAGAATTTAAAGTTAATTTCTCTACCGTAAGCCGCCTCCGTTGTTTTAGAGAATTTGGCAGTAAGTCCAACCGGCCTCAGAACCACAGACCACGGGGGTGAAACGCATTCTGATTGGCTGGGCCTGGCTCCCAAGTGGGTGGGCCTATGCCTTCCAAGGCCCATCCATGACTGTGCCCCTGCCGTCATGTGAAATCCATAGATTAGGGCCTAATTTATTTCAATTGACTGATTTCCTTTTATGAACTGTAACTCAGTAAAATCTTTGAAATTGCTGCATTTTGCATTTATATTTATGTTCAGTATAATTATTGACAAGTTGACTAACAAATAGCATACCAAAATGTCAGAAATTATAAGCAGAATCAGGCCAAAAAAAACAAAAGACACCCTCTGTCAATTTTTTTGTTGTTGCCGTCTCTGACTAGCCCATAGTGCATTTTCTATATTTACGGTTATGGTGGGGTACGGGGCCTCTGATTTTCACTTTATCACATATGGTCAGGCGGATGGGTTATTAGCAATTGCTTGCTGGTGCGGGTGAACAAACCCGCATACCACTGTCTGTGTAATTTGTACCACCTCTCTCTTCCAGAAGGAGGGTCCAGAGGTGCTGCTGGAGAAGGAGGAGAGGTGTGAGGAGGGTCTGGGGAACCCTGAGGGGACCATGGTCATGGAGGACAACCAAATTACACCTCCTCCTGAACCCACACAGGACCCAGCTGAGAAGCACAGGA
Organism: Salmo trutta; assembly: GCF_901001165.1. Classification (NCBI taxonomy): domain Eukaryota; kingdom Metazoa; phylum Chordata; class Actinopteri; order Salmoniformes; family Salmonidae; genus Salmo; species Salmo trutta. The sequence goes on along the minus strand of NC_042960.1, from coordinate 11,992,339 downwards.
CCACATACAGTATCACTGAGGTGAGCCCACTGTGAACTACTGTCTGAATGGTGTAAGGTCGGGGCCATATACACAAAGCCTCTCAGAGTAGGAGTGCTGATCTAGGTCAGTTTTGCCTTTTAGATCATAATGAATAAGATTTCATGGAAAGATCCTAGATCAGCACTTCTACTCTGAGACTCTTTGTAGATATGGGCCCAGGTCTTGATTGATTTTGTCTTAAGTGTGGGACCATGCCTTTGAATTATCAAACCATTGAAGAGTGTGAAGTAATCCAATCAACTAACACATTTGCATAGTATAAAATTTGCTTGCATTGCCCAATCAGAAGATGCTCCATAGCAGGCTGCTCATCAGATTTCTTGATCCAACATCCTCTCACTCTGTATCTCTTACAGTCAGTAGACATGGAGGATGGGAAGCCTGATCTGCTGCTGGTCAAAGAGGAGACAATAGAAGATGGACCAGAGAGCATTTACCTGCTGAGTGGACTAAAGATGGGGGAGCAAGGTAAGGGAGAAATACATATAGCCTACATTTTTATTTATTTATTTTATTTCACCTTTATTTAACCAGGTAGGCAAGTTGAAAACAAGTTCTCATTTACAATTGTGACCTGGCCAAGATAAAGCAAAGCAGTTCGACAACATACAACAACACAGAGTTACACATGGAGTAAAACAAATATACAGTCAATAATACAGTAGAAAAATAAGTCTATATACGATGTGAGCAAATGAGGTGAGATAAGGGAGGTAAAGGCAAAAAAGTCCATGGTGGCAAAGTAAATACAATGTAGCAAGTAAAACACTGGAATGGTAGATTTGTAGTAGAAGAAAGTGCAAAGTAGAAATAGAGATAATGGGGTGCAAAGGAGCAAAATAAAGAAATAAATACAGTAGGGGAAGAGGTAGTTGTTTGGGCTAAATTATAGATGGGTTATGTACAGGTGCAGTGATCTGTGAGCTGCTGGTGCTTAAAGCTAGTGAGGGAGATGTGTTTCCAGTTTCAGAGATTTTTGTAGTTCGTTCCAGTCATTGGCAGCAGAGAACTGGAAAGAGAGACGGCCAAAGGAGGAATTGGCTTTGGGGGTGACCAGAGAGATATACCTGCTGGAGCGAGTGCTACAGGTGGGTGCTGCTATGGTGACCAGTGAGCGGAGATAAGGGGGAACTTTACCTAGCAGGGTCTTGTAGATGACCTGTGGGTTTGGCGATGATTATGAAGCGAAGGCCAGCCAACAAGAGCGTACAGGTCGCAGTGGTGGGTAGTATATGGGGCTTTGGTGACAAAACGGATGGCACTGTGATAGACTGCATCCAATTTGTTGAGTAGGGTATTGGAGGCTATTTTGTAAATGACATCGCCGAAGTCGAGGATCGGTAAGATGGTCAGTTTTACTAGGGTATATTTGGCAGCATGAGTGAAGGATGCTTTGTTGCGAAATAGGAAGCCAATTCTTGATTTAACTTTGGATTGGAGATGTTTGATGTGAGTCTGGAAGGAGAGTTTACAGTCTAACCAGACACCTAGGTATTTGTAGTTGTCCACATATTCTAAGTCAGAACCGTCCAGAGTAGTGATGCAGGACAGGCGGGCAGGTGCAGGCAGCGATCGATTGAAGAGCATGCATTTAGTTTGACTTGTATTTAGGAGCAGTTGGAGGCCACGGAAGGAGAGTACATACAGTAATAGATCTTCAATGGGAATAGTGATGCACTTGGCTATTTCTTTCCATTCATAAAATGAAATCAATACAACTTATGTTTACATACAAAAACACACATTATAATGTATGAACTTCACCAGGTAATTGACAACAAAAAAAACTCCATATGTAGAGTTCTCTACCATGTTTGTAAAGTCTATTTTCTAACCTCTTCCTGCAGATGGTTGGTTGGAGGCTAACAGGGGAGATTGGGCGACCATATTAGATTCCCAGACCCAGACGGGTGCAGCTATGGGCCCAGGGGACGACATCCCTGAGCAGGGCTGGACCAGAGGCGACATAGTGGAGGTCAGTGGATGGGACAGCATCCTCAACTCTGGGCTGGGGAACAACACTGTTAACTACAACCAGAAACACAAAACAACATATCCATGACAACAGACTGGCTGAGACCAGGGTGAGGTGCAGATTTGGTATGTGGGGACGGGGAGCTGTGTTGTTGCAACAACACAGAGAGGAGCTACCTAAGGATACACCAGCAGAAAATGATTACTGTATGATGATATGTAATAATAATAATAATAATACATATATTTCTTTATTTTATATAGCTCTTTTCATACAGAATCTCAAAGTCTCTTTTAAAAACTACAACAAATTCAGGGAGCTGGCAGTTCATGGAAGAGGGTCACAGCTAGATGAGGATGCAGTTCAGTGAAGGAGTAGCTTGATTGGAGTCGGCGTTGATACAGCCAGGGAGAGAGACGTCAGACAGGCCCGGAGCTTTATCAGGCACATCTGTCTCTGCAGTTCCCAGCGAATGTGTAGCCCCCACCTGCGTGATGCATCGGCAGCAATAAGTGCCTGAGAGACCACCACACACATCAGCAACAGTCTCCTACGAGGCGAGCCTCTGTCATCCCCTCACACCACAGTCCGCATCTTTCCATGTAGTACTAGTTAGTTAGTTTGTAGTTAATTTTGTTGGTTTGGGATGTAGGAGGGAACTGGATGAGGTGAACTGAGGAAAGAATGAGTATGATGAGACAGTAGATGATATGGTGATGGTTTGTGTGATGGTGTCTGTAAAAATGCTTTACTGATGAAGAGTGACATAAGTCGACTCTTTAGGTTGATGCTGGTGTTTTATAGTGAGATAAGGATAGTGCCTTAATTCGGGTTTGATTGTCATGTAGTAGTGAAGGTGTGTGTAATATAATGTTGAACCTTTTCCAAAGTATTCTAAAATGTATGTTATCAAAGCAAGGGTTCCAGATTTATAGAAAAGGTCATATTACCGTAGTGAGAAAAGTTATTCTATTTGTCACATGTATAGTTTTGTGCAATAAAAGTACTTTACTTCACGTTATGTGAGTGTATGACCATTTAGTTGAAATTAAATACTAACTTGACTCTGTGCTGACAATTTTTTTTTATAATTGCAGTGACTGAGTTTCCCTTAGCTCAGTCGAACCAAAACATTATACTTAATTCTTGAATCAACACATATGGAAATATTTTACAATAAACTCAGATGGCTCCATATTGTTAGGTATTGAATCACAGTGTTAGAGATGGGCTTAGGCCTCCTAAGTGGCGCTGTGGTCTAAGGCACTGCATCGCAGTGCCTTAGAGATTCTGCATCGCAGTGCCACTAGAGATTCTGGGTTCGAGTCCAGGCTCTGTCACAGCCGGCCGCGACCGGGACCCGACCGGGACCCAGCGTCATCCGGGTTAGGGGAGGGTTTGGTCAGCAGTAATGTTCTTGTCCCATCGCGCACTAGCGACTCCTGTGGCGGGCCAGGCGCAGTGCACGCTGACACCGTCGCCAGGTGTATGGTGTTTCCTCAGATACATTGGTGTGACTGACTTCTGGGTTAAGTGGGCATTGTGTCAAGAAGTACTGCGGCTTGGTTGGGTTGTGTTTTGAAGGACGCACGGCTCCCGACCTTCGCCTCTCCTGAGTCCGTACGGGAGTTGCAGCGATGAGACAAGACTAACTACCAATTGGATACCACGAAAAAGGGGTAAAAGAAGAAAACATAATTATATATTTTTTTAATGATGGGTTTGACTGTAGTTAACATTTTATAATATGTCAAGTTTCTGTGTGTACAGCAAAGAGTTTCTTATATAAATCTTTATGCTTTTCTGTTAAATTTGTGTTTACAGTCTGCAGTCCATGAGGACCTGCTGATATCCGGTGTTGCTGGTGGGAGAGACTGGACCTCTGAATCGGCTGGTCACAAATCCTGGCCCCGGATCAGAACCCTGGATCAGGAGCCGTCGCTCTTCTTTCCTGAGTCAGAACCAGGACCGAACCGCGAGGGACAGAGACTCCACCACCACACAGAACACAACCAGTGGACAAGGGGACTGAACAACCACAATCATCGTGGTCATCAGAGAGACGGAGGGCCCAGTCAGGGATCCAGTCTGCAGCCCAGACCCTCTTCTTCACAGTCTCAGTGCAGTGATGAAGCAGGGCCCGGGGCTGATAGAGATAGACCCTCCTGTTCCTATGATACAAACACTACAGTATCCATGATGAACAGAGCAGGTCACCCTGGGCTTCAGCCTTCACAGAGAGTGGTGGGAGACCCCCCTGATGGTAGTCTAACAGGATCTCATCTACTGCCTGGTGAATGGGTTCATAGAAGGCCTGGACCTGGGTCTAGCCTTCCTCATCTACCTCATGTTTACCCCACCAATACAGACCGGGTCAGGATGGGTGTTCACCACAAGAGGTACTTATGCTATAACACAGCACACAATCCCAACAACACCCAACCAATGGCTAGAGGTCAAGGAGGGAGCTCAAATACTAACCACCTGAGGGTGGTGGCACCTGCTTCTACCTCCTCTGGTGTCATTGGGTCACAACGTGGAAGGCCGAGCGTTAGGACGGACACCGACAAGCCGTACGCCTGCCCCACATGTGGGAAGTGCTTCGCCGAGGCGACCTATGTGAAGGAGCACCAGACCGTTCACACCAAGGAGAGGCCCTTCAAGTGTAAGCTGTGTTACAAGAGCTTCTCTTTCCGGAGTAACCTTATCAGACATAGGAGTGTCCACAGTGGGAAGAAACCTTTCAGCTGTACCCAGTGTCATATGCGCTTCTCCCACTCGTCCAACCTGAAGAGGCATCAGAGGGTCCACACAGGGGAGAACCCGACAGCTGCCCCCAGTGTGAGAACAGCTTCTCCCACCAGAACCAGCTGAAGATGCATCTGAAGGTCCACACCGGAGAAAGGCTGTTTGCCAGGAAGAGGTCCTCAGAAAGGAGCTACCTCAGGATACACTAGCAGAAAAACAATTCCACTCGATAGCTTCTGACGTTTATATCAAACCCTGCATTAAAGACAAAGATGAATTTTCATTGTCAGCAGAAAAGATCCACAGACGCATTTGAAATAACTAGAGTAGCAGATATCAGTGTTGAATATATACTCCTGCATTCAGACATTGTGTGATATATAAGCCTAAAAAGTCTGTTACATATTGTGTTTCTACTGTGTAGGCTATATTATGTTCACAAATGCCTATTTTATCAAGTTCATGCAGATTTTTTTGTTGAGACATTACAATGCATTCATCGTAAGAAAGCTGGGTAAGACAACCACAACACAGTCATAGCAAATCCATTTTTCCTCAAAGTACTTAGTGCCTTCAGAAAGTATTAGCACCCCTTGACTTTTTCCACATTTTGTTCTGTTACAGCCTACATTTTTAATTGATTCAATGTCAAAGTGGAAATGTGTTTTTCGAAATTGTCTTAAGTCAATAAGTATTCAACCCATTTATTATGGCATACGTTTTATAGACTCATTCTGTGTTCAATAATAGGGATTAGCATGATTTTTCAATGACTACCTCATCTCTGTACCACTCACATACAATTACATGTAAGGCCCCTCAGTTGAGCAGGTAATTTCAATCACAGATTCAACCACAAAGACCAGGGAGATTTTCCAATGCCTCGCAATGAAGGGCACCTATTGGTGGATGGATTTTTTAAAAAGCAGACATTGAATATCCGTTTGAGCATGGTGAAGTTATTAATTACATTTTGGATGGTTTATCAATACACCCAGTCACTACAAAGATACAGGCGTCCTTCCTAACTCAGTTGCTGGAGAGGAAGGAAACCGCTCAGGGATTTCACCATAAGGCCAATGATAACTTTAAAACAGTTACAGAGTGTAATGGCTGTGATAGGAGAAAACTGAGGATGGATCAACAGCATTGTAGTTACTCCACAATACTAACCTAATTAACAGAGTGAAAAGAAGGAAGCCTGTACAGAATAAAACTATTCCAAAACATGCATCCTGTTTGCAACAAAGCACTAAAGTAATACTGCAAAAAATGTGGCAAAGCAATTCACATGTTATATTTGGGGCAAATCCAATAAAACACATTACTGAGTACCACTCTCCATATTTTCAAGCATAATGGTTGCTGCATCATGTTATGGGTATGCTTGTAATCGTTAAGGACTGGGGAGTTTTTCAGGATAAAAAAACTAACAGAATGGAGCTAAGCACAGGCAAACCCCTAGAGGAAAACCTGGTTCAGTATGCTTTCCACCAGACACTGGGGGATTAATTCACCTTTCAGCAGGACAATAACCCAAAATATAAGGCCAAATCTACACTGAAGTTGATTACCAAGACGACAGTGAATATTCCTGAGTGGCCGAGTTACAGTTTTGACTTAAATCTAATTGGCAAGACCTGAAAGGGGTTGTCTAGGAATGATCAACAATCAATTTGACAGAGCTTGAAGAATTTTGAAAAGAATAATGGTCAAATGTTGCACAATCCAGGTGTGCAAAGCTCTTCGAGATGTACTCAGACTCACAGCTGTAATCACTGCCAAAGGTGATTCTAACACCTATTGACTCAAGGGTGTGAATACTTATGTAAATGCGATATTTCTGTATTTCATTAATACATTTGCAAACACTTCTAAAAAACGTTTTCACTTTGCTATTATGGGGTAATGTGTGTATATCGGTGAGAAAACAAATGTATTTAATCCATTTGGAATTCAGGTTGTAACACAACAAAATGTGGAATACTTCAAGGGGTATAAATGCTTTCTGAAGGTGCTGTATCAGCACAATCTGTGCTAGTAGGAAGAGACATTTAAATGTTTGGGTGGTGGGTGGGTGGGAGGGGCACTGTGGGATTCATTTAAGGTACTCTTTGAAGAGATAGGGTTTTAGGCGTTTTTGGAAGATGGGCAGGGACTGCTGTCCTAGCTTCAAGGGGACACTTGTTCCACCATTGGGGTGCCAGGACAGAGAAGAGCTTTGACTTGGCTGAGTGGGAGCTGATCCCCCGTAGGGGTGGGACGGCCAAGAGACCTGAGGTGGCTCAGGTTCGGGTGTAGGGTTTTTGCATAGCCTGTCATGACGTTGTCCTGTGGGTAAGGTTTATGACGCCCCCATAAATACCTTTCTCCCCTCTCTCTCTTGACTCTACTGAAGGAGTCTTGAATAGCCTTTGTTAAACATAGAGAGCCTGGGAACATCAAACGGTGGGGGGAAAGGAACCATATTTCGGTAATCCAACCAGTGGAAAATATGCGTTGGTACTTAATGAATATGATGTGTGTTCGGTTGTTATCTGAGACATTATGACGTGAAAGTCTACACATTCTAGTTATCAGATTCACATGGAATTGTTGTGCAATTTAAATGTTTAAATATAAAACAATTTGTGAAAAGATGAAATGTAATTTTAGCTTCCAAATGAGAGAATTGAGTTTTCATAAGGTTTTCACTCAAACCCAACCCCCTTTCCTTTGTGTAACCAGCCGTCATGTCAGCTGTCACGTCCTGACCATAGTAAGATGTTATTTTCTATGGTAGAGTAGGTCAGGGCGTGACAGGGGGTGTTTTGTGTTTTTCTATGTTTTGTATATCTATGTTTAGGTTCTAGTTTTTCTATTTCTATGTTGTTTTTTGGATGATCTCCAATTAGAGGCAGCTGGTCCTCGTTGTCTCTAATTGGAGATCATACTTAAGTAGGGTTTTTTTCCACCTGCGTTTGTGGGTAGTTGTCTTCTGTTTAGTTTATGTACCTGACAGAACTGTGCGCTTTCGTTTTTCTCTTTGTTATTTTTCCTTTAGTGTTTTGAGTTATAATATATACTCATCATGAGCAATCAACATGCTGCGCTTTGGTCCCCTCTCTACGACAGCCGTTACATCGGCTCCGTCCACCAGGGACGTTTTCTGTATGACATAATTTGCATTCAGTGTATATCTGCATTCAGTGTATATGTAATTCTGTGTGATTATTTAGGTATTTAGTAAATAAATAATTAAACCCAATTTTGTATTGCTGATTCAACTTGTTAGCCAGGGTTCATGAAGATAACCAAGAATTTACAACTTTCAGATGAGATTGATGTAAGGCCTACCTTCAAACTCAGTGCCTCTTTGCTTGACATCATTGGAAAATCAAAAGAAATCAGCCAAGACCTCAGAAAAAAAATTGTAGACCTCCACAAGTCTGGTTCATCCTTGGGAGCAATTTCCAAAGCACCTGAAAGTACCACGTTCATCTGTACAAACAATAGTACGCAAGTATAAACACCATGGGACCACGCAGCCGTCATACTGTTCAGGAAGGAGACGCGTTCTGTCTCCTAGCGATGAACGTACTTTGGTGCGAAAAGCGCAACTCAATCCCCGAACAGCAGCAAAGGACCTTGTGAAGATGCTGGAGGAATCAGGTACAAAAGTATCTATATCCACAGTAAAACGAGTCCTATATTGACATAACCCAAAAGGCCGCTCAGCAAGGAAGAAGCCACTGCTCCAAAAGCACCATAAAAAAAGACAGACTATGGTTTGCCACTGCTCCAAAAGCACCATAAAAAAAGACAGACTATGGTTTGCAACTGCACATGGGGACAAAGATCATACTTTTTGGAGAAATGTCCTCTGGTCTGATGAAACAAAAATTAAACTGTTTGGCCATAATGACCATCGTTATGTTTGGTGGAAAAAAGGAGGAGGCGTGCAAGCCGAAGAACACCATCCCAACCGCGAAACACAGGGGTGGCAGCATCATGTTGTGGGGGTGCTTTGCTGCAGGAGGGACTGGTGCACTTCACAAAATAGATGGAATCATGAGGCAGGAAAATTATGTGGATATATTGAAGCAACATCTCAAGACATTAGTCAGGAACTTAAAGCTTGGTCGCAAATGGGTCTTCCAAATGGACAATGACCCCAAGCATAATTCCAAAGTTGTGGCAAAATGGCTTAAGGACAACAAAGTCAAGGTATTGGAGTGGCCATCACAAAGCCCTGACCTCAATCCTCTAGAAAGTTTGTGGGTAGAACTGAAAAAGCGTGTGCGAGCAAGGAGGCCTACAAACCTGACTCAGTTACACCAGCTCTGTCAGGAGGAATGGGCCAAAATTCACCCAACTTATTGTGAGAAGCTTGTGGAAGGCTACCTGAAACGTTTGACCCAAGTTAAACAATATAAAGGCAATGCTACCAAATACTAATTGAGTGTATGTAAACTTCTGACCCACTGGGAATGTGATGAAAGAAATAAAAGCTGAAATAAATCATTCTCTCTACTATTATTCTGGCATTTTACATTCTTAAAATAAAGTGGTGATCCGAACTAACCTAAGATAGGGAATTTTTATTTGTATTAAATGTCAGGAATTGTGAAAAGCTGAGTTTAAATGTATTTGGCTAAGGTGTATTTAAACTTCCGACTTCAACTGTATGAGTCAGACAATGACCCAGTCCCTGTTGCACTTTTTAGTTTGGATGCAGAAAAAGCCTTTGATAGGCTAGAATGGAACTATAGTAGTTTGTTTTGGAGTCCTTTGGTTTTGGTAAAGGATTTAAAAACATTGCATTCTGCACCCCAAGCAGTTGTAACCAGACAGGAAACATTTCATCCAAGCCTTGATGTTTACAACGTTCCTCAAAACAAGGATGTCCATTATCACCAACGCTCTTTGCCCTGTCTTTAGAGCCCCTATCTCAAGTGATCAGATTGGACCCACTTATTTCACCCATCAATATTAAAAAGGTTTGCAGCATAAAGTGTCACTATGCCGATGACACTATTGTGTTTCTCAGACATCCCAAATTCCCTTCCACAGATTCTGAAATGTATTATTTTCAGTTTTCTTTCTGGATATGGAATGGGCTGACCCCAATTAGTCCACTGGTCAATTGTTTGGTCGATAGGCTGTTGGTCAACCAAGATTATTTTTGTCGAGCAGTTTCAAATATATATATTTTTTTATAGGTCTTATTCGCACCCATCTCAGTTGACTAATCCATTGCGGAGGCCCAGGGGATGGCACAGTCCAAGAAGAAGGGAAGTGTGGCTAAGATGCACAATGCATGTCTCTCTCTACAATGCGCTCTCTCCTGCAAATTTGTGCACAATCATTGTTTCATAACTAAATTGTTTGCGTTTGATTGTTAGTGTATATCAATTCCCCATTACAGTAGCATATTTACCGTTAATTGCTGTAATTTCTAATCTACAATTTTTGTTTGGTGGTTACAGTCATTTATGTTAATAGATTCAATAGCCTATATTATTATTCCAGTCTTTTATGTTCTCATTGTCGGAGTGGACACATTGTTTGCAGAGCGCACAACCTATGCTATACTTGTGGGAGACAAGTTTAGTTTATTTCATTCACAGGTTTTGTCAATTTATTCATTGTCTTCTGTTTGGAGCGCTCCTGTTAATGTTGAGTAAGGAAGTGCACCTGATTAAGCATAGAACTAGGCCTATGGGCTACCTGGCCTGCGTGCAAATGTAGACATATGAATGTGCCTATTTGTGGATCTGATAGTATTTCTGATTGGCTTAAAGCACCACCACTAATGAGCTATGGAGCTTCTCAAAGCATGTTTTCTTCACCTCAAACAGCAAGCAAACAAAGTCTGTTTTTACATGCACTGAGAATGACAATAGTTCTTCAATGTATTTGAAAAAAAAATCCAGCTCTCTCCCTTTAGATAACAACTTAGCGTGAAAGGTTAAAATGTAATTTTCTGATCCGGTGGAAACGTCATAAAATAGGCCTACCTGATTACTTCTTATCCCTTGCTCAAATAGCCTACAGCTGTGTGTCATGAACATTTTCTATCCCAATGATAATAACTAACAATCAATAAGCTTTGACTAATCCCCAAGGTTTGTAAGACACTGGGTTAATAATAATTAGTCAAAGACTCAGCTTCTGCAAGAGGTCTGTACAGTTTATTCAGAGAACGTTCTGCAGTCCATTATACAAAGACATTCATTTTATGCTCACTCCCTCCACATACCTCCACACAAACAGTAGATATCCTACACACATACATACACACGAACAGTAGGTGACTTGTATCCCTCCCCGGAGTTCTCACTACTGTTAATCACTACCAGGCGCAGTCCGTTCCAGTCCCCCGAGATTAGAGGAACCTTGAGAGGTACTCCCTGTCCTCTCATAAGTTTCTCAAAGTTCTTGCTAGGTCGGGTCAAACAGTCTAATTGTTCTCGCTATTTTCTTAGGCACACTCATACACACATACATTTCTCTTCCTTCCGGGTCTCTACTAAACCCTATGAGACTTACGTTTAGTACTTTAATTATTCATTATACATGCTACATAAACTACTAATTACTAATTAGTTAAGGTTCAGGTTGGGATTCTTTAATCATTACCTTTAAACATATAATTCCCTTATCACTGTGTCTGTCTCAAGCTCATTGACGCAAGAGACTCTAAGGGCCCCAAATATTTTAAATAATGTTGCAACTTTGCTAGCACGGGCTTCGGGCTGGACCCAAGTTAATATACTGAACAAAAATATAACTGCAACATGCAACAATTTCAAAGATTTTACTGAGTTACAGTTCATATAAGGAAATCAGTCAATTTAAATCAATTCATTAGACCCTAATCTATGGTTTTCACATGACTGGGCAGGGAGGCAGCCATGGGTGGAGCCAGGCCCAGCCAATCAGAATTAGTTTATCCCCACAAAAGGGCTTTATTACAGACAGAAATACTCCTCAGTTTTTGCATTAAGTAACTATACCAAGCGTAACACATCATTCTAATTTGTGTGTTCCGTATTTACATTTACTATGTTACGTCTAGTCTATGAGAGCAGGCTGCTCACAGTCTTAATATTAACTCCTACAGAATTAAGCATTTCTTGCAGTAAAATTATACATCAAAAGTACATTTTGACTTTGGAACCTGAATGGAGAAATATAGTTAAATACTGTCTGTAGAGGTGTTATTTTTTTAGCATCATAAAAGCTGATAGGATTTAAAACACGTTTCAAAAAACAAATAAAGCAACACCTCACGGCACAACGCCTCACCCCTATGTGACCTACTTGTGTTTGTACTGACATGTATGTGTAACTGATAGACGCACACACACTACATGTTAATGTTTTTAAACGTATGTAAATTGTTAAGACTTGTCTGTAATGTATTTTTCCTTATGCGTCGGACCCCATTAAGACTAGCTGTCGCCATTGGCGTTGGCTAATGTGGATCCTAATAAATCACATCAAAAATATGCATCCAAGCCGAACTGAAATCTGATCAGAAACATGTGAAAACGACCAAACTATTTCCGGTCAAACGGATGTCATTTGAAAATTTTGCACAGAAAATGTTTTTGATTTTGCATTTTCTTCCTGGCCCCTAAACGTCATTGCTCAGCGAAAGAAGTAGAGATGTCAGTGAAAACTTCACCCATTGAAACATTAATTCCATCATTTATGCCATTCTGTTGAGCAAGGGTTTATTTCGTCTTCTAGGGCAACATATCAAACATATAGTCGGGCGGTTGCAGATGAGTTATTAGCAATTGGGGGTGCGGGTGAACAAACAGCTGAACCACACAAGACCAGCGAGCGTCCCTTTTCATTTAACCACACCCTTTGAGCTATGACGCCGTTTCTCTTCTGTGTAAACGGAAGTGAACAGTGAACATTTCCACGTTAGCGTTTTTATTGTTGTTATTTAGACGTTTATTAACACCATGGAACTCAAAATATGACTAATTTAACTGCACAGCATTACATACTTAGCCCACGTAGTCTTTAATTCGCGTTGGATAGAGGACTTGGTTGATACATGTTATCTAGCTAGGTAACGCTAACTAGCTGCTAACAATGGCTAACTGTATGGTTTTTCACACTCAAATAGCTTCTATCATGGAGGTGCTAGCAAATGCAGCCGTGGCAGAGATTTGTAAACTCGTAGACGACGACTATGCAGAGTTTCGTTTGGAAATGTCTCAAAGCCAGAAAGAAAACAGGGGATTGCGGAGGAAACTACAGCTACTGGAACTGAAGGTGGCACGGGAGCGCATACCACCCAGTCGTCCCAGCAGTGTCAAGATCCTTGACAGATACAGAAGCATAGCAAGAGGTACGTTTCCCGGAAGGCAGAGCCTGTCGCAGTTCATATATAGTTTAATGCCAGTCTCCCATTTCCTCTCTGCACACGTGTTTATATGTGTTACCCAGAATTGGGTCTTGGTCAGTTTTTGAATAGTGTACAGTAATTCCTCTGATTACTTATCTTGCGCAAAGACATATCATATTCTAGCCAGATTCTTGATTTACTGCATTTCCTATTATTTACTCAATGAAAACAATGATGCATGGAACATCATACATCAATCGATAAATAGTATATTAAGAAGTTATGAGAGGTTACCTTACATCCTTGTCAAAACTGTCAATAGTGTACAATATACCACTGAGCATTGACAGTAGCTTACCTAACCACCTCTTCTCCCCCAATCACTCTCAGGTGAAGGACATCTCACTGGAGGCCACAGGAGCTTTGTGAAGCCAGCAGGACAAAATAGATGGAGAGATGACCAACCAATCACTGTTGATGAGGAGAGTGGAACCTCAACCCAGGAAGTTATCGTGATAGAGGTTAGTGTAATAGTGTTGCATTAAAAATTACAGTTACTTTGTAAATCAAACGTGTCCCATTTATTTCAGAAATGCTCCCCTCAGCTATTCACTTGCTTACATGGACATCCTTATTTATCTGCCATAGGGGAGCTTGTGAGACTTCCCTACGACATTGTTATCAAATTCTTAAGGGTCAGTGGCCTACATTGGGTGTACAATTTTCAATTACAGCATTATTTAATCTGCAGTTATTCTTTTGCTATGTATTCTGTTGCCAATAATATTTATACTGAACAAAAATATAAATGCAACATGTAAACTGTTAGTCCCATGTTTCATGAGCTGAAATAAATTTGCTTTCAAATTATGTGCACATATTTATTTAGATCCCTGTTAGTGAGCATTTCTCTTTTGCCAAGATAATCCATCCACTTGACAGGTGTGGCATATTGAAATAAATTCATTAGGTCCTAATCTATGGATTTCACGACTGGAAATACAGATCTGGTCACAGATACCTTTAAAAAAAATGGGCCTCGGGATCTCATGACAAAATCTTTGTGCATTCAAATTGCCATCGATAAAATGCAATTGGTGTTCGTTGTCCATAGATTATGCCTGCCCATACCATAACCCCACCATGGGGCACTTTGTTCACAACATTGACAGAAAACCGCTCGCCTCACGATGCCATACACATGGTCTGCGGTTGTGAGGCTGGTTGGACGTACTGCCAAATTCTCCAAAACAACGTTGGAGGTGGCTTATGGTAGAGAAATTAACATTTCATTCTCTGGCAACAGCTCTGGTGGACATTCCTGCAGTCAGCATGCCAATTGCATGCTCCCTCAAATCTTGAGTCATCTGTGGCATTGTGTGACAACTGCACATTTTAGTGGCCTTTTATTGTCCCCGGCACAAGGTGAACCTGTGCAATGACACCTGTCAAAAGGATGGATTATTTTGGCAAAGGAGAAATGCTCACTAACAGGGATGTAAACACATTTGTGCACCACATTTGAGAGAGAGAAGCTTTTTGTGTGTATGGAACATTTCTGGGATATTTTATTTCCGCTCATGAAACATGGGACCAACACTTTACATGTCGCTTTCATATTTTTGTCCAGTGTATATCAGTACACTCAAAACAACCTATTACAAATATTATTTTCAATCAAATAAGCCACATGTTACAAATAAGGCATAGCCATTTTTGTTAACCAAATTCGACACGCATTGAACTCCATATAAAAACTCCACACTTGGTGAGCAAAAAAAGAAACACCACCTGCTGGAGAAGACAGATTGTATGGCCACTTATCCCTTTCGCGTCGCCTCTTCCTCTCTACTTCAAGTCGCCATGAAGCCGTCACATACATTGTGGGAGGCACTATTTGTCAAGCAATCATTAGGGGGTTTTTGTTTGACCCACGCAAATGTGGCCAAATAAGGAACTAAGTTTGCGATATTTCAAAGATACAAATGTAAAGTGATATGAGACGTCTCTAATTGTACACGCGTTATGTTTCCAGTTTGAGTGTGTGATATGGGGTTATATAAAAGTTTATTTTGACATTCATACAGACAAACTTTTAGAAACAATAGCAGCTATTTGGACACTGCCATGTTGATCTGGGCCTTGTTGTTGGAAAACCACTATAGTGCCTGACTTTTGGCTGTGGCAGATGCACCTCCCGATTTCACTTCTTGACTTACGTCTAGTGGGTTGCTTACCACTCAAACAAGCCCATTGTTGCCTAATGCACCATGAAAGTTGTACTTTCTTGTTCCTTGTTTTGTAGGTTAATAATTTGCATCGTGAAATTCATGAAACGCAGTCATATAAGACATAAAAATGTGTTTCCGCGTGAATTTAGTTACCATATACCGGTTTTCAACTTATTTGACGGTCAAGAAGCACTAAGCCGAAAAGTTAGAACTGTTTAATTAGAACTACAACTCCCACCAGCTGTACGAGTCTTTGTCTTTCAACAGTTTGCCGGTCTACAAAAACATATTTTTTTGCCTTTTAAAAAAGTACTGGCTGGCAACATTCAGTAAAAAGGTTCCAGTGTAATCTAATATAAAAGACATAAAACTGACTGTAACTAACAGGGTTTTATTGTCCTGTGAGTCCTCAACTCGTGCAAGCATGCTAACAAGGCTGCTGAGTTGTAGTTCAAATGAGACTTTTCTAACTTTCGCCAATGTGTCTTCTTGAGCGTCAAATGTTTTCGGATTTGATCAAATTAATACGAATACCATTTTATATTTATCTTATGACCGCGTTTTCATGAATTTGATGATATAAGCTTGAAGCCCGTTCAAAAACCATATGGGACTGGAAACAGGAAGTAGGCAGGACTTTCATAATAACCTCCTCTCTTCTTGTGTCAGTCTGCAGATGCTGCAGGTCCTGGGGTCAAGCTGGAGAGGTCTGAAGGAGAGGAGGACCCACAACACAGCAGAGACAACCAGACTGGAGTGGCACCCCCTGTAGCCACGGAGGACCTCACCACCACCCCAGTGCAGCCCAGAAGCCGACGCAGCATCACGGAGGTCAGTGGAACGCCGAACACCGTCCTCAAGTCAGAGGCAGATACAAAGACTTTAACGGTGCTGGAGCGACTGGGCTGTCCTCCTCCCCCCCGCTCAGAGTATTTACTTCACGGTAACCTGAGCCCGAGGACAGTTCTGTCCCATCGGGAATCAGGTGACGCGTTACAGACTGGCAATGATCCATCCTGTTCATATGTTACAGAGATGATACCTGGTGTCATGCCTGTGGGTCTAGATAAACAGACTAATCCAATGAGAGGAGACTGGAACCGGTACAGTAATAGTATATACTCTGAAGGGTGCCTAGATAAGAAAGGGGAGGTCGTAGATGAGATGACTGTGAAAGTGGAGGGCGATGCTCCTCTGACATGGAATCCAGATGAAACTCACTTAGGAGAACGACACTCACAGGGCAACACCGGTGACTTCTTAGACTACAGGGAAAGCTTAGAGACAAATCTAAATGTCGTGACCCACTCCCCTTTACACATGTTAAGGGAATGCGACCCAGTGTCCAAGTTGATGGGGCCTTCTGATTCGCACGGCCGCATCCTTTTCGATCAGGTATTGAACTCAAACGACAGGGCTAGAGCCCAGGCTCAACGAGGGGGAGGAAAGTCAGGCAATACTAAAGAGAAACGGTTCCTCTGCATGTTCTGTAACAAAGGCTTCAGCTGCCTTCAGAAGGTGGAGATGCACCAGAGGGTCCACACAGGGGAGAAACCCTTCAGCTGTACCCAGTGTCATATGTGCTTCGCTGAGGCTGGAAACCTGAAGAGGCACCAGAGGGTCCACACAGGGGAGAAACCGTTCAGCTGCCACCTTTGCCAGGCCGGTTTCTCCCACTCATTCAACCTGAAAAGGCACCAGAGGGTCCACACAGGGGAGAACACTACAGCAGCCCCCAGTGTGAGAAGAGATTCTCCCACCAGCACCAGCTGAAGATGCACCTGAAGGTCCAAACGGGAGAGAGGCCCTTTGCCTGTACGCACTGCGGGAAGAGGTTCTCAGAGAGGAGATACCGCAGGATACACCAGCAGAAAAACCATCCCACTCGATAGCCTCTGACGTTTAGATCAAACCCTGCATTAAAGAGAAACTATCATTTTCATTGTTGTCAGCAATACATATCCACAGATACATTTGGAATAACGAGAGTAGCAGATTTCAATGTTAAATATTTCTGAGTAGAATATTGCATCCAGACATTATGATATAAGGTATATACACTGAGTGTACAAAACATTAGAAACACCTGCTCTTTCCATGACAGACTGACCAGGTGAAAGCTACGATCCTTTATTAATATCACTTGTTATCACCATTTCACCATTTCACAATATCACCATTTCAATCGGTGTAGATGAAGAGGAGGAGACTGGTTAAAGGAGGATTTTTAAGCCTTGAGACATGAATTGTGCGTGTGTGCCATTCAGAGGGTGAATGGGTACGACAAAATATTTAAGTGACTTTGAACGGGGTATAGTCGTATGTGCCAGGTGCACCGGATTGAGTGTTTCAAGAACTGCAACGCTGCTGGGTACGACAAAAGATGCTCAACAGTTTTATGCTCAACAGTTTCCCGTATGTGGGAAGCATTGGAGTCAACATGGGCCAGCGTCCCTGTGGAACGCTTTCGGCACCTTTTAGATTCCATTCCCCGACGAATTGAGGCTGTTCTGAGGGCAAAATGGGGTGCAACTCTATATTAGGAAGGTGTTCCTAATGTTTTGTACACTTACATGTATATGCCTAAAAAGTCTGTTACAGTGTTTTTACAGAGTAGCCTATATGATGGTCAGTTTCATTACTTCCATTCAACTACTTAATTTGAATAAGTTCATGCTTACACGTGTATGTGTGGTTTTCATGTGGTGTATTTAAAACTTCTTTGTATAATAAACACAAAATGGGACTTTTCATTATAAGACTTTCATTGAAACTCTTTAGTATACATCTGATTTCTCCATACACCGACAGCAGTTATAACCAATATACACTTACTAAATATACCTACACATACTCGCACACTAACAAGCACGTCAAAATAGTTCAGTCAGGTTTGTCTGACTTATCATAGCTGACTCATTTATCCACAACATAATTATGTCCACCATGATGGGTTTAACAACAATGAAGTAATTATGTAACTACAGTATAGGACTCAAACGTAGTGGGGATGGGTAAACACTCCATGTTGAAAGTGTGTTTATCTCTGTACCTGAGGGAGTGTATGTCTGTGTAATCTGTATCACCTCTCTCTTCCAGGAGGTTGAGGGTCTGGAGGTGCTGCTGGTGAAGGACGAGGGTCTGGGGTACCCTGAGGGGACCATGGTCATGGAGGACAACCAGACTACACCTCCTGAACCCACAGAGGAACCAGCTGAGCAGCACAGGACCACACACAGTCTCCCTGAGGTGAGTCCACTGTGAACTACTGTCTGAATGGTATTAGGTCAGGTCCCGTATCCACAAAGCCTCTCCATAGCAGGGTGCTCATATCATATTTCTTGATCCAACATCCTCTCACTCTGTATCTCTTACAGTCAGTAGACATGGAGGATGGGAAGCCTGATCTGCTGCTGGTCAAAGAGGAGACAATAGAAGACAGACCAGAGAGCATTGACCTGCTGAGTGGACTAAAGATGGGTGGGCAAGGTAAGGGAGAAATACATATAGCACATCTTCTTCCGCCAGGTGGTGCCACTCCTACGAGACGCTAGTTCCTCATAGTACCCGTTTCAATCCAAGTACCAATCCCATTTAGCAAACTCCAGAAAGTGCTGTGGTCAGATGGCATGAAAATAGAGCTCTTTGGCCACGCACACCAGCGGTGGGTTTGGTGGCGAGAAACAGAAGCATATGGTGGTGGATATTTGATGTTATGGGGGTATTTAGCTTCCTTTGGTCCTGGGGCCCCTGTTAAGGTCAACAGCATCATGAACCTTACGAAGTCCCAGGACATTTTTGCCAAAAACCTTGTTGCCTCTGCCAAGATCTGTAAGTGGATCTTCCAGCAAGACAACCTCAAGCACACATGAAAATCCACAAAGAAATGGTTAATTGACCGCAAAATCAACATTTTGCAATGGCCATTTCAGTCTCCGGACCTCAACCCCATTGAAAACTTGTGGTTTAGTTTGGTTGGAATTGAAGAGGGCAGTCCATAAGCACAGACGAAGGATATCAAGGATCTGAAAAGATTCTGTATGGAGGAATGATCTAAGATCATTCCCAATGTGTTCTCCAATCTCATAAAACATTTTAGAAAAAATCTCTGCGTCGTTATCCTCACAAGGGGAGGGTGCTGGACTATTGAAAACGGGTGCCAATAACTTTGACGCTTAAGATTTTTTTGTATTACTTGTTAAACAAAATCTCTGACCAATTGTGTTATTATAAAATATAATTTCCCCCATTTTTTGACCATATAATATAGCTCAGTATTTTTATTATATAGTCTTTTTTGCTTATATTTATCAAGGGTGCCAATAATGAGGTGACTACATATTAGAACATAATATTGGATGTTCACTAATAATCATTCAAAGTTTATAACAAGATGTCCATTCAATAGTACATGACATCAGAAAAACAATAGCATAGCAACGGACGCTTTGGTTCGTAATGAACCAAAGCGTCCGTTGCTATGCTATTGTAGGCTGGTCAAAATTTTGCAAGTTCGAGCAACAGCCCTAGCAACGGAAGCTAGAACTCATGGAATCCCATTGTGATGCTGCGGGACACTATTTGACATGACATGTTCACCCATACAATTATTTTTTTCTTTCATGGTTTAATAAAATGTCAATTCATAATGATTTACAGCAGAAAAACATCTCTACCATTTGGCTCAAATGTTGGACGATTTACTCAGAGAATTTAGCATAATTAGAGTGAATAGAATGCCATCACGGCTATGGTCAAAAAGTAGTCACTGCTAATAGATATACCTCAATGTGAATAGTGATGCATTTACATTTTTTACATTTAAGTCATTTAGCAGACGCTCTTATCCAGAGCGACTTACAAATTGGTGCATTCACCTTATGATATCCAGTGGAACAACCACTTTACAATAGTGCATCTAAATCTTTTAAGGGGGGGGGGTTAGAAGGATTACTTTATCCTATCCCAGGTATTCCTTAAAGAGGTAGGGTTTCAGGTGTCTCCGGAAGGTGGTGATTGACTCCGCTGTCCTGGCGTCGTGAGGGAGCTTGTTCCACCATTGGGGTGCCAGAGCAGCGAACAGTTTGGACTGGACTGAGCGGGAACCGTGCTTCCTCAGAGGTATTGGGGCCAGCAGGCCAGAGGTGGATGAACGCAGTGCCCTTGTTTGGGTGTAGGGCCTGATCAGAGCCTGAAGGTATGGAGGTGCTGTTCCCCTCACAGCTCCGTAGGCAAGCACCATGGTCTTGTAGCGGATGCGAGCTTCAACTGGAAGCCAGTGGAGAGAGCGGAGGAGCTGGGTGACGTGAGAGAACTTGGGAAGGTTGAACACCAGACGGGCTGCGGCGTTCTGGATGAGTTGTAGGGGTTTAATGGCACAGGCAGGGAGCCCAGCCAACAGCGAGTTGCAGTAATCCAGACGGGAGATGACAAGTGCCTGGATTAGGACCTGCGTCGCTTCCTGTGTGAGGCAGGGTCGTACTCTGCGAATGTTGTAGAGCATGAACCTACAGGATCGGGTCCCCGCCTTGATGTTAGTGGAGAACGACAGGGTGTTGTCCAGGATCACGCCAAGGTTCTTAGCACTCTGGGAGGAGGACACAAGGGAGTTGTCAACCGTGATGGCGAGATCATGGAACGGGCAGTCCTTCCCCGGGAGGAAGAGCAGCTCCGTCTTGCCGAGGTTCAGCTTGAGGTGGTGATCCGTCATCCACACTGATATGTCTGCCAGACATGCAGAGATGCGATTCGCCGCCTGGTTATCAGAAGGGGGAAAGGAGAAGATTAATTGTGTGTCGTCTGCATAGCAATGATAGGAGAGACCATGTGAGGATATGACAGAGCCAAGTGACTTGGTGTATAGCGAGAATAGGAGAGGGCCTAGAACAGAGCCCTGGGGGGAGGTGCGGAGACAGATTCTCGCCACGCCACCTGGTAGGAGCGACCTGTCAGGTAGGACGCAATCCAAGCGTGGGCCGCGCCGGAGATGCCCAACTCGGAGAGGGTGGAGAGGAGGATCTGATGGTTCACAGTATCAAAGGCAGCAGATAGGTCTAGAAGGATGAGAGCAGAGGAGAGAGAGTTAGCTTTAGCAGTGCGGAGAGCCTCCGTGACACAGAGAAGAGCAGTCTCAGTTGAATGCCCAGTCTTGAAACCTGACTGATTAGGATCAAGAAGGTCATTCTGAGAGAGATAGCAGGAGAGCTGGCCAAGGACGGCACGTTCAAGAGTTTTGGAGAGAAAAGAAAGAAGGGATACTGGTCTGTAGTTGTTGACATGGGAGGGATCGAGTGTAGGTTTTTTCAGAAGGGGTGCAACTCTCGCTCTCTTGAAGACGGAAGGGACGTAGCCAGCGGTCAAGGATGAGTTGATGAGCGAGGTGAGGTAGGGGAGAAGGTCTCCGGAAATGGTCTGGAGAAGAGAGGACGGGATAGGGTCAAGTGGGCAGGTTGTTGGGCGGCCGGCCGTCACAAGACGCGAGATTTCATCTGGAGAGAGAGGGGAGAAAGAGGTCAAAGCACAGGGTAGGGCAGTGTGAGCAGGACCAGCGGTGTCGTTTGACTTAGCAAACAGATGCACCTGGCTTATCTTTTTTTATTAATTCATAAAATGAAATCAATACAACTTATGTTTACATACATTGTGTGTTTTTGTATGAACTTCCAGGTAATTGACTTAAAATCTCTATATGTAGAGTTCTCTGCCATGTTTGTAGAGTCATTTTTTAAACCTCTTCCTGCAGGTGGTTGGCAGGAGGCTAACAGAGGAGACTGGGTGTCCATCTTGGATTCCCAAACTCAGACGGGTGCAGCTAAGGGCCCAGGGGACAACATCACTGAGCAGGCCAGGACTAGAGGGGACATAGTGGAGGACAGTGGATGGGACAGCATCCTCAACTCTGGGCTGGGGAACAACACTGTTAACCACAACCAGAAACAGACAGTGGAACACAAAACAACATACGAACTTAGTCTCCATGACAGCAGACTGGCTGAGACCAGGGCGAGGTGTAGATTTGGTCCACGGGGACAGAGAGGTGTCCGTATGCAGCTGGAGAGAACAGAAACAGACTCGGCTAGTGATGCTCCGTCCTGCTCCTATAGTTGTGATTCAGAGAGACTGATGGTGCCTCAGGTTACCCCCCTAACAGGTGCTGCCTTCAGCCTGCCTTCTATAGGATCTATCAACTGGAATATGGACCCTGCGACAACACAGACACTTCCTGGCCTTCATCCTCCTCACACTCTCCTAATGTTAAACCAGACCTCAGGCAATAGTGCCTCAACACTAAATGGCTACACAAGCCCATTGACAAATGACAGTAGTAATATTAATGCTGTCAGTCGATCTGCTGGCAAAGAGAAGCGCTTCCTGTGTCCTTTCTGTGGGAAAGCCTTCAGTTTCCCTAAACAGGTGCAAATCCACCAGAGGGTCCACACAGGGGTAAAACCCTTCAGCTGTACCCAGTGTCACATGTGCTTCGCTCAGACTGGTGACCTGAAGAGGCACCAGAGGGTCCACACAGGGGAGAAACCATACAGCTGCCTCCAGTGTGAGAAGAGGTTCTCCCGCAAGCACCAGCTGAATAGGCACCTGAAGGTTCATACGGGAGAGAGGCCATTTGCCTGTACGCAATGCAGGAAGAGGTTCTCAGAGAGGAGCAACCTCAGGATACACCAGCAGAAAGATCATTCCATTCTATGACATAGAAAGGAACCATATCACTCGATACCTTCTGAGGTTTAGATCAAACCCTGCATTAAAGAGAAGGAATAAGTGTCATTGTTGTCAGCAGAAAAGATCCACAGATGCATTTGGAATGACATTTCAGTGTTGAATATTCCTCGGTAGAATATTGCATCCAGACGTTGTGATATACACTGAGTGTACAAAACATTAAGAACACCTTCCAAATATTTATTTGCACCCCCCTCATTTTGCCCTCAGAACAGCCTCAATACGTAGGGGCATGGACTCTACAAGGTGTCGAAAGCGTTCCATAGGGATGCTGGCCCATATTGACTCCAATGCCTCCCACAGTTGTGTCAAATTGTCTATGTTCTTTGGCTGGTGGACAATTCTTGATACATATGGGAAACTGTTGAGCGTGAAAAACCCAGTAGCATTGCAGTTCTTGACACAAACTGTTCCGCCCGGCACCTACTACAATACCCCGTTCAAAAGCACTTAAATCTTTAGTCTTGCCCATTCACCCTCTGAATGGCACACAAACACGATCCATGACTCAACTGTCTCAAGGCTAAAAATCCTCCTTTAACCAGTCTCCTCCCCTTCATCTACACTGATTGAAGTGATGACAATAAGAGATCATATTTCTTTCACCTAGTTAGTCTGTCATGGAAAGAACAGGTGTTCATAATGTTTTGTACATAGTGTATAAGTCATTTATACACTGAACAAAAATATAAAACGCAACATGCAACAATTTCAAAGATTTTACTGAGTTACAGAAATCAGTCAATTTAAATAAATGAATTAGGCCCTAATCTATGGATTTCACATGACTGGGCAGGGGTGCAGCCATGGGTGGACCTTGGAGGGCATAGGCCCAGCCAGTCAGAATTCGTTTTTCCATACAAAAGGGCTTTATTACATACAGAAATATTCCTCAGCACCCCCTCAGACTATCCCGCAGGTGAAGATGCCGGATGTCGAGCTCCTGGGCTGGCATGGTTACACAGTCTGCGGTTGTAAGGCTGGTAGGACGTACTGCCAAATCCTCTAAAACGACGGAGGCAGCTTATAATAGAGAAATGAACATTCAATTATCTGGCAACAGCTCTGGTGGATATTTCTGCAGTCAGCATGCCAATTGCATGCTCCCTCAACTTGAGACATCTGTGGCAGTGTTGTGTGACAAAACTGCTCATTTTAGAGTAGAGTTTTATTGTCACAAGCACAAGGTGCATCTGTGTAATGATCATGCTGTTTAATCAGTTTCTTGATATGCCACACTTGTCAGGTGGATAGATTATCTTGGCTAAGGAGAAATGCTCACTAACAGGGACGTAAACAAATGTATGTACAGAATGAGAGAAGCTTTTTGTGTGTATGGAAAATCTCTGGGATCTTTTATTTCAGCTCATGAGACATGGTACCTACATGTTGCGTTTATATTTTTGTTCAGTGTACATAAACTCAGCATTTTTTCTTTTTCAACACCCTGGCTTTGATTTTTACCCTGATTTTTACGAATTAACTTCATTATGAAGTGTTTAAACACTGTTTCCCATGCTTGTTCAATGAACTATTTACAATGAATGAACATGCACCTGTTGAATGGTCGTTAAGACAGTAACAGCTTACAGACGGTAGGCAATTAAGGTCACAGTTATGAAAACTTAGGACACTAAAGAGGCCTTTCTACTGACACTGAAAAACAAAAGAAAGATGCCCAGGGTCCCTGCTCATCTGCATGAACGTGCCTTAGGCATGCTGCAAGGAGGCATGAAGACTGCAGATGTGGCCAGGGCAATAAATTGCATTGTCCGTACTGCGAGACGCCTAAGACAGCGCTACAGGGAAACAGGACGGACAGCTCATCGTCCTCGCAATGGCAGACCACGTGTAACAACACCTGCACAGGATCGGTACATCTGCACATCACACCTGCGGGACAGGTACAAGATGGCAACAAGAACTGCCTGAGTTACACCAGGAATGCACAATCCCTCCATCAGTGCTCAGACTGTCCGCAATAGGCTGAGAGAGGCTCGACTGAGAGCTTGTAGGCCTGTTGTAAGGCATGTCCTCACCAGACATCACTGGCAACAACGTCGCCTATGGGCACAAAGCCACCGTCGCTGGACCAGACAGGACTGGCAAAAATTGCTCTTCACTGACGAGTTGCGGTTTTGTCTCACCCAGGGGTGATGGTCGGATTTGCGTTTATCGTCGAAGGAATGAGCGTTACATAGAGGCCTGTACTCTGGAGTGGGACCGATTTGGAGATGGAGGGTCAATCATGGTCTGGGGCGGTGTGTCACAGCATCATCGGACTGAGCTTGTTGTCATTGCAGGCAATCTTAACGCTGTGCGTGACAAGGAAGACATCCTCCTCCCTCATGTGGTACCCTTCCTGCAGGCTCATCCTGACATGACCCTCCAGCATGACAATGCCACCAGCCATACTGCTCATTCTGTGCGTGATTTCCTGCAAGACAGGAATGTCAGTGTTCTGTCATGGCCAGCGAAGAGCCCGGATCTCAATCCCATTGAGCACATCTGGGACTTGTTGGATCGGAGGGTGAGGGCTAGGGTCATTCCCCCCAGAAATGTCTGGGAACTTCCAGGTGCCTTGGTTGGAAGAGTGGGGTAACATCTCACAGCAAGAACTGGCAAATCTGGTGCAGTTCATGAGGAGGAGATGCACTGCAGTACTTAATGCAGTTGGTGGCCACACCAGATACTGACTGTTAAGTTTGATTTTTGCCCCCCCCCCTTTGTTCAGGGACACATTATTCAATTTCTGTTAGTCACATGTCTGTGGAACTTGTTCAGTTTGTCTCAGTTGTTGAATCTTGTCATGTTCATACAAATATTTACACATGTTAAGTTTGCTGAAAATAAACGCAGTTGACAGTGAGAGGACTTTTCTTTTTTTGCTGAGTTTATTAGCGGACTAAACACCACTCCACGGTGAAGGAAGTTTTCTAATGAATTTCAGCATACATAGGTGGGCGTTGAATATTTTTTGTTGTTGAAAGTATTGACCTTGGTCGAATCAATGTAGTCGGGGCTGGTCTCGGCTCAAAGGCGTTGAAGTTCATCAGCAGTGGTGGAGAAAGTATGCAATTCTCATACTTCAGTAAAAGTAAAGATGCTTTGATAGAAAATTACTCAAAAGTGAAAGTCACCCAGTAAAATACTACTTGAGTAAAAGACAAAGTATTTGGTTTTAAATATATTTAAGTATCAAAAATAAATGTAATAGCTAAAATATACTTATGTATTGAAAGGAAAAGTAAACATAAATCATTTCTAATTCCCTATATTAAAAAAAGATGGCACCATTTTTTTTATTTACGTATAACTATGGGCACACTCCAACACTGACTTAATTTACAAACGAAGCATGTGTTTAGTGAGTCCGCCAGAACAGAGGCAATAGGGATGACCAGGGATGTTCTTTAAGTGCATGAATTTGACAATTTTCCTGTCATACTAGCCATTCAAAATGTAACGAGTACTGAGTACTTTTGACTGTCACGGAAAGTCTATGGAGTAGAAAGTACATTCTTTTCTTTAGGAATGTAGTAAAGTAAAAGTTGTCAAAAATATAAATAGTAAAGTACAGATACCCCCAAAAAACGACTTAAGTAGTACTTTAAAGTATTTTCACTTAATTACTTTACACCACTGTTCATCAGAAACAAACTTCACCATGGAGTTTAGTCCCCTAGGATAAAAAAAGATACACCATGAGAACGTTCGTGTAGAACCGGGAGGTGTATGTTATTGGGTCTGAATGTAAAATGTTGCAACTGCGGTGGGCATCATATTCCCGACTTCCCTGAGTGCCCTGTTAGGGTGAAAGGTTGAGGTGTCAAGGATCAGGGCTGTCCAGCAGATCTCCTATGTGGAGCTGGGGAGAGAGTCTAAGGGGCAAGTGGCCACAGCGCTAAGAAATGGCGGTGGATGCACAACAGCCCGTTGTAAATGTTCCTCATCAGTCAAGAGATCTGGATACAGTCATTGTGAAGGTGGATTTTGTAACGCTTATTGCCACAGTTATTAATTGTACTGTTCAAGTGTCCAAGAAATCATGTGGCTGATAAGTATTAGGGGCATCAATATTTCAAGGTAGAAGCACGGCAAGGATACTGTCGTTGGAAGATGGCACGACCTTCGAGGCTCTTTTCTGATTCGAATGTTTGATTTTAACAGAAAAGCAGGTTGATTTTGAACAGTTGAATTTTATTTTTGATCGTTTGACTTATCCACCCATACAGTAGGTGGCGACATGCACATAAGTGTTGCGGAAGCCATTAAACCAGAAAAGAAGAATTAAAAACCCTTTTTCGTCAGTGTAAACGGAAGTTAACATTGACCATGAACAATTTCTTACGGTAGCGTTTTTATTGTTATTTAGACGTTTATAAACACCCTGGAACTCAATATGAATCCTTTAACTGCTCAGCATCACATACATACCCCCAGGTAGTATTTAATTCGCGTTGTAGACAGGACGATAGATGTTATCTAGCTAGCTAGCTGCTAACGTTAGCTAACAATGGCTAACTGTATGGTTTTTCACACTCAAATAGCCTCCATCATGGAGGTGCTAGCGAATGCAGCCGTGGCAGAGATCTGTAAACTCGTAGACGACGACTATGCAGTGGTTCGTTTGGAAATAACTCAAAGCCAGAAAGAAAACAGGGCATTGCGGAGGAAACTACAGCTACAGGATATGAAGGTAGCACGGGAGCGCGCAGAGAGGACAGCGCGAGAGCGCGTCCTCGCCAGTCGTCCCAGTAGTGTCAAGATCCTCGACCGATACAGAGGAATGGCAAGAGGTACGTTTTGATGTTGCAGAAGGCCGAGGCTGCCGCCCGGTTCCTCTCTGCGCATGTGTTCAGATGTGTGACCCAGAATTGGATCTTGGTCAGTGTTTGGATAGTATGCAATACTTACCCTGATTACCAATACTTAGCCATCTTGAAAATGTTTTTATTTTTATTTTACCAGGCTTCACAAAGTGCTAGTGATATTTTGCACAAATACAAACTATCATATTCTTACCAGATTCTTGATTTACTGAATGTCCTGTTGTCAAACTCAATTTAAATAATATGATGCATGGAACAATAAATAGTATATCAAGAAGTGATCCCTTACATCCTAGACAGTTTCAATAGTGTACAATATAACATTGAGCATTGTCAGTACCTCATTTAACCACCCATTTCCCCCAATCATTCTCTCAGGTGAAGGACATCTCACTCGAGGCCACAGGAGCTTTGTGAAGCCAGCGGGACACAATACATTGAGAGATGACCAACCAATCACTGTTGATGAGGGGAGTGGAACCTCAACCCAGCACGTTATTGTGATAGAGGTTAGTGTAATAGTATTACATCAAAATTACAGTACATCAAATGTGGCCAGTTTTTTTAAGAAAGGCTCCCCTCGGCTATTAATTTGCTTACATGTACATCCTTATATATCTAACATATGGGAGCTTGTGAATTAAACTAATTTACCGGTAATAACCTCCTCTCTTCTTGTGTCAGTCTGCAGATGCAGAGGCTGCAGGTCCTGGGGTCAAGCTGGAGAGGTCTGAAGGAGAGGAGGACCCACGGCACAGCAGAGTCATCCAGTCTGGAGAAGCGGCTGGAGTGGCATCCCCTGTAGCCACAGAGGACCTCACCGCACCCCAGCCCAGGACCCGACGCAGCATCACGGAGGTCAGTGGAACGCCGAACGCCGTCCTCAAGTCAGAGACCGACACAGAGACTTTAACTGCAACACAAAGGCTTTTACACACAGGATCTAACCACAGGTCAGAACCAGAGGGGCTGGGGAGACTGGGCTGTCCTCCTGCTCCTGGCTCAGAATTTTTACTTTACAATAACCTGAGCTCGAGGGCGGTTCAAGTTAATTCCCATCAAGATTCAGGTGACGTGTTAGAGGCTTGCAGTGAGCTGTCCTGTTCTTACGCTACAGAAATGGACCCTGGCAACATATCCTTGGGTTTAGAGACACAGGCTGATCTGTCCAGAGGGGACTGGAACCATTACAGTAGTAGTGTGTACTCTGAAGGGTGCCTAGATAAGAAAGGGGAGGTTATAGTCATTGATGAAGTGACTGTGAAAGTGGAGGGTGATGCTCCTCCCACATGGAATGTGAATGAGACTCACTTAGGAGAAGGACACTCAGAAGGCAGAGATTTCTTAGACTACAGGGAAAGCTTAGAGACAAATCTAAATGTCGCTACCCACTCCCCTTTACACACGCTCAGGGATCGAGACCCAGTATCCACATCGATGGGGCCTTCCAATTCACACGGCCGTGTCCTTTTCGATCAGGTATTGAACTCAAACGACAGGGCTAGAGCCCAGGCTCAGGGAGGGGGAGCCACATCAGACAATAGTAAAGAAAAACGGTTCCTCTGCATGTTCTGTAACAAAGGCTTCAGCAGCATCCAGAAGGTGGAGATCCACCAGAGGGTCCACACAGGGGAGAAACCCTTCAGCTGTACCCAGTGTCACATGCGCTTCACCCAGGCAGGTGACTTGAAGAGGCACCAGAGGGTCCACACAGGAGAGAAACCCTTCAGCTGTACTCAGTGTCAGATGCGCTTCTCCCACTCATCCAGCCTGAAGAGGCACCAGAGGGTCCACACAAGGGAAAACCCTAAAGCTACCCTCAGTGTCAGAAAAGGTTCACCCACTAGAACCAGCTAAAGGTGCATCTGAAGATCCACACAGGAAAAAGGCTGTTTGCCTGTACTCACTGTGGGAAGAGGTTCTCAGAGAGGAGCTACCTCAGGATACACCAGCAGAAAAAAACATTCCACTCTGTAACATGGAAAGTAACCATTCCACTCAATAGCTTCTGAAGTTTAGATCAAATCCTGCGTTAAAGACAAAGATACATTTTCATTGTCAGCAGAAAATATCCACAGATGCATTTAGAATAGGAAGACTAACATTTTTCAGTGTTGGAATATTCCTGGGTAGAATATTGCATCCAGACGTGTGAGATATAGATATATATGCTTAAAAAGTCTGTTTCATATTGTGTTTGTGCGGTGTAGGCTATGTTCATACAGATTGAGACACTACATTTTAAATATACATTTTAGTAATTTAGCAGGCACTCTTGTCCAGGGTGAATTACAGTTAATACATTCATTTTAAGAAAGCTGGGTTCAACAACCACAACACAGTCGTAGCAAGTAAATTTTCCCTAAATAAAGTCAGTGCTAGTAGGAAGAAGCCTTATTTTTTGTCAGGGACTCTGCTGTCCTAGCTTCAGGGGCAAGCTGGTTCCATCATTGGGGTGCCAGGACAGAAAGAGTTTTGACTGGACTGAGCGGGAGCTGATCCCTCGTAGGGGTGGGACGGTGAAGAGAACAGAGGTTGCAGAATGCAGTGCTCGGGTTGGGGTGTAGGATTTGAGCATAGCCTGAAGGTAGGGAGGGGTAGTTCCCCTTGCTGCTCTGTAGGCAACCGTTATGGTCTTGCAGTGGATGCGAACTTTGACTTGAAGCCAGTGGAGTGGGCTGAGGAGTGGGGTGACCTGGGAGAACTTGGGATGGTTGAACACCAGGCAGACTGCAGTGTTCTGGATAAGTTGCAGGGGGGTGATGGCACAAGCAGGGAGCCCAGCCAACAGAGAGTTGCAGTAGTCTAGACTGGAGATGACAAGAACCTGGATTAGGACCTGCTCCTCTTCTTGTGTGAGGAAGGGTCGTACTCTACGGATGTTGTAGAGCATGAACCTTGGAGCGGGTCAGGGCTTCCCCGGAAGGAAGAGCTGTTCCGGCTTGTGGAGCTTGAGGTGGTGGGCAGACATCCAAGCTGAGATGTCTGCCAGGTACGTAGAGAGACACGTGTATGTGTGGTTTTCATATGGTATATTTAACACTTGTTTATGTTTAATAAACACAATGGGACTTTTCATTCTAAGACTTTTATTGAGACTCTTTTTAATATACATCACATCTGATCTCACCCTTCTCTGCATATACCCGACAGCACTTTATAACCAATATACACTTACTAAATATACCTACACATACCCACACACTAACAAACACCTAATGTATACATAAAAATAATGAAGTCAGGTTTGATGATTACTTGACTTATCATAGCTGACTTATATTTACCCACAACATAATATTTATGTCCACCATGATGGGTTTAACAACAATGAAGTCATTCTGTAGCTACAGTATAGGACTCAAACATAGTGGGGATGGGTAAACTCTCCGGGGCCATACTTGCGAACATTAGAAATTGTTTCATTGTAAAAAAAAATTGCTCTGTTTCTGTGCATTTGCCAATTAAAATAATTGATTTACTTGCATGTGATAGGTTGTTTGTTTTTAAAATATTTTTTATTTAATCTTTATTTAACTAGGCAAGTCAGTTTAAGAAGAAATTCTTATTTTACAACGATGGCCTACCCCGGCCAAACCCTCCCCTAACCAGGACGACGCTGGCCCAATTGTGCGCCGCCCTATGGTACTCCCGATCACGGCCGGTTGTGATACAGCCCGGGATTGAACCAGGGTCTGTAGTGACTCCTCTAGCACTGAGATGCAGTGCCTTAGACCACTGTGCCACTTGGGAGCCCAAAATTGTAACTGGTCCCATCAGATAATCTGCTGCACGTTAGTCCTATGCTAACCTCACCAGATGACAGTCATTATTTCCTGGAATAAGTTCTGCATCAGCCAATTATAAATGTTGACACAGATTGAGGTGAACAAACACTACCATAAGAGCGACTTTGAAGTCAAGCACTCTCGTTATTATCCTACAAATGGCAGTATTGCAGTAAGTGTTAGTTAATTTTTAAAAATGTGATCACGAGTCCGGACTCAAACCCACGTTGGCGTGTATCCACACTTGAGGAAAGTTTAGTGTGTCTTCTAAAGCAGGGCCGGTCCTAGCTTTTGGGGGCCCTAAACAAGATTTAGTTGGGGGGGCCCACCACCTCACGGCAAAACATTTTAGTGGTCCCCTTTGACGGCAGGGAGAGAATTTCAGTTTTAAAGTTCCTGCAATTCTACACATTTTGCCATGGGGTGTATGCCGCTTGTGCCTTGGACTGGCCCTGTTCTACAATACACCTGTCAATCAACTGATCAACGTATCCTACTGCACGGCGTAGACCAATTAATAAGGTGGTAACACAAGACCATTCAGTGCTTTCAGGGTGTCCACAGTCATAGAGACAACTGAAAGTAAGAAGCTAGATATTAGGCATACACTAATTGTGTGAAGAGAAGTGCAGGCAAAACATTTTGAGTAGCTTCTTGTTAGTCTCTCTTGCTGACTGACACACAGGCTACTGGCACTGCTACATAAAGCCTGTTGCTACTATAGGCTATATTAAATAGAATTGTAGGCTACATTTCTATGTACAATGTTTTAGATGCATTTTATAATCATCTACTTTTTCACATTGTGTTATTTGAGTCGAGGGCCCACAGTGGAGCGCTTTTTCCTCAAAATGAAATCCTTGCCTCAAGGGGGATTCAAACTAGCAGCCATCGTACCTTGCCGTCTCTGGGCTTACTGCCTTAGTGGATCACACCACCAGTTAGTGATGGCAGTAAGGGTAAATTACAACTACACTGCTCAAAAAAATAAAGGGAACACTAAAATAACACATCCTAGATCTGAATGAATGAAATAATCTTATTAAATACTTTTTTCTTTACATAGTTGAATGTGCTGGCAACAAAATCACACAAAAATAATCAATGGAAATCCAATTTATCAACCCATGGAGGTTGTGATTTGGAGTCACACTCAAAATTAAAGTGGAAAACCACACTACAGGCTGATCCAACTTTGATGTAATGTCCTTAAAACAAGTCAAAATGAGGCTCAGTAGTGTGTGTGGCCTCCACGTGCCTGTATGACCTCCCTATAACGCCTGGGCATGCTCCTGATGAGGTGGCGGATGGTCTCCTGAGGGATCTCCTCCCAGACCTGGACTAAAGCATCCGCCAACTCCTGGACAGTCTGTGGTGCAACGTGGCGTTGGTGGATGGAGCGAGACATGATGTCCCAGATGTGCTCAATTGGATTCAGGTCTGGGGAACGGGCGGGCCAGTCCATAGCATCAATGCCTTCCTCTTTCAGGAACTGCTGACACACTCCAGCCACATGAGGTCTAGCATTGTCTTGCATTAGGAGGAACCCAGGGCCAACCGTACCAGCATATGGTCTCACAAGGGGTCTGAGGATCTCATCTCGGTACCTAATGGCAGTCAGGCTACCTCTGGCGAGCACATGGAGGGCTGTGCGGCCCCCCAAAGAAATGCCACCCCACACCATGACTGACCCACCGCCAAACCGGTCATGCTGGAGGATGTTGCAGGCAGCAGAACGTTCTCCATGGCGTCTCCAGACTCTGTCACGTCTGTCACATGTGCTCATTGTGAACCTGCTTTCATCTGTGAAGAGCACAGGGCGCCAGTGGCGAATTTGCCAATCTTGGTGTTCTCTGGCAAATGCCAAACGTCCTGCACGGTGTTGGGCTGTAAGCACAACCCCCACCTGTGGACGTCGGGCCCTCATACCACCCTCATGGAGTCTGTTTCTGACCGTTTGAGCAGACACATGCACATTTGTGGCCTGCTGGAGGTCATTTTGCAGGGCTCTGGCAGTGCTCCGCCTGCTCCTCCTTGCACAAAGGCGGAGGTAGCGGTCCTGCTGCTGGGTTGTTGCCCTCCTACGGCCTCCTCCACATCTCCTGATGTACTGGCCTGTCTCCTGGTAGCGCCTCCATGCTCTGGACACTACGCTGACAGACACAGCAAACCTTCTTGCCACAGCTCGCATTGATGTGCCATCCTGGATGAGCTGCACTACCTGAGCCACTTGTGTGGGTTGTAGACTCCGTCTCATGCTACCACTAGAGTGAAAGCACCGCCAGCATTCAAAAGTGACCAAAATATCAGCCAGGAAGCATAGGAACTGAGAAGTGGTCTGTGGTCACCACCTGCAGAACCACTCCTTTATTGGGGGTGTCTTGCTAATTGCCTATAATTTCCACCTGTTGTCTATTCCATTTGCACAACAGCATGTGAAATGTATTGTCAATCAGTGTTGCTTCCTAAGTGGACAGTTTGATTTCACAGAAGTGTGATTGACTTGGAGTTACTGGGTTGTTGGGTTATTGGGTTGTTTAAGTGTTCCCTTTATTTTTTTGAGCAGTATATTTGACAAGACCACGAGTCTTCGACTTTGAATATAAACTTACATGTTGTATAATCCTCCTACATCTTTATTGCGGAACATTGTCTAACATTAGTACTATTAGCTAGTAGCCTTGTCAAGGATGCACCAATGGAACAAAAGGCAACCTTGAATTTGTAGGTTTAAAATATCCCTCTGGTGGCCGGAGTTGACCTATTTTAAGAAATACCATTTGTTGCTGATATAAAGTCTAAGATCTTTTGATAGGCTGATATGGCATTTTGTTCCAGAAAATAATCAGTCATCTGGTGAGGTTAGCATAGGGCTAACGTGTACCAGATTATCTGATGTGACCAGCTACAATGCAGCGTTCCATCACGTGCAAGTAAATTGACGATTTTAATTGTCTGATGCACATTTTGTGACAGAGCAACTGTTTGAATTTAAACTGTTTCTAATGTTCACAAGTATGGCCCATCCATCATTAAAGTGTGTTTATCTGTGTGTATGTATCTGAGTGTATGTCTGTGTAATCTGTATCACCTCTCTCTTCCAGGAGGAGGAGGGTCTGGAGGTGCTGCTGGTGAAGGAGGAGGGGTGTGAGGAGGGTCTGGGGAACCCTGAGGGGACCATGGTCATGGAGGACAACCAGACTACACCTCCTCCTGAACCCACAGAAGAACCAGCTGAGCGGCACAGGACCACACACAGTCTCACTGAGGTGAGTCCACTGTAAACTACTGTCTGAATGGTATTAGGTCAGGGCCCGTATTCACTAAGCCTCTCAGAGTAGAGGTGCTGATCTTGGATCAGTTTTGCCTTTTAGATCATAACGAATAAGACTATATGGAAATATCCTAGATCAGCACTCCTGCTCAGACTCTTTTGTGGATACGGGCCCAGGTCTTGATACATTTTTGTCTTAAGTGTGGGATCATGTCTTCGTATGATCAAACCATTAAAGAGTGTCAAGTAATCAAATGATCATTGCTCCATAGAAGGGTGCTCATATCAGATTTCTTGATCCAACATCTTCTCGCTCTGTATCTCTTACAGTCAGTAGACATGGAGGATGGGAAGCCTGATCTGCTGCTGGTCAAAGAGGAGACAATAGAAGATGGACCAGAGAGCATTGACCTGCTGAGTGGACTAAAGATGGGGGAGCAAGGTAAGAGAGAAATACATATAGCCTACATACAGTAATAGATCTTCAATGGGATTAGAAATTTGCCTAGATAGTTTTTTCTTAAATCAATAGAACTTATGTTTACATACAAAACCACACATTATAATGTACGAACTTGACTATTTTTTTTTTCTCGTAAAGTCTATTTTCTAACCTCTTCCTGCAGGTGGTTGGCTGGAGGCTAACAGAGGAGACTGGGTGTCCATCTTGGATTCCCAGACCCAGACGGGTGCAACCAAGGGACCAGGGGACAATGTCACTGAGCAGGCCAGGACCAGAGGTGACACAGTGGAGGTCAGTGGATGGGACAGTGTCCTCAACTATGGGCTGGGGATCAACACTGTTAACCACAACCAGAAACAAACAGTCGAACACAAAACAACAACTGAACTTAGTCTCCATGACAACAGACTGGCTGAGACCAGGGCGAGGCGTAGATTTGGTCTGCGGGGACAAGGACGTGTCCGTATGAGAACAGACACTGACTCGGCTAGCGATGCTCCGTCTTGCTCCTATAGTTGTGATTCAGAGAAACTGATGGCGCCTCAGGTTAACCCCCTAACAGGTGCTGCCTTCAGCCTGCCTTCTATAGGATCTATCAACTGGAACATGGACCCTGTGACAACACAGACACTCCCTGGCCTTCATCCTCCTCACACTCTTCTGTTAAACCAGACCTCAGATAATGCCAGTGCCTCAACCATAAATGGCTACACAAACCCATTGACAAATGACAGTAGTAGTAATGCTATCAGTAGATCCGGTGGCAGAGGGAAGCGCTTCCCATGTTCATTCTGTGGGAAATCCTTCAGTTTCCCCAAACAGATGGAGATCCACCAGAGGATGCACACAGGGGAGAAACCATTCGGTTGCCACCTGTGCCGGGCTAGTTTCTCCCAATCGTCCAACCTGAAGAGGCACCAGAGGGTCCACACAGGGGAGAAACCCTACAGCTGTCCCCAGTGTGAGAAGAGGTTCTCACGCCAGCACGATATGAAGATGCACCTGAAGGTCCACACTTGAGAGAGGCCGTTCACCTGTACACACTGCGGGGAAAGGTTCTCAGAGGAGCTACCTTAGGATACACTAGCAGAATTTGTACATGGCCCACGAATACTGTATACCCACTGGGTACACCACGTCATTTCAACATGGATAATTGGGTAATATTTGGTAGATACGTTGATCAATGAGATTCCAACCTATTTTCACCCACTCAAAATGACTGCTAAAAGTTTGTTGAATTCCCAATGTTATCACTATGCTTTCAACCATCTAAAAGTAAAACCAAATTCTATGTCAGATTTTTGGTTTAGTTTTTATCTATGTGTTATCACTGCATTTTCAACCTTTTAAAATCACACTAAAGTTAAAATGGGAATACATTGTCAGATATTTTGTTTATTTATACAATAACTTAATGTGTAATGAATATGATTGATCTAATAGCACAACCAAATGACCTGGAGTTTACGACAACTTAAGGTGTTGCCCACCACATTCAGCCAAGTGTGTGCAACATCCTAAGGTGTCGGAAAATAGTGGTGGAAAATGTTGTTTTATTACGACAGTACACATATTATTTTTTTTTTAAATCCCCCCGTTGCTTACCATTTAAAGCTAGTTAAGGAGGGAAATGATGCCTTTGCAGCCTGAATAGAGGATGCTTTATGTACAAGCTGGTCCACTGGGGAAACTAGTGTATTATTGGGAATGCACATCAGTCCTAGACGATAGTGCAGATCTAGCGGCTGGCTGTCCTGTAGTGGTGCACTGTAGCGGTGCAATTGCCCTCATACTTGAGACACTGGCGATCTCATAAAACAACTATCTTAACTTCAAATTGGTGATGACTATTTGGATATCTCTCTTAGCAGCCTAGATGTTGTTTCAGCAATAAGGCATGAGAACCCGGGGGTTATCGTGTGATAACTCCCGACTAAGGGCTGTTCTTATGCCCAAGATGAAGCCAAGGGCCGGGAATACAGCCCTTAGGAGGGAGTTATCACACAATAATTCCCGGGTTCTCATGCCTTATTTCTTTTATAAAACATTTGCCAACATATGTATATATTTTGTAAATAGATCTAAATCAAATCAAATAATGCATTTTAAGTAGTTTGATTTAATCTTATTCTTAAACTTTTATTTTTGGTTGATGTGAATCAACATTTATTATTAATTTATAGATTCCATTTGAAACCAACCGAAGCTTGAAAACTCTAGGCCTATATGTATTGTCTATTTCTAGTTTAAAACTGGGCTGAATTGAAACAATAGCCGTTGATGACTTTCCAAATGCTATATTAGAGGCCTACAGTAAATAGCATCATTGATGATATGATTGATGAACTATGGTTACATTTCATTTGCTCTGTGTAACCTGTCCTTTAGAATGACTTCCATAGCAACAGTGAATCTATCAAGTGGACATTTCTCAACAATCATTCTAACGATAGCACATTGGTAATAGTCAATGACGAATATCAAAGCTAAGCAGGGCTTGTAGATAGATCAACTCTCTAGCCTATTGTTTTTTTTTCTTAAAGTGGATATTACTTTGAAGATGAAGTTGTTTCAAAGGTAAAAATAAAAAAGATTATACATTTGACTTTTTTCAAATGCAAAGTATTTTCCACAGATTCCACATCACAATACGTTGACAGATGACGTTGAAACAATGTTGATTTAACCAGTTTGTGCCCAGTGGGTAGTGAGGTGTAATATAGTACTAGTTAGTTTGTAGTTAATTCTGTTGGTTTTGGATGTAGTAGGGAACTGGATGAGATGAACTGAGGAAAGAATGAGTATGATGAGACAGTAGATGATATGGTGATGGTTGGTGTGATGGTGTCTGTAAAAATGCTTCACTGATGAAGAGTAAAACTGGGCCTTTAGGTTGATACTGGTGTTTTATAGTGAGGAAATGATAGTGCCTTAATTCATGTTTACTTGACATGAAGCTGTGTAATGTAATATTGAACCTTTAACTAAGTATTCTAAAATTAATTTGATCAAAGCGAGGGTACCAGATTTACAGAAAAGATCAAGTGTTACCATAGTGAGAAGTTATTCTACTTGTCATGTATCGTTTTGAACAATAAAAATGATTCTAATGCCATTTTGTTTAAATTAAATACTAACTTGGTTATTTTGTATCATTGCAGAGACTGTTTGGACTTTTTTTTATACACTTCCAGTCAAAAGTTTTAGAACACCTACGCAGTCAAAGATTTTTCTTTATTTTTACTATTTAACTACATTGTATAACACATATGGAATCATGTAGTAACCAAAAAAGTGTTAAACAAATGAAAATATATTATAGATTTAAAATTCTTCAAATAGCCA
Source organism: Salmo trutta (assembly GCF_901001165.1). Taxonomy (NCBI): domain Eukaryota; kingdom Metazoa; phylum Chordata; class Actinopteri; order Salmoniformes; family Salmonidae; genus Salmo; species Salmo trutta. The sequence goes on along the minus strand of NC_042960.1, from coordinate 11,953,551 downwards.
CAGCTTTCCACACTTTGAAAGTTTCTTTAAGTGCAGTCACAAAAACCATCAAGCGCTATGATGAAACTGGCTCCCATGAGGACCGCCACAGGAATGGAAGACCCAGAGTTACCTCTGCTGCATAGGATAAGTTCATTAGAGTTACCAGCCTCAGAAATTGCAGCCCAAAAAAATGCTTCAGAGTTCAAGTGACAGACACATCTCAACATCAACTGTTCAGAGGAGACTGTGTGAATCTGGCCTTCATGGTCGAATTGCTGCAAAGAAACCACTACTAAAGGACATCAATAAGAAGAAGAGACTTGCTTGGACCAAGAAACACGAGCAATGGACATTAGACCGGTGGAAATTTGTCCTTTGGTCTGGAGTCCAAATTGGAGATTTTTGGTTCAAACCACCGTGTCTTTGTGAGATGCAGAGTAGGTGAACAGATGATCTCTGCATGTGTATTTCCCACTGTAAAGCATGGAGAAGGTGTAATGGTGCGGTGGTGCTTTGCTGGTCTGTGATTTATTTAGAATTCAAGGCACACGTAACCAGCATGGCTACCACAGCATTCTGCAGCGATATGCCATCCCATCTGGTTTGCGCTTAGTGGGACTATCATTTGTTTTTCAACAGGACAATGACCCAACACACCTTCAGGCTGTGTAAGGGCTATCTTCCCAAGAAGGAGAGTGATGACCTGGCCTCCACAATCCCCCGACCTCAACCAAATTGAGATGGTTTGGGATGAGTCGGACTGCAGAGGGAAGGAAAAGCAGCCAACAAGTGCTCAGCATATGTGGGAACTCCTTCAAGACTGTTGGAAAAGCATTCCAGGTGAAGCTGGTTAAGAGAATGCCAAGAGTGTGCAAAGCTGTCATCAAGGAAAAGGGTGGCTATTTGAAGAATCTCAAATATAAAATATATTTTGATTTAACACTTTTTTGGTTACTTCATGATTCCATATGTGTTATTTCATAGTTTTGTTGTCTTCACTATTATTCTACAATGTAGAAAATAGTAAAAATAAATAAAAACACTTGAATGATTAGGTGTTCTAAAACTTTTGACCGGTTGTGTGTGTGTGTGTGTGTGTGTGTGTGTGTGTGTGTGTGTGTGTGTGTGTGTGTGTATATAATTAACTCCAATACCTCCATATTGTTAGGTACCTTTATCACAGTGTTAGTTACGCTTCACTGTGGTTAACATTTTATAATATGTCATGTTTCTGTGTGAACAACAAAGTGTTTATTTTATAAACCTTTATATGCTCTTCTGAACAATCTTTGTTTGCAGTCTGCAGTCCATGAAGACCTGCTGATATCCGGTGTTACTGGCGGGAGAGACTGGACAAGTGAAGCGGCTGGTCACAAACCCTGGCGCCGGATCACGACCATGGATCAGGAGCCGTCACTCTTCCTTTCCGAGTCAGAACCAGGACCCAACCGCGAGGGACAGAGACTCCACCACAACCACTACATAGAACACAACCAGTGGACAGGAGGACTGAACAACCTCAATCCTGGTGGTCATCAGAGAGACAGAGGCTCCAGTCAGCAGCCCAGACCCTTCTCTTCACAGTCTCAGTGCAGGGATGAAGCAAGGCCTGGGGCTGATGGAGATAGACCCTCCTGTTCCTTTGATACAAACACCACAGTATCCATGATTAACAGAGCAGGTTACCCTGGGCTTCAGCCTTCACAGAGAGTAGTGGGAGACCCCCCTGGTGGTAGTCTATCAACAAATCTTTCTTTTCCTTCAGGGTCTCATCTAATGTCTAGTGACTGGGTTCATAGAAAACTGAGAAACACTAGACCCAGGTCATCTCATGGTTACCCCACAAATACAGACAGGGTCATGATGGGTGTTCACCACGAGAGGTACTTAACGTATAACACAGCACACAATCCCAACAACACCCAAACAATGGCTAGAGGTCAAGGAGGGAGCTCAAAGACTAACCACCTGAGTGTGGTGGCTCCTGCTTCTACCACCCCCGGTGTCGGTGCGTCACAATGTGGGAAGTTGAGCATTAGAACTGACTCAGACAAGCCGTACGCCTGCCCCACATGTGGGAAGTGCTTTGCCCATGCAAACTATGTGAAGACGCATCAAACCGTTCACACCAAGGACAAGCCCTTCAAGTGCAAACTATGTTACAAGAGCTTCGCCTTCCTGACTAGCCTGATCAGACATAGGAGTGTCCACAATGGGGACAAATTGTAGCAGTGTGGCTTGAGATGTACGCAGTGGATTTCTTTGAACTATTCTTTAGCTAAAATATTATAGTTATCATGTCTAGTGTCTTGGGGTAAGATGGTAATTAACCACATACCCCTCAATAACCCTTTGTTAACTTGTCATTTGAAACAGGCTTGTGTAAATACTTGTTTTTAGAGAGTTGTTCAAACAACTAAATAGTAAGCTTAGACGTAATAAAGTCATTATTTTCTACTCTATTCTTTCTACTCTATTCTTTCTGGTCTGAGTTTGAAAGATACTGATGAATAGGTGATTAGATTTGTAATAAGCAGTACCGTATTTCAGAGAACAGCGCGCATACCTTTTTCAATTAACCACACCCTTTGCACTATGACGCCAACCCATAAGATCCTTTCACTTCAGTGTAAACGGAAGTGAACAGTGACCAAGAACATTTTCCACGAAAGCGCTTTTGTTATTTAAACGTTTATTAACACCATGGAACTTAAAATATGACTAATTTAACTGCACAGCATTACATTAGTTACCTCAGGTAGTGTTTAATTCGCGTTGGAGACAGGACTTGGTTGATAGCTAGCAAGCGTTACTTACAAAATTTAACTGCTAACAATGGCTAACTGTATGGTTTTTCACACTCAAATAGCCTCCATTATGGAGGTGCTAGCAAATGCAGCCGTGGCAGACATATGTAAACTCGTAGACGACGACTATGCAGTGTTTCGTTTGGAAATAACTCAAAGCCAGAAAGAAAACAGGGCATTGCGGAGGAAACTACAGCTACTGGAAATGAAGGTGGCACGGGAGCGCGTCCTCGCCAGTCCCAGTAGTGTCAAGATCCTCGACCGATACAGAGGAATGGCAAGAGGTACATTTTGCAGGCGGAGCAGTGTTAATGTTAGGTTTGGTCTAGTCATTTTGACAAACCATTTAGCCTTATAAAATATAATTAAGTCGCATTTTTGTCGTTTGAATGATTTTGTTAAGTTATTGACAACTAAATGCCCTTTCATTTTAGTCACATCAAATTGGTATTGCCTCATTAACCTATGGTAAACATAAATCACTGACTTCCATGTACACATACATAGCCTTGTCCTACCAACATATATTTTTCTGCACAACATCCTATTCTCTTCCCAACAGCAGAAATATGACAAACATACACAGTGTACAAAACATTAGGAACACCTTCCAAATGTTTGCCCTTAGAACAGCCTCAATTTGTTGGGGCATGGACTCAAGGTGCCAAGCTTTCCCCTGGGATGTTGGCCCATGTTGACTCCAATGCTTCCCACAGTTGTCAAGTTGGCTGGATGTCCTTTGGGTGGTGGACCATTCTTGAAACACACAGGAAACTGTCCTTTCACCCAGCTCAATGTAACTTTGATAGGTTTAGGTTACTACATGATACTCAAATCTGCCCTATACCCATCATGAGGTTGCTACAACCTAGCCTATGAATGAAAGTTTACAATGTAGGTGCACAGGTCGAGAGAAACATTTGAGTAATCAAGGTGACAGACACTGACACATTCAATACCGCCTTGTACACTCTTGCCTGCATCTAGCTGATCTAGGGTGTAATCCAACAGTCGCAAACAAGAGTTTCTATTGTACAATTTCTGGTATGTTTATCCCCGTTCCGTTTGCTTCCGTTTAAGAAACGTTTTTCAACAGAATCTGCAGAATTAATACACCCCTGATCACATGCAAACACAGTTCACTTTCATAGCAGCCACATACAAACAGCATAATCACTTTTCTCGTTAATTTCTTCTCGCATCTACGCGTTTCGCTTGCGGCCTTTAGTGCACAACACATCAGCTGTCTGTGACCCAGGCTGTGTGACCAGGCAACAAAACCTTTCCAAGCCAAACGTTCATATCATAATCGCTACACACAGCCTACATCGTTGTCAACTTAGCTACTAGAACTATCATGTTAATAAACCCGCTACAATCATGCAGTACAGTTAGCAAGCAGTTTAGCAGTTACACTGTCAGGCCCCGGTGGCATTAAATGAAAACCAAAAGCTTACCTTGACTTCGGAAAGTTAGTGTTGGCTAGCCATAGCCAGCTAGCTAACATGGCATCCCTCTGTTTGAGATGGGTGTTTGAGTAGGCTAAACTAGCTAGCTGCATTTGCTAGCAAATGAATTTGTTCAAAACTCTCCAACTATTGTCTTTCTCTCTGAGTCAACTAATTTTATGCACTGCAGTGCTAGCAAGCTGTAGCTTATGCTTTCAATACTAGATTCATTCTCTGATCCTTCGATTGGGTGGACATGTCAGTTCATGCTGCAAGAGCTCTGATAGGTTGGAGGACTGCCTCCAGAAGTTGTCATGATTATTGTGAAAGTCTATGGAAAGGGGTAGAACCAAGAGCTTCCTAGGTTTTGTATTGAAGTCAATGTACCAAGAGGAGGACGGAAACTAGCTGTCCTCCGGCTACTTATTAATGGTGCTACCCTGCAGAGTTCTGTTGAGGCTACTGTAGATCATTGCAAAACAGTGTTTTATAATCAATTATTTGGTAAGATGTGAATATATTTAGTATAGTTTTATCTTAAAAGGATAACTTTTTTCAGGTTTAACTTTCTTTTTTTTATTAAATTCACTGAGGGAGGTCCTCCCCTTCCTCGTGATGAGCCTCCACCGATCAGATGAAAACATGACTGGTTGTGTTTATACCACAATAAAATGTAATACATTTTAAAAGTTAAATAGCAAATCTTTACGACTAGGTCCACAGAGATCCTGTTGAATTAATAGGGATTCTATGATTAAGCTCGTCCATCCCGGGAATAAATTAAATCTACTTTCACCCCTGATTATATAAGAATTATCTGGCCATGTAAATTCCTAATTCAGGCTACATAGATAACACATTACATACAAAACAAAAAGACACACACAAGTGCAGAGCGAGAGAGAGTAGTGTTTCGCCCAGTGATGTAGTAGAGTCACCTAAACCTTGAGTCCCCTGTGCTCAAGTCACAAGTCCCTATGGCTGGAGTTGGACCAGAACTCAGGCACTGGGACTTTAAGTGCTCAAGTCTGAGTCACTGGGTCCACATTAACTCAAAAGTTATTTACCCAGTCAGATATAGCGTAGTGGCAAGAGGAATTTAGCAACTAGTCTCTTGTAATCAGCCAACCGCATCCCATTCCAGCCATCACTTACCTGCTTCTCTCAGTCCGCCCTTCATGCTCATCTATTCCTCCATCATTCAAAAAAGTATAATTTAGCTGTGATGCAGAGCAGCGATGCAGTCCCTGATCAGTTATCTGTTGTTACATTTGTACATTTGATACATTGGAGCAGCTCCTAGAGTGAGCAAAGTTGATACATTGTATATCATTTCATCCTTGGTATAACCAGTGCACAGGCCAGTCTGGGTAGGCTTTGCAAGTTCGTTGTCACGCAGCAGTGCCAGAGAAGAAAAACAGCTTTGTAACAGGCATGTGTGCAGATTTACAGCAAATAAAACTGCTCATCTCTAAGCTCAAATGGTAAAAAAAAAAAAGACCTGCGATTTCGTGTACATTTGATGTAATTTCACAAACCATGTCGTGGTCCGTGTTAAACTAGTCCTTGGCCGATAATTACTGGTTTGATAACAAACATTGTCCAGTCATGTTACCTAGCTAGCTAACAACCTGGTAACTTGACAGTAGGTCTAGGCAAATTTGATCGGCGCTGGAAGAAAGGAAAAGGGTCTGCTACTCATGAGATCTGCTTCAAAGGTAGGATTCATATGGGCCTAATGCAAGCCTAAAATATATTTAAAAAAAATAGATTACCTTTCTGGTGCTCCATACGTTGTTTTGTGGCTAACGTTTTTAAAGTTGGGAGCAGTATGTGTTTGTGGGAGAGAGACAGAGTGTGAGTGTGTTACAACTGAAGAGTAAAGAAGGTTTCATGCAGTGTTTCCTCCTTACTGCCACAATGACATGCAGATCATTATGCATGTGTATTCCTAAAGAAGGAATATCAGTGACAGGTTTTTTTGTGTAGCACGTGCATAGCGTTTAGAAAAACAGGAACAAGCGTTGGAGGGGACGGAGCGAACAGGACGCTAGGCCACTGAATCTTTCTGCCGTGGTATTGCGATACTTGGCCTGGTATCGTTTGTAAAATGTTGGTATCGTGACAACACTACAGCTAATAGGGATGAGGTCAGTGACCTGGAAACCTCTCCCTCAACGTCAGCAAGACAAAGGACCTGATCACGGACTACAGGAAACCGAGGCCCAGAACGCCCCCGTCCTTATTGACGGGGCTGTAGTTGGAGTATCAAGTAACTCGGTGTCCACATCACTAAGGAATTAGCATGGTCCACAAACACCAACCCAGTTGTGAAGAAGGTACGACAACGCTTCTTCTCCCTCAGGAGACTGAAAAGATTTGACATGGGCCCTCAGATAGTACAGCTGCACTATTCTACAGCTGCACAATTGAGAGAACCTTGACTGGCTGCATCACCGTTTGATATGGCAACTGCTTGGCATCAGACCCAGGGAGGAAGAAAGGCCCAACTCGGAGGAAAATCTGACTCCCTCCAGCAGGTGGCGTTTGATCATTTTTGCCCACCAAGCAATTCGTTTTTTGTAGGGAGGTCAGTTGAATTTTGCCAACAAAAAATGTTATGGCTTATTTTCTACGTGAGCATTATTTGATCGAATAGAAGCGTCGTGATGCTTAAGTTGTTACGAGTGTAAGTAGGACGTGACATCCCGGCAACTTTGGAGAAAAAAAAACCCATTTTACATCGGAATTGTCTCTAGATGGCTATTATTGTCATGAGGCTAGTAGCGTAGCTTCTCTCTCCATTGAATACTGGCGGTTGACGTCCACAACCCTCATCGAATATTCAAAAAAGGATTACAATAATGAGACGTATCCACCAATCCAAAGAAAGGATAGTCGAGAGCTAGACAGCCCTCGGTGCCGCTTTGTGGACAACTCCCATTGTTAGGGCGGAGAGACGTGTTTCTTGTCAGTATATCCATAATCTTTGTCTCTCTTCCGTGATCCGGAAACGATAAGTGGTCGAGGAGCCTGTCAATCACTGACGTATAATAAGAACTGGAGACCGCATTTAAAATGTCTGACCGCAGTTTAAGGTATTCAACTCATGTTCGCATACGCCGACTCATTGGCCGTCTATATCTGGGTTGCATCCGGTTTATACCGACTGACGTTAGATGCGCACAATAACTCAGTGGGCACAGGTAGCAGCGACGACGTCATCCCAAAACATGGCAGACATTGGGTGGATATAAAATGTTTATCTTTGGCTGTGAGTGATTTATTATATATTTTTATATAATTCAATGGATGTTTTGTGCCTAAAGGTGAGGACTAAAGTGTTTTAGAGAAGTGCGATTAGACAATTCCTATGGAAATTGCCTTAATCTGCCACACCCCCTTTGAATCAGCTGTTGTACTTTCAGAGGAGAAAAGCATGCACACATTACGTTTGATATGTTACTTGTCCTTTTATCGATTAAATGTCTTGCGCAGCTAACTTAATTTGTTTTTATCGCATTACACATTTATTTTGGGATCTACCAGTCATTTGCCTGATGGAAATTGTGGAGAAGCAGCTTCTCATTTCATACAAGCACATTTTCGTCCACGTTCAATCTCCTCGCCGGCTCTACTCGATTACCTTTGGCCTATTTCAAAAGGAGGCGAGAGGACTCGGGAACATTTAGAAAGGCCTTTGTCTCCGTCCAGTAGCCGAACGAGATTGCGTGAAGGTGACGTACGGTGTAATAAAATTCGTCACGATGTCGTGAGGACATGTCGCCCCGTTCCCCTCTGCACATGTGTTCAAATGTGTTAACCAGAATTGGGTCTTGGTCAGTTTTTGGATAGTAAGAAATAATTCCCCTGATTACTTATCTTGTGCAAAGACATTATCATATTCTAACCAGATTCTTGATTTACTGCATTTCCTATTATTTACTCAATTAAAACAGTGTGACACATGGAAAATAATACAATCAATAAATAGTATACCAGGAAGTTATGAGAAGTGTTACCTTACATCCTTGCCTGTTCTAGACAGTATCAATAAATATATTGTTGAGCATTGACAGTAGCTAACCTAACCACCTCTTTTCCCCCAATCACTCTCTCAGGTGAAGGACAGCTCACTGGAGGCTACAGGAGCTTTGTGAAGCCAGCAGGACACAATACATGGAGAGATGACCAACCAATCACTGTTGATGAGGGGAGTGGAACCTCAACCCAGCACGTAATCGTGATAGAGGTTAGAGCGCATTCCCTTTGACATTGTTATCCAATTCAACTCATGTACCGGTAATAAACTCCTCTCTTCATGTGTCAGTCTGAAGATGCAGAGGCTGCAGGCCCTGGAGCATCGTCTCTGATCAAGCAGGAGGGGTCTGAAGGAGAAGAGGACTCATGGCACAGCAGAGACATCCAGACTGGAGCAGCATCTGGGGTGCCCCCTGTAGCCACGGAGGACCCCACATCACCTACCCAGTCCAGGATCCGACACCGCATCACGGAGGTCAGTGGAATGCCGAACTCCGCCCTCAAGTCAGAGACCGACACCAAGACATTAACTGAAACACACAGGCTATTACACACTGGAACTGACCACAGATCAGACCCAGAGAGACTGGGGCTGGGGCCACTCGGCTGTCCTCCTGCTCCCGGTTCCGAATACTTACCTGTATTTCACCAGAGCCAGAAGACAGTTCATTCCCGTGAAGATGGTGATGCGTTAGAAACTGCCGTTGATGATCCGTCTTGTTCTTACTCTACAGAGATGGACCCTGGCAACATATCCTTGGGATTAGAGACACAGACTAATCTGTCTAGAGGGGACTGGAACCGGTACAGTAGTAGTGTATACTCTGAAGGGTGCCTAGATAAGAAAGGGGAAGTTATAGTCATTGATGAAGTGACTGTGAAAATGGAGGGTGACATTCCTCTCACATGGAATGCAGATAGTCACCTAGGTGACAGACACTCACAAGGCAGAGACTTCTTAGATTACAGGGAAAGCTTAGAGACAATTCCAAATAACGTGACCCACTCCCCTTTACACACGCTCAGGGATCGGGACCCAGTGTCCACATCGATGGGACCTTCCGATTCACACAGCCTTTTCGATCAGGTATTGAACTCAAACGACAGCGCTAGAGCCCAGGCTCAGGGAGGGAGAGCCACATCAGACAGTAGTAAAGAGAAACGGTTCCTCTGCATGTTCTGTAGCAAAGGCTTCAGCTGTCCTCAAAAGGTGGAGATTCACCAGAGATTCCACACAGGGGTGAAACCCTTCAGCTGTAACCAGTGTCACATGTCCTTTGCCCAGGCTGGTGACCTGAAGAGGCACCAGAGGGTCCACACAGGGGAGAAACCCTACAGCTGCCCACAGTGTGAGAAGAGGTTCTCCCGCCTGGACAAGCTGAAGATGCACCTGAAAGTCCACACGGGAGAGAGGCCGTTCGCCTGTACGCACTGCAGGAAGAGGTTCTCAGAGAGGAGCTACCTCAGGATACACCAGCAGAAAAACCATTCCACTCTATAACATAGAAAGTAACATTCCACTCCATAGCTTCTGAGGTTTAGATCAAACCCTGCATTAAAGAGAAATAATACTTTTTATTGTTGTCAGCAGAAAAGATCCACAGATGAATTTGGATTGACGAGAGTAACAGATTTCAGTGTTGAATATCCCTGGGTAGAATATTGCATCCAGACATTGTGTGATATGTAAGCCTAAAAAGTCTGTTACATATTGTGTTTGTACTGTGTAGACTATATGATGTTTCCAAATGCCTATTTCATTACTTCCATTAAACTACTTAATTTTTTCCCCCAAGACATTTTTAATGAGAAAATGAATGCAGTTTATCAAGTTCATGCAGATTTTTAGTTGAGACGTGTATGTGTGGTTTTCATATGGTGTATTTAACACTTGTTTATGTTTAATAAACACAAAATGGGACTTTTCATTCTAAGACTTTCATTGAAACTGTCTTTAATATACATCACATCTGATCTCACCCTATTCTACATATACCCAACAGCACTTTATAACCAATATACACTTACTAAATATACCTACACATACCCACACACTAACAAACACCTACTGTACATGTCAAAATAGTTTAGTCAGGTTTGTCTGATAATGACTTTTGGCAATTTCTACCCACAACATCATATTTATGTCCATGATGAGTTTAACAACAATGAAGTCATTCTATAACTACAGTATAGGACTCAAATGTAGTGTGGATGGATAAACACTATGTTTAAAGTGTGTTTATTATCGGTGTGTGCGTGCGTATGTACCTGAGGGAGTGTATAACTGTGTAATCTGTATCACCTGTCTCTTCCAGGAGGAGGAGGGTCCAGAGGTGCTGCTGGTGAAGGAGGAGGAGTGTCTGGGGAACCCTGAGGGGACCATGGTCATGGAGGACAACCAGACTACATCTCCTGAACCCACAGAGGAACCAGCTGAGCAGCACTGGACCACATACAGTCTCACTGAGGATTTTCCATTTCAATCCCAAATATGTCATACTTTCACAAAAATGAGGACCTATTGATGAAAATCGTTGTACAACATCATGGTAAGCTCTGGCCATCGTATTTCAGCAAAAAAGTATTTGAATTGTCAAACCATTAAAGAATTTCAAATAATCAAATCAATGTACACGTTGCATAGTATGAAATCAACTAACATGTTTGCATAGTACTCATAGCAATCCCTCATTACCCAATCAGAAGATGCTCCATAGCAGGGTGCTCATATCAGATTTCTTGATCCAACATCCTCTCACTCTGTATCTCTTACAGTCAGTAGACATGGAGGATGGGAAGCCTGATCTGCTGTTAGTCAAAAAATACATTATCTAAGATTGATATTTGGTATTCATCAGTCATAAAAGTGTAAATAATCGCTGAGCACTACCCACCAGCACCACCTGAAGGGGCACCAGAGAGTCCACTCATGGGAAAAACTCTACAGCTGCCCCCAGTGTGAGGAGAGGATCTCTCGCCAGGACCAGCTGAAGATACACCTGAATGTCCACATGGGAGAGAGGAGCTACCTCCGGATACACCAGCAGAAAATGCTCAAGAACCATGTATAGTGTATAGTGACATGTAATGTAGTACTAGTTAGTTTGTAGTTAATTCTGTTGGTTTTGGATGTAGGAGGGAACTGGATGAGGTGAACTGAGGAAAGAATGAGTATGATGAGACAGAGTATGTTGATGGATGGTGATGATTGGTGTCTGTAAAAATGCTTCACTGATGAAGAGTGACAACCTTGTCCTGTTTGATGTTGGTGTTTTATAATGAGGAAATGATAGTGCCTTAATTCATGTTTACTTGACAGGAAGTTAAGATAAAGAACGATAGAGATAAGAACATAAAGATGTGTGTAATGTTGAACCTTTTCCAAAGTATTCTGAAGTGTATTTTATCAAAGCGAGGGTATTTTTTACAATAAACTCCAATGGCTGCAAATTGTTTGGTACTTGAATCACACTCATGGAGATGGCCTTGACTGTGGTTAACATTTTATAATGTCATGTTTCTGTGTTCAAGAAAGAGTATCTTATATAAACCTTTATGCTTTTCTGAAATTGTCTGATCACAAACCCTGGCCCTGGATCAGTACCCTGTATCAGGAGCAATCGCTCTTCCTTCCCGAGTCACAACCAGGACCGAACCACAAGGGACAGAGACTCCACCACCACACAGAACACAACCAGTGGACAGGTGGACTGAACAACCTCAGTACTGGTGGTCATCAGAGAGACTGAGGCTCCAGTCAGGGATCCAGTCTGCAGACCAGACCCTTCTCTTTACAGTATCAGTGCAGGGATGAAGCAGGGCCTGGGACTGATAAAGATAGACCCTCCTGTTCCTATGATACAAACACCACAGTATCCATGATGAACAGAGCAGGTCCCCTGGGCTTCAGCCTTCAGAGAGAGTGGTGGAAGACCCTCCTGGTGATAGTCTAACAGGAAGTCTGTCTTCTCCTTCAGGGTCTTGTCTAATGCCTGGTGAATGGGTTCATAGAAAGCTTGATCCTGGATCTAGCCTTCCTCAGTGCAAACTATGTTACAAGAGCTTCTCCTTCTAGAATAACCTTACCAGACATAGAAGTGTCCACAAAGGGGAGAAATCGTATCAGTGTGGCTTGAAATGTACACAGGGGATATCTGCGAACTATTCTTTAGCTGACATATTATAGTTATCATGTGAAGTGTCTTGGGGTAAGAGTTTTTTCTGTGTCCTTTCACATTCTCAGATGATACAGACTTGTTGTTTGGTGTGCTGGCATAACCGAAACATTGTCATTGAAGTATAACACTATATTTTCCCTCAATTTGGTTTTGCAGATGTTCTATTCATAACAAATATACCCCAACATTATGTGGTACCTGTTTCTTTATGCACCAAAAAAATGTAAAATAGGTGATCAATCCTGTTGTCCTTTTGTTATGTTGACTCTGCTTGTTTATCATTTAGAATTTAAATTGGCCTTGGTTTCAATGGCTTCCTCAAACATATCGGTTTCTGTCCTTGCCACTGATGGGATCTAGCCAGCCATTCATTTCAGGTAATTTACGGTAATGTATCATCAAATCAAATCAAATGTATTTATATAGCCCTTCGTACATCAGCTGATATCTCAAAGTGCTGTACAGAAACCCAGCCTAAAACCCCAAACAGCAAGCAATGCATGTGAAAGAAGCACGGTGGCTAGGAAAAACTGCCTAGGAAAAACTCCCTAGAAAGGCCAAAAACCTAGGAAGAAACCTAGAGAGGAACCAGGCTATGAGGGGTGGCCAGTCCTCTTCTGGCTGTGCCGGGTGGATATTATAACAGAACATGGTCAAGATATTAAAATGTTCATAAATGACCAGCATGGTCAAATAATAATAATCATAGTAGTTGTCGAGGGTGCAACAAGCACGTCCGGTGAACAGGTCAGGGATCCATAGCCGCAGGCAGAACAGTTGAAACTGGAGCAGCAGCACGGCCAGGTGGACTGGGGACAGCAAGGAGTCATCATGCCAGGTAGTCCTGAGGCATGGTCCTAGGGCTCAGGTCCTCCGAGAGAAAGAAAGAAAGAGAGAAAGAGAGAATTAGAGAGAGCATATTTAAATTCACACAGGACACCGGATAAGACAAGAGAAATACTCCAGATATAACAGACTGACCCTAGCCCCCCGACACATAAACTACTGCAGCATAAATACTGGAGGCTGAGACAGGAGGGATCAGAAGACACTGTGGCCCCATCCGATGATACCCCCGGACAGGGCCAAACAGGCAGGATATAACCCCATCCACTTTGCCAAAGCACAGCCCCCACACCACTAGAGGGATGTCTCCAACCACCAACTTACCGTCCTAAGACAAGGCCGAGTATAGCCCACAAAGATCTCCGCCACGGCACAACCCAAAGGGGGGGCGCCAACCCAGACAGGAAGACCATGTCAGTGACTCAACCCACTCAAGTGACGCACCCCTCCCATGGACGGCATAGAAGAACACCAGTAAGCCAGTGACTCAGCCCCTGTAATAGGGTTAGAGGCAGAGAATCCCAGTGGAGAGAGGGGAACCGGCAAGGCAGAGACAGCAAGGGCGGTTCGTTGCTCCAGCCTTTCCGTTCACCTTCACACTCCTGGGCCAGACTATACTTAATCATAGGACCTACTGAAGAGATAAGTCTTCAATAAAGACATAAAGGTTGAGACTGAGTCGGCGTCTCTCACATGGGTAGGCAGACCATTCCATAAAAATGGAGCTCTATAGGAGAAAGCCCTACCTCCAGCCGTTTGCTTAGAAATTCTAGGGACAATTAGGAGGCCTGCGTCTTGTGACCGTAGCGTAGGTATGTACGGCAGGACCAAATCGGGACCAAATCGGAAAGATAGGTGGGAGCAAGCCCATGTAATGCTTTGTAGGTTAGCAGTAAAACCTTGAAATCAGCCCTTGCCTTAACAGGAAGCCAGTGTAGGGAGGCTAGCACTGGAGTAATATGATCAAATTTTTTGGTTGTAGTCAGGATTCTAGCAGCCGTATTTCGCACTAACTGAAGTTTGTTTAGTGCTTTATCCGGGTAGCCGGAAAGTAGAGCATTGCAGTAGTCCAGCCTAGAAGTAACAAAAGCATGGATTAATTTTTCTGCATCATTTTTGGACAGAAAGTTTCTGATTTTTGCAATGTTACGTAGATGGAAAAAAAGCTGTCCTTGAAACAGTCTTGATATGTTCTTCAAAAGAGAGATCAGGGTCCAGAGTAACGCCGAGGTCCTTCACAGTTTTATTTGAGACGACTGTACAACCATCCAGATTCATTGTCAGATTCAACAGAAGATCTCTTTGTTTCTTGGGACCTAGAACAAGCATGTCTGTTTTGTCCGAGTTTAAAAGTAGAAAGTTTGCAGCCATCCACTTCTTTATGTCTGAAACACAGGCTTCTAGCGAGGGCAGTTTTGGGGCTTCACCATGTTTCATTGAAATGTACAGCTGTGTGTCGTCCGCATAGCAGTGAAATTTAACATTATGTTTTCGAATGACATCCCCAAGAGGTAAAATATATAGTGAAAACAATAGTGGTCCTAAAACGGAACCTTGAGGAACACCAAAATGTACAATTGATTTGTCAGAGGACAAACCATTCACAGAGACAAACTGATATCTTTCCGACAGATAAGATCTAAACCAGGCCAGAACTTGTCCATGTAGACCAATTTGGGTTTCCAATCTCTCCAAAAGAATGTGGTGGTCGATGGTATCAAAAGCAGCACTAAGATCTAGGAGCACGAGGACAGATGCAGAGCCTCCGTCTGTATCCACCACACTTGTAGTGAAAGAACGTGGGGTGGCAATCGGCAGACGTATCACAGAGACCAACTGGCTGTATACACGGGAGAGCTGATGGCAGTACTGTTGGCCTTGCAGTGGGTGGAGGGCATGAAGCCGGACAGGGTTGTTGTGTGTTCTGACTCATGTGCAGTATTGATGAGTGAAGTCCTTCAGATCACGGAGGAGACATGACATGCTATATGAGGTACTCCAATTCATTCCCGGTGAGGCAGATGGGTGTACAGATTAATTTAGCTTGTGTCCCCGTGTGGGGGTGGAAGAGAATGAGGAAGTAGATGTGCTAGCTAGACAGGCCCTTAGGAGGGAGGAGGTGAAGGTCCCCATGAGGAAGGCAGAGGCTAAGGGACTGATATGGACAGTGGTGGTGCAGAGATGGCAGGAGCAGTGGGACTGCTTAGAGACAATAAGGGTGGGCATCTATTCCAAGTAGGCTACAGAGGAAAGCCGGAGAGGACAAGGCTAAGGGTGGGACACAGCCGGCTGAATAAGACATTAAGGGATCTATTTGAGTTGTGTCTTTAAAAACGTTCACCAAACTGCCAATTTCAGGCAGCCAACTGGAGATATTTAGGAGTGAGAAGGTTACAGAGGCATAAATATCATACACCCCCCCCTGCAAAAAGAAATGGCTAACCTCCCCTGTTATTGGTAATGGTGAGAGCATGTCTTAGGGGTATGATTTTTGTGCCTTTGACTTTCTCACTCATCAATTTTCACAATTCGTTCATGATTTTCCGCAATCATGGTAGCAGCCACATTAATGTAGAAGTGTTCAGAAACAAATTATGTTCTTATTTACAATAAAAGTGACTCCAAAATGATACAATACATTATTTACCATTAATTTATATTGGGCACAACATAATAGCCTCATATGAAACATTTGATCTCAAATCCAAAATGCTGGAGTATAGAGCCAAATTAAAAGTTTTAGCTTCAATGTCCAAATAAATATGTAGGACAGTGTATGTCACTGTATTTAGTCTACAGTCCTTGGTCAATCTTCAATGCATTCCTAGTCCATCACCAAACATTTCTGTAGAAAAGCCAACAATAAAGGCTTGTGCTCCGTTTGCTTAAGTGTTGTGCTGTTGGCGGTAGGTGCACTTGATTCAGAAGCCCTGCGCATCGGGTAGGCAAAGTGATAGGCCTGCAGCTCGCCGTGTCTATTTTAATATAGAGGAATATTTAACTTTCTCTGGTCATAGGAACATGAAATTGTGCATGAGGCAGATGCGGTGCGACTCGAGTTTTGCCATCAGGTGGAAGAACGGGGTCCCCTCTCTGGTCAGTCTCACCAGAGAAAAGGAGAGAGCAGGGACCGTGAGAGGCGGACACCCTCTGCTGCTCTCTTCCTCCCTCCGCTCAGACTAATGCTGTGTTCAAAACAACTGGGAACTCGTAAATCTCAGACTTCAGTTAGTTCAAGACAACTGGGAACAGACTGGGAAAAATAGTTTTGAATGGTCATTCCACCTGGCAAGAAGGTGGAAAGCTTCAAGTTCCTTGGCATACACATCACTTACAATCTGAAATGGTCCACTCACACTGACAGTGTGGTGAAGAAGACGCAACAGCGCCTCTTCAACCTCAGGAGGCTGAAGAAATTCGTCTTGGCCCCTAAGACCCTCAGAAACTTTTACAGATACACAATTGAGAGCATCCTGTCGGGCTGTATCACCTCCTGGTATGGCAACTGCACCACCCGCAACCGCAGGGCTCTCCAGAGGGTGGTATGGTCTGCCCAACGCATCACCGGGGGCACACTGCCTGCCCTCGAGGACACCTACAGCACCCGATGTCACAGGAAGGCCAAAAAGATCATTAAGGACAACAACCACCCGAGCCACTGCCTGTTCACCCACTATCATCCAGAAGGCGAGGTCAGTACAGGTGCATCAAAGCTGGGACTGAGAGACTGAAAAACAGCTTCTATCTCAAGGCCATCAGACTGTTAAATAGCCATCATCAGCCGGGTACCACCCGGTTACTCAACTGCAGCTTAGAGGCTGCTGCCCTATATACATAGACATGGAATCACTGGCCACTTTAATAATGGAACACTAGTCACTTTAATAATGTTTACATACTGCTTTACTCAACTCATATGTATATACTGTGTTCTATTCTACTGTATTTAGTCAATGCCACTCCGACATTGCTCATCCTAATATTTATTCATTTCTTAATTACATTCTTTTACTTTTAGATTTGTGTATTGTTGTGAATTTTTTGTTACTACTGCATTGTTGGAGCAAGGAACACAAGTATTTCGCTACACCCGCAATAACATCTGCTAAATATGTGTATGTGACCAATAAGATTGGATTTGATTTGAACTCAGAATTCCAAGTCAGAAACTCAGGAATCTTTCTAGAACTCCGACCTGAAGATCCCAGACATCATTATTTTACCTTGTTTTTTACGAGTTCCCAGTTGTCTTGAAAGCACCATTGCCATTAGATGCAGGTCACATCAGTAAAATAAAAAGCAAATTATTTACAAATTATTTCAATTTGTGCTCAGCAAGTGCTACACAAACTGATCTATTTTTGAGCTTGAGTTTTGAAATATGATATGGTCTGAGAAGAACAATATTGGCAGGCCAGGCATATCGCCAATATGCTGTGATAATGTACTACAATGGCTTGCGAAAGTATTCACCCCCCCTTGGCATTTTTCTTATTTTGTTGCCTTACAACCTGGAATTAAAATATATTTTTGGGGGGGTTGTATCATTTGATTTACACAACATGCCTACCACTTTGAAGATGAAAAATATGTTTTATTGTGAAACAAACAAGAAATAACACAAAAAAAACAGAAAACTTGAGCGTGCATAACTATTCACCCCCCCAAAGTCAATACTTTGTAGAGCCACCTTCTGTAGCAATTACAGCTGCAAGTCTCTTGGGGTATGTCTCTATAAGCTTGGCACGTCTAGCTACTGGGATTTTTGCCCATTCTTCAAGGCAAAACTGCTCCAGCTCCTTCAAGTTGGATGGGTTCCGCTGGTGTACAGCAATCTTTAAGTCATACTCTCAATTGGATTGATGTCTGGGCTTTGACTAGGCCATTCCAAGACATTTAAATGTGTTCCCTTAAACCACTCGAGTGTTGCTTTAGCAGTATGCTTAGGGTCATTGTCCTGTTGGAAGGTGAACCTCTGTCCCAGTTTCAAATCTCTAGACTAAAACAGGTTTCCCTCAAGAATTTCCCTGTATTTAGCGCCATCCTTCATTCCTTCAATTCTGACCAGTTTCCCAGTCCCTGCCGATGAACAACATCCTCACAGCATGATGCTGCCACCACCATGCTTCACTGTGGGGATGGTGTTCTCGGGTGATGAGAGGTGTTGGGTTTGCGCCAGACATGGCATTTTCCTTGATGGCCAAAAAGCAAAATTTTGTCTCATCTGACCAGAGTACTTTCTTCCACTCTTCCGTAAAGCCCAGCTCTGTGGAGTGTACGGCTTAAAGTGGTCCTATGGACAGATTCTCCAATCTCTGCTGTGGAGCTTTGCAACTCCTTCAGGGTTATCTTTGGTCTCTTTGTTGCCTCTCTGATTAATGCCCTCCTTGCCTGGTCCGTGAGTTTTGGTGGGCGGCCCTCTCTTGGCAGGTTTGTTGTGGTGCCATATTCTTTCATTTTTTAAATAATGGATTTAATGGTGCTCTGTGGGATGTTCAAAGTTTTATAACCCAACCCTGATCTGTACTTCTCCACAACTTTGTTCCTGACCTGTTTGGAGAGCTCCTTGGTCTTCATGGTGCCGCATGCTTGGTGGTGCCCCTTGCTTCGTGGTGTTGCAGACTCTGGGGCCTTTCAGAACAGGTGTATATATACTGAGATCATGTGACAGATCATGTGACACCACAGGTGGACTTTATTTAACTAATTATTTGACTTCTGAAGGTAATTGGTTGCACCATATCTTATTTAGGGGCTTCATAGCAAAGGGGTGAATACATATGCACTGACCACTTTTCCGTTGTTTATTTTGTATAATTTTTT
Source organism: Salmo trutta (assembly GCF_901001165.1). Lineage (NCBI taxonomy): Eukaryota > Metazoa > Chordata > Actinopteri > Salmoniformes > Salmonidae > Salmo > Salmo trutta. Next base: position 11,934,423 of record NC_042960.1, on the reverse strand, counting down.
GAAGCAAGTTATTTTTTTCATTTTTCATTTTACTGTGGTCCCATGTGGCTCAGTTGGTAGAGCATGGTGTTTGCAACGCCAGGGTTGTGGGTTTGATTCCCACGGGGGACCAGTACGGGGAAAAAAAATTATGAAATGTATGCATTCACTACTGTAAGTTGCTCTGGATAAGAGCATCTGCTAAAATGACTCAAATGTAAAACTTCACCAATTTGGACTATTTTGTGTATGTCCATTACATGAAATCCAAATAAAAATCTATTTAAATTGCATGTTGTAATGCAACAAAATAGAAAAAACGTCAAGGGGGATGAATCATTTTGCAAGGCACTGTAGGCCTACTGTAGTCCCCCACTGTAGGCCCCCCATCCAACTCAACGGGGCCGCAGTGGAGAAGGTTACTCGGCGTGCACATCACTGACAAGCTGAAATGGTCCCTTCACACAGACAGTGTGAGCTATAGACTCACAGACACACACATGTAACATGTTTTATGACGCTCACAAACTACACAAGAGTTGTTAAAAGGTAAGGGGTTCTTCTACATAGAAGATCATGGGAAATTATACTGTAATAAGCTCACATAGTTGCTGCCACAAACTCCAGACAGTTGTCACTGACTAATTGGATATTAATTTCCCACTGAGCAAACAATTTCTGTACTTACAGCATTCGGTAACACTTGACACCCAGTGTCATAACACATTATGAGATGGTCATAACTATGTCTTAATATGCAGTGGCAACCTGTCATTCAGGGCATATATATTTTAAAAATTGCCTGTTTTGCATGTTATTTTGGCATTAATATATGTCACACATCAGTTTGCAAACAATGTAAAAAAATAAATAATAATAATTAAGCTAATAAAGCCGCATACAAACATGGTCTCTTTTTTTGCTTTCTTGAGTAAGGCAGTTCCAAAATGCAGTACTTTCTGTGGTGGTGGGGCAGCCAGCAGAACATATAGAGTGTAGTTGTTGGTAATGTTCTCTAGTTGTGCTGTGATTGGCTCAGTGTTCTGTCACTCATGGGGACGCAAAATCTAAGGGGAGAGCTCGAAAATTCAAGCCCCTTGGGTAATGCCATAGAGTTACATTAGAAGTTCCCATCCAAGAAGGCTCAAGGTCATTGGCCACAGATAAAATAACGTCAAATCACATTATATCTACCATAGCTATGATTAGACTGATCATATCAACATCATACTTTCAAGCAAGACAAGCAGTCATCATGAATCACGTCGACAATCTACTGGCAAATCCTTTTCAATCCTTGTCATATGAAGACAAATTATAGATAAAACGTGTCGGTGAGTCGTGACCGAGAGTCCCATAGGGCGGCACACAATTGTGCCAGCGTCATCCGGGTTAGGGGAGGGTTTGGCCGGGGGGGGCTTTACTTGGCTCATTGATCTCTAGCGACTCCTTGTGGCAGGCTGGGTGCCTGCAGGCTGACTTCGGTCGTCAGTTGAACAGTGTTTCCTTCGACACATTGTTGCAGCTGGCTTCCGGGTTAAGCGAGTGGGTGTTAAGAAGCGCAGTTTGGCGGGTCATGTTTCGGAGGACACATGACTTCACCTTCGCCTCTCCCGAGCCCGTTGGGTAGTTGCAGCGATGAGACAAGATCGCAATTACGAAATTGGGGAGAAAAAGGGGGTAAAAATGACACATTTATTTTAATAAACGTATTGGTCCTCGTCGGCCATAGGACATAAACATTGCAAAACAAGTTGGAAATCGCAAATTCAATAATGAGTGGTTTGGAAGGAATCAGTGGCTAACTGCAAGCATTGCAAAGCAATCACTAGCCTGCTATTCAGTGGAGTGGGTGTGTGGTCCAAGTCTGGGTTTAAGGGTCACTTTTCCCAGCTTAAAAGGATAAACATTCAACAACATGGGCCAGAAAAGGTTGAATAAATTGGCCATGCTGTCAATCCAGCATGACTTCTGCCATGTTCAAAACAACTGGGAAATCTCAGACTTCAGTGCGTTCAAGACAACTGGGAACTCTGAAAAAAACTAGCTCTGACTGGGAAAATACATTTTGAACAGTCATCCAACTTGGAATTCCCAGTTGTGTTGAAAGCACCATAAATCCAGAGAATGCCAGACTTTGATGACAGAATTAGCCCACAAGGACCACCGCGCCACCTTCCTTTTCAAGTGAGCACAACAGGTGGGGCTCAAAACAACCCTACATGACAGGTTGCCACTAAGAGGGGGAATAGTGGTTGAAGCCAAAATGCTGATCAGTAAGAAAGAGGGGCAGAGAAGTGAAAGCCTGTCAGTACTATTCATGTTTGAGAAGGTTTTGCCTAAGAAAGTACAAATGGGCTTCCTGCCTTTCACTGTTAGAGAGTTTGTCCCACCTCCATTAAGGTGTTTTAAATGCCAAAGAATGGGAGAATTAGTGGCTCTGTGCAAAGGAAAGAAAAGATGTGCCAAATGTGGAGGGGAACATGATTATGGTGAATGTGCGAACAATGTCAAGGTTAAATGTTGTAATTGTGCGGAGGAACACAGTGCAGCATTTGGTGGATGCCCGGTGCCAAAAGAGGCTAGAGAGGCCCAAAGATATAAAATCACTCATAATGTCTCTTATCCAGAGGCTGAGAGGCAGATTGGAGGAACTATTAGGCAGAAGGGTGGAGATAACAGGGCTACTCCTGGAATAAGTGGACCTACTGTAGGAAATGTTGCTTATGCTAGTCCTGACACGGTTACGAGACCTGTTCAGAAATCTTGCTCTCACAAATGTGTTGTGTCAAAGGACACCTTGATAGTTAATCAGATTGACTTTATAGCCGTCATTGGAAAGATTATCAACCTGACTGCATTTGTGGAAGGAAGAACTGCCAAGTTGAAGATCATTGTGGAAGCAGCAACGGTTTTTAGGAGTAACAGTAAAATGACGCCAGAGAGGAAGGCAGACGTTTTACGTGTCCCCAACCGATAGTTTTTTTTGTTTGTTTATTTACGTTGTTTGTAACTTATTTTTTTACTTATTTTGTACATAATGTTGCTGCTACAGTCTCTTATACCCGAGCCCGACGCGAAAGATATACAGCTTTCAAGGGGAACAGGCCCAGATCCCAGTGATTTGCGTGAAGAGGAGGTGCGTAAAAAGTGGCCGAAGGGCGAGCTGCCTTCTGATAATTCGTAGGCGATCGAATAAACCCCCACTTCCTTCCATTCTGCTAGCAAACGTGCAATCTTTGGAGAATAAAATCGATGACCTACGCGGAAGATTAAACTACCAATGGGACATTAAAAACTGTAATATCTTATGCTTCACGGAGTCGTGGCTGAACGACGACACTATCAACATACTGCTGGCTGGTTATACACTGTACCGGAAGGATAGAACAGCAGCAACTTGTAAGACAATGAGTGGCGGACTATGTATTTTTGTAAATAACAGCTGGTGCACGATATCTAAGGAACTCTCGAGCTATTGCTCGCCTGAGGTAGAGTATCTCACGATAAGCTGTAGACCACACTACCTACCTAGAGAGTTTTCATCTGTATTTTTCGTAGCTGTCACAGTCAGAGGCTGGCACTAAGACTGCATTGAATGAGCTGTATTCCGCCATAAGCAAACAAGAAAACACTCACCCAGAGGCGGCGCTACTAGTAGCTGGGGACTTTAACGCAGGGAAACTTAAATCCGTTTTACCAAATTTCTATCAGCATGTTAAATGTGCAACACGAGGGGAAAATAATCTGGACCACCTCTACTCCACACACAGAGACGCATACAAAGCTCTCCTTCGCCCTCCATTTGGCAAATCTGACCATAATTCTATCCTCCTGATTTCTGCTTACAAGCAAAAATTAAAGTAGGAAGCACAAGTGACTAGATCAGTAAAAAAGTGGTCAGATGAATCAGATGCTAAGCTTCAGGACTGTTTTGCTAGCACAGACTGGAATTTGTTCTGGGATTCCTCCGATGGCATTGAGGAGTACACCACATCAGTCATTGGCTTCATCAATAAGTGCATCGATGATGTCGTCCCCATAGTGACCGTACGTACATACCCCAACCAGAAGCCATGGATTACAGGCAGTATCCGCACTGAGCTAAAGGCTAGAGCTGCCGCTTTCAAGGAACGGGATTCTAACCTGGAAGCTTGTAAGTAATCCCGCTATGCTCTCTGAGGAACCATCAAACAGGCAAAGCGTCAATACAGAACTAAGATAAAATCGTACTACATCGGCTCTGACGTTCACCGATTGTGGCAGGGCTTGTAAACCATTACAGACTACTTAAGGGAAGCACAACCGCGAGCTGGCCAGTGACACGAGCCTACCAGATGAGCTAAACTACTTCTATGCTCGCTTCGAAGGCAAATAACACTGAAACATGCATGGGAGCACCAGCTGTTAAGAGAGACTGTGTGATCACACTTTCCGCAGCTGATGTGAGTAAGACCTTTAAACAGGTCAACATTCACAAGACCTCAGGGCCAGATGGATTACCAGGACGTGTACTGTGAGCATGCGCTGACCAACTGGCAAGTGTCTTCACTGACATTTTCGACCTCTCCCTGTCCAAGTCTGTAATACCATGTTTTAAGCAGACCACCATAATGCCTGTGCCCAAGAACACTAAGGTAACCTGCCTATGTGACTACCGACCCGTAGCACTCACATCTGAAGCCATGAAGTGCTTTGAAAGGCTGGCGATAGCTCACATCAACACCATTATCCCAGAAACCCTAGACCCACTCCAATTTGCATACCGCCCCAACAGATCCCCAGATGATGCAATCTCACTGCCCTTTCCCACCTATGTGAGAATGCTATTCATTGACTACAGCTCAGCGTTCAACACCATAGTGCCCTCAAAGCTCATCAATAAACTAAGGACCCTGGTACCAAACACCTCCCTCTGCAACTGGATCCTGGACTTCCTGACGGGCTTCGCCCAGGTGGTAAGGGTAGGTAGCAACACATCCGCCACACTGATCCTCAACACAGGGGCCCCTCAGGGGTGTGTGCTCAGTCCCCTCCTGTACTCCCTGTTCACTCATGACTGCACAGACAGGCATGACTCCAACACCATCATTAAATTTGCCGATGACACAACAATGGTAGGCCTGATCACTGACAACGACGAGACAGAGACCTGGCCGTGTGGTGCCAGGACAACAACCTCTCCCTCAACATGATCAAGACAAAGGAGATGATTGTGGAGTACACGAAAAAGAGGACAGAGCACGTCCCAATTCTCATCGACATGGCTGCAGTGGAGCAGGTTGAGAGCTTCAAGTTCCTTGGTGTCCACATCACCAACAAACTAATATGGTCCAAGCACACCAAGGCAGTCGTCAAGAGGCCATGACAAAACCTATTCCCCCCCTTGAGACTGAAAAGATTTGGCATGGGTCCTCAGATCCTCAAAAGGTTCTACAGCTGCACCATCAAAAGCATCCTGACTGGTTGCATCACTGCCCGGTATGGCAATTGCTCTGCCTCTGACCGCAAGGCACTACAGAGGGTAGTGCGAACGGCCCAGTACATCACTGGGGCCAAGTTTCCTGCCATCCAGGACCTCTATACCAGGCGGTGTCAGAGGAAGGCCCTAAAAATTGTCAAAGTCTCCAGCCACCCTAGTCATAGACTGTTCTCTCTGCTACCGCACGGCAAGCAGTACCGGAGCGCCAAGTCTAGGTCCAAGAGGCTTCTAAACAGCTTCTACCCTCAAGCCAAAAGACTCCTGAACTTCTAATCAAATGGCTACCCAGACTATTTGCAATGCCAGCCCCCCCACTCTCCCCCTCTTTTACACCACTGCTACTCTCTGTTGTTCTGTTGTTATCATCTATGCATAGTCACTTTAATAATTCTACCTACATGTACATACTACCTCAACTAACCGGTGCCCCCGCACATTGACTCTGTACCGGTACTCCCCTGTATATAGTCTCGCTATTGTTATTTTACTGCTGCTCTTAATTACTTGTTACTTTTATTTCTTATTCATATCTGTATTTCTTGAAACTGCATTGTTGGTTAGGGGCTCGTAATTAAGCATTTCACTGTAGGTCTACAGCGCATGTGACTAATACAATTTGATTTGATTTGATTTGATGTCGCCATGATTGTTGATATGTTGACTCTTAATACTAATGATGGAATGTCTCAGTATGATGATAATTACAGTTATGGTTTTTGTCATCCTTCAGTAGAATGCTAGAAACCTTATTTCTAACGGTCTGGATTTTAAGATGTATGTAATTGATTTAAAGATCAAACCTGATGTGATATGTGTTCAAGAAATGTGGCTTAGACCACATCTTGTTTTTATTATTCCTGGTTATTGTTAAATCAGATCTGATAGATCAATTGGCTGTGTTACGTTCATAAGGGAATGTCTATCGTAAAATACCTGTCCCATCTGAATATGAATGTGTGATGGTGGAAATCTACAGTGCAGGTAGTACTGTTAAGTAAAAGAAAAATGTACAACCATTGTCGTCAACCATCTGTAGCGATGTTTGATGAAATATCAGGAGAATTGAGCTCTAGAGAGATATGGTACGGTGACTTTAATACACATAGTAGTTTATGGGGAAGCACACATACAGATGCTAATGGTACTATTGTGGAAGATATGAGTAGAAACAAGTCCATTAGCATGTCTTAACGATGGATGTGGTACAAGAGTTGATGTTGTTAGAGGGGTTACATCCTGCCTGGACCTCACACTGGCTTCTAACTCTATTGCATCTATGTGTGAATGGAATGTATGATTCTACTGTTGGAAGTGATTTGGTGTACCATGATTTGTTCCTGATTTGGTGTACCATGATTTGTTCCTGATTTGGTGTACCATGAACTGTGATGTTCCTATTCCAGATAGAGCACCATTCAGAAGATGGGGCTTTCATAAAGCAGACTGGGAAAAGTTTGGTGATCATTGCTTAAAGTCTGTTGGAGAGTTGTCTTTAGAGAGGCCGGTTGATGTATGTGCTGCCTCTGTGACCGCTCTGATTTTGAGTGTTACAAATGTATACAGTGCCTTTGGAAAGTATTCAGACCCCTTGACTTTTCCACATTTTGTTGCGTTTCAGCCTTATTCTAAAATTGATTAAATCATTTTTTCCCCCTCATCAATCTATACACAATACCCCATAATGACAAAGCAAAAACAGGTTTTTAGAAATGTTTAATTTACATAAACGTTCAGACACTTTACTCAGTACTTTGTTGAAGCACCTTTGGCAGCAATTACAGCATCGAGTCTTCTTGGGTATGACGCTACAAGCTTGGCACACCTGTATTTGGGGAGTTTCTCCCATTCTTCTCTGCAGATTCTCTCAATCTCTGTCAGGTTGGATAGGGAGCTTTGCTGCACATCTATTTTCATGTCTCTTCAGAGATGTTCGATCGGGTTCAAGTCCGGGCCTCTCAGGGTCATTCAGAGACTTGTCCCAAAGCCACTCCTGAGTTATCTTGGCTGTGTGCTTTAGGTCGTTGTCCTGTTGGAAGGTGAACCTGCGGTTTTAATCAACGATCTCTCTGTACTTTGCTCCGTTCATCTTTTCATCGATCCTGACTAGTCTCCCAGTCCCTGCTGCTGAAAAATATCCCCACAGTATGATGCCGCCACCACCATGCTTCACCGTAGGGATGGTGCCAGGTTTCCTCCAGACGTGATGCTTGGCATTCAGGCCAAAGAGTTCAATCTTGGTTTCATCAGACCAGAGAATCTTGTTTCTCATGGTCTGAGAATCTTTAGGTGCCTTTTGGCAAACTCCAAGCAGGCTGTCATGGGCCTTTTACTGAGGAGTGGCTTCCGTCTGGCCACTCTACCACAAAGGCCTGATTGGGGGAGTGTTTTAGTGATGTTTGCCCTTCTGGAAGGTTCTCCCATCTCCGCAGAGGAACTCTAAAGCTCTGTCAGAGTAACCATTGGGTTCTTGGTCACCTCCCTGACCAAGGCCCTTCTCCCCCGATTGCTCAGTTTGGCTGGGCGGCCAGCCCTAGGAAAAGTCTTGGTGGTTCCCAACTTCTTCCATTTAAGAATGATGGAGACCACTGTGTTCTTGGGGACCTTCAATGCTGCAGACATTTATTGGTACCCTTCCCCAGATCTGTACCTCGACACAATCCTGTCTTGGAGCTCTACGGACAATTCCTTTGACCACATGGCTTGGTTTTTTCTCTGACATGCACTGTCAACTGTGGGACCTTATATAGACAGGTGTGTGCCTTTCCAAATCACGTCCAATCAATTGAATTTACCACAGGTGGACTCCAATCAAGTTGTTGAAACATGTCAAGAGTGAACAATGGAAACAGGATGCACCTGAGCTCAATTTCGAGTCTCATAGCAAAGGGTCTGAATACTTATGTAAATAAGGTATTTCTGTTTTTATTTGTAATAATTAGCAAAAATGTCAAAAAACGTGTTTTTGCTTTGTCATTAAGGGGTATTGTCTGTAGATTGAGGGTTTGTTTTATATAATCCATTTTAGAATAAGGCTGTAATGTAACAAAATGTGGAAAAAGTCAAGGGGTCTGAATACTTTCCGAAGGCACTGTCTTTTTTGACATTGAAAAGGCATATGACTCTGTGATTAAGATGGACAGACTTGGTATTTGTGGGAGATTATACAACTGAGTTTTGGTGTTCTTATTTAATCACTCTTTTTGAGTTAAAATAGGATCAATTTTATCTGATGCCTGTGGAGTTGACAATGGCATTCCTCAAGGCAGTTCTATCAGTCCTATTTTGTTCAATATATGATTAAGAATGTGTTTTTTAATGTAAGTAGTGGTATTGTGGCTTATCTGCTGTATATGCTGATGATAGAGCTATTTGGAAGGGGGCAAGGAATGTCTCTCGTGACCAAATCTATTCAACAAGCTATAGTGGATTTTGAAAGATGGTCAATTGACTGAGGATTTAAATTGTTAGTGGTGAAAGTCTTGCTGTATGCTCTTCTCTAAGAAGAAAGTTGCTGATAACATACAGTTGTTTCTGTATGGACAGCCTATGGGGAGGGTTTCTAAGTTCAAATATTTGGGTCTATGGTTCAATGAGCGATATACATGGAAATATCATATGTCATAAATGTTGAAACAAAGTGTTAGAAGGTGGGGAATGTTATGCGCTCGGTCTCTGATTATGAATGGGGTGCTGACAGATAATTGTTTATGGATATTTATAGAGCTCTGATCCGGACAGCAATTGATTACGGGTGTATAGTTTATGGAACAGCGGCGAAGACTTGGCTTCAGAGGCTGTGGTATCCCAGGAGGTCTACCCCGGGGGGGGTGGTAATAGAGGGGAGGTACGTGAGGCGACGTTGGCCCCCTCTGCTGGGAATACGGGAGCTGGGCACCCCGACACGGACAGCTCTAAGTGGAGGTAATTAGAGGAAAGTGCCAACTAGCCGTGGAGGCCAAATAAAAGGAGCACGGTGACACACCATGAGAGAGAACAGGGAGAGACTGACACCAAGTGAAAGGAGAGACGAAGGACCGAGCAAAACTTCAGTGATTTTCTTTTCTTTGTTATGTTTATTTTCTGTATTAGTAAAGTTGTTTTTGCGGACTAAAGCATCTCTGCACGCTCAACCCAACACCCCATGGTTTACCACAGTGCATTTAAATCAACATATGTATGTGCCTTATTAGTGGAGGGAGGTGAGATGCCTTTGGATATACAGTGTAAAAAATTGTCATTAGCTTATTGGGTTAATCAAATCAAATTTATTTATATAGCCCTTCTTACATCAGCTGATATCTCAAAGTGCTGTACAGAAACCCAGCCTAAAACCCCAAACAGCAAGCAATGCAGGTGTAGAAGCAAGTTAGGCTGAAAGGCTGTGAGGTTGACAATCCCACTGCTACTGTTCTAGATTACTGTTGGGAATATACTAGTAGACAAGGCAGTGGTTTTGGTTGGACAGTTGGAAAGCTTGCTGATGAGAGTGGTCTGAGGGAGTTGGAGGTTGGCCCTTCTGTGGTGATAGGGGATGTTCCTCTGTGGATACTGCCAGATCCTGTTGTTGATCTAACCTCGGTAGAGAAAGTAAAAGTTTGGTCAGAAGTCAGTGATATAGGGAAACTGGTTGACAATTACATTGGTAAAGTTATGAATTTTTACCGCTTTTCACAGATGGACCCAGATAGTAGGCGCACAGGAGCATGTGTTTACATTCCTGAATTTGATGTGCAGATATGTAGAAGACTAACAGATGAACTTTCCATATACTCAGTTGAACTGTGGAGGATGTACAACCTGTCAGAATTATAGTATGAACAGATTCCCTGTCTTTATTGAATAGTTTATCATCTGGGAAATTGAATAGGAGTGATCTACTATTGGAGGCATTAATATTATTATGAAGACTTGAGAGCCTAGGTATAGTAGTGAGATTCTGCTGGGTCCCAGCCCATTCAGTTGTGGAAGGGAATGAAATTGTAGACCAGATAGCCAAAAGAGCTTTGAAACAAGATATAATTGATATTAATGTTCCACTGAGAGATGGGACTCAGACCAAGGGTCTGCATTTATATGCCCTCTAAAGAAAGGGGCTCTTTTTTTAGTAGGGCTCTTTTTTATTTTCTTAGAATTACTTAGGTAGGAGGATTTAGAAATGTGGAGCTAATGTTTGTTTGTGGACCGCCATTATATCATAGAAGAAGAAGAACCCAATCCCAAACAAGAAGAAGTAAACAGAGGTAACCGTCGGTGATGGCAGAAGTGAAATGAAAAGCACATTGAGTGGAGTTGGAGAAGAGGAATGGACTCTGAACAGTAGTGTCGAAGAATGGAATGAAAAATTAAAAAGTGTCAATAATTGAAGGGGATGATAATATATCCAACAAGGATTTGTTTCTTGTTGGGATGAGATTTTTTTGATGATGTTTAACTGGGATATCCGTTTGGGGTCTCGAAGAGGGTGATTCGTATGTTGGGAAAAGTTAGATCAGAGTGACCAGGAGTGGGCTTAATTCATTTTGTGTCTGTGGAACAGAGGAAGAGGGCAGTGGGTCTCACAAGAATCGAGTCACCCGAAGTATCGTGCTTTGAACTCCGGAGTAGGGTGTCTCCGGGGTGTCGATGGAAGGTAAGGATGAAAACCTTGCAACAGGAATCGCAGGTGTGGTTAATGTCCGTCGCTTGACCTGCATGGTGGAAGGAAGAGTGGAAGAAAGTTAGTCGGTTCTATAGTTTTTTGATGATGAGCACCTCCCTATGCATGTGAAGCTGAGGTATATGTGTTACGCAGTAAGAGCTTTTGTCTCCAAAACATTACAGTGTAAAAATTGTAAAGGATTTGGCCATGTTTCAAATGGGTGGAGTATACAGATCGGGGTGAATAATGGCCTTGTTGCATTTGTGGTTGGGATCATGGCCCAGAGTTCGTGGAGTGCCCTGTAAGGGTGAAGGAGGTTGAGGTGGCAAAAGTTAGGGCGGTACATCAGAGCTCCTATGCGGAGGCAATCCAAATAATTGAGTGAGCAAATGAAGTTGAATAAATTGTAGTTGATGCACCAATGCCCATAGTCAATAGGCCTATTTGTCAAACAAGAGAACCGAACATGCTGTATGTAAAGAAAGTGGATTTTGGGTCTTTCATTGCAACTGTGATAAACTGTACTGCTCAAGTAGAAAGGAACTCATTGTGACTACGATAGGAAAAGTATCTGGGTCTTTAGGAATTCACAGTGAAGATTTACAAGGGTTATTGGTGATGGAAAGTGTGCCACCCACCCAGGCTCCTGAGCCTGTGCAGGGATCAGACATGGATTATTGATTTAAACAGATGAAGAAAGGAGCATGTTGATGAGTGATTTTTGGGTAGTCGGTATGAGTATTTTTATTCACATTTTATTTCATTCCGCACAGTTGGTGGCGACAATACACCTTTTGCGTGTAGTTCGACATGAAACCCAAAGAAGAAGTGTAAACGGAAATTAACAGCGACCAAGAATAATTTCCACATTAGAGTTTTTGTTGTTATTTATACGCTTATTAACACCATGGAACTCAAAATATGAGTAATTTAACTGCACAACATCACATACTTACAGCACTTGGCTGACAGATGTTATCGAGGTAACGCTAGCCAGCTAGTTAGCGGATAACGTTAGCTAACAATGGCTAACAGTATGGTTTTTCACACTCAAATAGCCTCCATTATGGAGGTGCTAGCAAATGCAGCCGTGGCAGATATATGTAAACTCGTAGATGACGACTATGCAGTGTATCGTTTGGAAATAACTCAAAGCCAGAAAGAAAACAGGGCATTGCGGAGGAGACTACAGCTACTGGAACTGAGGGTAGCACGGGAGCGCGTCCTCACCAGTCGTCCCAGTAGTGTCAAGATCCTCGACCACGACAGAGGAATGGCAAGAGGTACTGTACATGTTGCAGGAGGCCGAGTTTACGCGGCCTGTCGCACCGTTCACCTCTGCACAGGTGTTCAGATGTATTACCCAGAATTGGGTCTTGGTCATTTTTTGGATAGTAAGCTAAGTAATTGCAATCTTGAGCAAAGACATGATATTCTAACCAGATTCTTATCAGATTCATGATTTACTGCATTTCCTATTATTAACTGAATGAAAACATTGTTATGCATGAACATAATACATTTATCAATAAATAGTATATCAATAAGTTATGAGAAGTGTTACCTTACATCCTTACCAATTATAATCAGTGTCAAAACTGTCAATAGTGTGCAATATAGTGTTGAGCATTGACAGTAGCTAACCTAACCATCTCTTTTCCCCCAATCACTCTCTCAGGTGAAGGACATCTCACTGGAAGCCACAGGAGTTTTGTAAAGCCAGTGGGACACAATACATGGAGAGATGACCAACCAATCACTGTTGATGAGGGGAGTGGAACCTCAACCCAGCACGTTATTGTGATAGAGGTTAGTGTAATAGTATTACATCAAAATGACAGTACATCAAATGTGGCCAGTTTATTTCAGAAAGGCTCCCCTCGGCTATTTACTTGCTTACATGTACATCCTTATTTATCTGCCATAAGGGAGCTTGTGAAACCAATTTTACTCATGTACTGGTAACAACCTCCTCTTTTCTTGTGTCAGTCTTCAGATGCAGAGGCTGTACGTCCTGAGGTTAAGCAGGAGAGGACTGAAGGAGAGGAGGACCTACAGCAAAGCAGAGACATCCAGACTGGACCGACTGGAGTGTCCCCTGTAGCCACGGAGGACACCGCCCCAGCGCAGTCCAGTACCCGACGCAGCAACACAGAGGTCTGTGGAACGCCAAACGCTGTCTTCAAGTCAGAGACGGACACTGAGACTTTAAATGTAACACACAGGCTCTTACACACAGGAGAGAGACTGAGTCTGGGGCCATTGGGCTGTCCTCCTATTCCCGGCTCAGAATACTTACCAATATTTCACCAGAGCCAGAGGACTGTTCATTCCTGTGGAGATGGTGAGGTGTTATACACTGGCGTTGATGACCTGTCTTGTACTTACACTACAGAAATGGACCCTGGCAACGTATCCTTGGGTTTAGAGACCCAGACTGATCTGTCTAGACGGGACTGGAACCGGTACAGTAGTGGTGTATACTCTGAAGGCTGCCTAGATAAGAAAGGAGAGGTTATAGTCGTAGACGAAGTGACTGTGAAAGTGGAGGGCGACGCTCCTCCCACGTGGAATGCAGATAGTCACCTAGGAGACGGACACTCACAGGGCAGAGATTTCTTAGATTACAGAGAAAGCTTAGAGACAAATCCAAACGTTGTCACCCACTCCACTTTCCACCCGTTCCGGGATCGCGACCCAGTGTCCACGTCAATGGGGCCTTCCGATTCACACGACTGCGCCCTTTTGGATCAGGCATTGAACTCAAACGACAGGGCTAGAGCCCAGGCTCGGGGAGGGGATGCAACATCAGGCAAAAAACAGGGGGTAAAACCCTTTAGCTGTACCCAGTGTCATATGCGCTTTGCCCAGGCTGGCAACCTGAAGAGGCACCAGAGGGTACACACAGGGGAGAAACCCTACAGCTGTACCCAGTGTCACATGCGTTTCGCCCAGGCTGGTGACCTGAAGAGGCACCAGAGGGTCCACACAGGAGAGAAACCCTACAGTTGCCCCCAGTGTGAGAAGAGGTTCTCCCACCAGCACCATCTGAAGATGCACCTGAAGATCCACACTGAAGTGAGGCCGTTTGCCTGTACACACTGCGGGAAGAGGTTCTCGGAGAGGAGCTACCTCAGGATACACCAGCAGAAAAAACATTCCACTCTATAACATAGAAAGTAACCATTCGACTCAATAGCTTCTGACGTTTATATCAAACCCTGCATTAAAGACAAAGATTAACTTTCATTGTTGTCCGCAGAAAAGATCCACAGATGCATTTGGAATAACGAGAGTAACAGATTTCAGTGTTGAATATTCCTGGGTAGAATATTGCATTCAGGCATTGTGCCTAAAAAGTCTGTTACATATTGTGTTTGTACTGTGTAGGCCAGTGGTCACCAACCTATTGAGTCAAGATCACTTTCACTGATCTCTCACTCAGATTTTTTTTTAAACATTACTTAACAGTTATGTAGGAATGAGGTTTGTGCAGTAGGCCTAATACATTATCACAGCATATTGAGTATATGCCTGGCCTGCCAATATTGGTCTTCTCAGACCATATTTCAAAACTCAAGCATTGATTACAAAATAGATCAGTTGGTGTAGCAACTTGCTGAGCATAAATTGAAATAATTTGCTTTTTTATTTTACTGGACTGATTGTCATGGTGCTTTCAATACAAATGGGAACTCGGGGAAAAAAACAAGGTCAAATCAGGGCGTCAGTGATTTTCAGGTTGGAAAGTCAGCGGTCTAGAAAGATGCCAGAGTTTCTGACTTGGAATTCATGACCGTTCAAAACAATTTTTTCCAGTTGGATCTCAATAGTTCCCAGTTGTTTTGAACACAGCATTAGTCTCAGTGGAGGGAGAGAACAGCATAGGTTCCACTTCTCACAGTCACTGCTGTAATGAGTGTGCTGAGTCAGGAAGCAAGTTCAGGGAGTGAGTGTTTTAATAAATAAAAGAAACAATGAACACAAACAATGCACCGACATGAAAACATGGTCAATAACACCTGAGGAAAGAACCAAGGGGAGTGACAGATATAGGGAAGATAATTAAGGAGGTGATGGAGTCCAGGTGAGTGTCATCAGGCGCAGGTGTGTGAGAGGATGTGACAGGTTTGCGGGATAATCAGCAGCCTGATGACCTAGAGGCTGGAGAGGGAGTACACCTAACAACTGCTCTCTCCGACCTTTCCTCTGGTGAGACTGACCAGAGGGGACACGTCCACCTGATGGCGAAACTTAAGTCCCACTGCCTCATGCACAAATTCATGTTCCTATGACCAGAGAAAGTGAAATATTCCTCTTAAAATAGACACCACGAACGGCTAATAATAATAAAAACGCAAGGCTAGCAATACACATGGCTACTCATTCATTGCAGCCGCATCGCGAGTGGAAGTAGTAGAGAAGCGCGTTTTGCTTTGCAATAGTATTTTTTTTTAGAATATACTCACTCATAACAGCAGCTCTTCACTTTATTATTTGACAGTCTCTGTGGTCATGGTTTTAAAAGTGATTAAATCCTACGTAGGCAAGTATCAAACTTTACTGTGGCCGGGGTCGTGGAAGCTCTGTAGGCACAGTAATTTGAGCTATCCGATCGAGTGCGCCTACTGCGCTGGCCAATTTAGCCACAGATCTCTCGGTCCGCCTGGTAGGTTTGTCTTTTCAGACAAATTAAATGGCTCAAAATGGGAAGACTTTGCTTAACCGGTCCACAGCACCTACCGCCAACAGCGCTAAGCAGATCAACAAAAAAAAGGAGCACAAGCCTTTATCGTCTGCTTTTCCACAGCGATGTTTGGCGTTCGACTAGGAATGCCTTGAAGATCGACTGGTTGGTGACCACTGGTGTAGGCTATATGATGTTCACAAATGCCTATTTTATTACATCCATTCACCTACTTCATTTTATTCTAAGACACTTTTAATGAGAAAATGAATGCAGTTTATAAAGTTAATGCAGATTCTTAGTTGAGGTCTGTGTATGTGTGGTTTTCACCCTATTCTGCTTACACCCGACAGCGCGTTAACAAATCTAATCAAATCAAAGTTCACTGGTCGCATACACAGATTTGCAGATGCTATCGCAGGTACAGCCAAATGCTTGTGTTTCTAGCTCCAACAGTGCAGTGATTAATACCTAGTAATACAAAACAATACACACATAATCCAAAAAGTAAAAATAAAGAAATTAAAACATATTAGAACGAGCCTTATCCGGAATATACAGTGAAAGTACCCTTTGACTTATTCCATATTTTGTTGTGTTACAGCCTGAATTCAAAAATGTGTTTTTAGACATTTTTTTCAAATGTATTGATAATGAAATACAGAAATATCAAATTTACATAAGTGTTCACACCCCTGAGTCAATACTTTGTAGAAGCACCTTTTGGCAGCGATTACAACTGTGAGTCTTTCTGGGTAAGTCTCTAAGAGCTTTCCAGACCTGGATTGTGCAACATTTGCCCATTATTATTTTCAGAATTCTTCAAGCTCTGTCAAATTGGTTGTTGATCATTGCTAGACAACTGTTTTCAGATCTTGCCATAGATTTTAACTCGGCCACTCAGGAACATTCACTGTCTTCTTGGTAAGAAACTCCAGTGTAGATTTGGCCTTGTGTTTTAGGTTAATGTCATGCTGAAGGTGAATTAATCTCCCAGTGTCTGATGGAAAGCAGACTGAACCAGGTTTTCCTATTGGATTTAGCCTGTGGTTAGCTCCATTCCAAATCATTTTTATGTCCTGAAAAACTCCCCAGTCCTTAAAGATTACAAGCATACCCACAACATGATGCAGCCATCACTATGATTGAAAATATGGAGTGGTATCCAAACTTAACAATTTGTATTCGGAACAAAAAGTTAATTGCTTTGCCACATGTTTTGCAGTATTACTTTAGTGCCTTGTTGCAAGCAGAATGCATGTTTTAGAATTTTTTATTTTGTACAGGCTTCCTTTTCACTCTGTAATTTCTGTTAGTATTGGAGTAACTACAATGTTGTTGATCCACCCTCAGTTTTCTATCACAGCCATTAAACTCTGTAATTGTTTTAAAGTCACCATTGGCCTCCTCATGGTGAAATCCCTGAGTGGTTTCCTTCCTTTCTGGCAACTGAGTTAGGTAGGACGCCTGTAAGCTTTGTAGTGACTGGGTGTATTGATACACAATACAAAGTGTAATTAATAACGTCACCATGCTCAAAGGGATATTCAATGTTTGCTTTTTTTATTTGTACCCATCTACCAATAGGTGCCCTTCTTTGCGAGGCATTGGAAATCCACGTTCATGGGATTTCCTCATCATTCTAAAGGGCCCATTGTGACACCATGACCTCCAACATTCTATTCTGTTCACTGTAAACAACAATAACTTTTGACAAAAATCTGCTACTTTGACCATTTTCCCAACAAGTTAGACAAAGGGTGTGTGTATGAACTCTTCTTCTACTTTTCTGCTATTCAAATCTGAAATCAGAGCAAAAATAACTATACAGCTGTTTTGGTAGGGGGCCTGCCGGCCCCCCTACCTCTGAGGAAGCACGGTTCCCGCTCAGCCCAGTCCAAACTGTTCGCTGCTCTGGCACCCCAATGGTGGAACAAGCTCCCTCACGACACCAAGACAGCGGAGTCAATCACCACCTTCCGGAGACACCTGAAACCCCACCTCTTTAAGGAATACCTGGGATAGGATAAAGTAATCCTTCTAACCCCCCCCCCCTTAAAAGATTTAGATGCACTATTATAAAGTGGTTGTTCCACTGGATATCATAAGGTGAATGCACCAATTTGTAAGTCGCTCTGGATAAGAGCGTCTGCTAAATGACTTAAATGTAATGTAAATGTAAATGTAACCTCATCCCAAAAAAATTCAACAACTGAAATTCTGAACACTTTGCCAAGAAGTTAGACAAAAAGTTAGTGAGGGAAATCTTCCTCTGCTTTTCAAATATGAAATCAGAACAGGAATAGCTTCTACCAATCAAAGGTTAGAGAGCTGTTTTAGTAACTGCATCAACTGCTTTCATTGAGCTAACGTCCCACTTATGTAACTTTGCTGGTGACATTTCCCTGGTTACCATAGCAACATCTGGTCTCACTTTGCATTAATAGCCCTGCTTACTCAGTCTGTTAGAAGTGCCACAATTATCGTTTTCTACAGGTAAGAAGTCACAAAATCATTTTCAACCAGTACACACACACTCCTTCCACAAGGATCTGCTGTCCAGATCGACAAGCCCATCTTGACGTTGTTTCATGAGAGAGGGTAGGCACAGTTGATACAAGCTGCTACCACAAAAAAGAATACCCTGCTGGATCCAGTGTTCATTTCTCGACCCCAAAGTTGATTCCATTCAGATGTGCTGCAGAGATACTAAAGTGATCACAACCCAGTGTATTGCATTTTCACTTCAGACATCTCCCAGGTATGATTCTTGACCAAAACATTGGTATCACATTTCACTGCTTGCATTAGTTCTGTCTTCATGTTAGCATAAATAACAAAAGTCCAAATAAAATGAACAATCTACATTTGCATTTAAAAGAATGACTCTCAGATGTACAGTGTGCTCTGCTCAGTTAACTGAGAGGTGCCCCAAGGGAAGGGCTTCCCCGTTCCAGGCACAGCCCAGAGAGGACTTCATGAACATCCAGCTGTTGTCCAAATACATTGTGAAAAAAATGCTTTTTCATTTACTTAGCTTCAACAATGCCTCATTGTCTTCTCTTCTCTATTATTACAGTTGTCATGTACTGTGGTATTCTAGTATGAGACTGTATACAAGTCTATTAGTCAGAGTAAATATTTCTGATGAAATTTGTGATCTAATTGCCCCACAATCCAAA